>NC_068341.1:40628043-41001910 GCF_014633365.1 Diospyros lotus | reverse complement strand
TTTATTTATTATTATATATCGAGAAATATAAAAATATAACAAAAACATAAATAGCAGATAATTCATATATAAAGAAAATACACAAATATTTTTTTTCATCAATACACTAAAATTGGCAAATTTAAAATATAACATTTAAGTGCATTAAAATTTATGGGGTGTATGGCTTAATGGTTTGACCACTTATAAATTATCTTTCAAGTTATAAGTTAGGTAACTTATTTAGTTACGCGTTTTGTTGAGCTTATAAGTTATTTTAGTAATGTTTTCAACAAGTTACAACCCCAGCTTTTCCAAATAATCTATTAGTAGCTTAATTCATTAACCAAATAAATTATAAATTTAACCTCAAAATTCTACCATATTTCTAACATTTATCCATCATCTTCATCCCTCTGCATTTTCTATGTCTCCGCCTCCCTCCTCTATGGCCGCGACCGCCTCTAGCCCCATCCTCATCGACCATCACCTCCTTCTCCATCTCTGTATATATATATATATATATATATTAATGTCTCCAGATATATTTTTAACATTGTATATAATTTATCGACATAGAATAGTAAAAATTTTATCAATTAGACTTCAATTTATAATTTTTTTTATTCAAAATTTGTATTTTTATGAATTTTATTTGTATGATTCAGTAAAATGTACATTTTAATCTTTTTGTTAACTGATAACTTATTAGTTTTTTTAAATCAAATAAATAACTATATAGATGATATTTTAAAATATATTTATGCAAACACATTAACAAGTTAAATGTTAGTTAGCTTTTAAACTCTCCACAAATTATATATAAAAATGCTTATAAGCTATTAAAAAAAAAAAAGATAAGCCAAAACAAATTCTTAAAAACTAAGGTTGAGTTTTCTTTATTGTTTTTAATCCGTTTTGAGTTTTTAATTTTTTAAAATACTAAAAACGTGTTTACTTTGTTATTTTTAAAAACACATTTTTGAAAAAATAAATATATAAATAAAACCCAAAATAATATTTTGTTGTTTCGGGTGTTTTGAGCCAAAACACGTCGAAAATACCAAAATGCGAAAACACTCCCTCCCCAAACTCGCACACACATATCTCTCATCTCTTTCTATTATCTCATTTCTCTTCCTTTTCCTTCTTTCTCAAGACTCGGTCATGGACCACGCCCACAACTACCATCACCATTGCAAGCCGTTGTCGATTGCTCACTGATTTTGTCTCATCTTTAATCTCTCATCTCTTATCTCATATCTCATTTATCCTCTCTTATCTTATTTCTCTTACTGTTTTTTGGGTATATTGGTTGATGAGGATAATAGTGTCGGGTGGTTGAATATGATCGCCAGAAATCACTGACCATGGTGCCTAGTGGCAACTGCCAATGCATTTACACAGGTATGGGTTTGATTGAAAATTTAAGTTTAAGTCTAGAAATTCGATTGTTGAATGTTGCTAGTTTTTTATATGTTGGTCGATAGGGATGAAAGTGTCGGATGGTTGCCTTTGATCATCGAAAACCATCACCACAGTAACCAATGGCGATTGACAGTGCATTTTTTAATTTTGCCTGAAAATTAAAAATTAAATTTATGAAAATTTAACCTTTAAATCTGACTTATTCTTGTGTATGTTAATCCCCTTGACTTAGTGTTTCTAATGGTAGGCTATGAGCATATGTATCTCTAGTTTGCGGTGGTTGTCAATGATGGAAAAGATATAGGGCGTTGGAGAGAATAGAAGAAGAAAAATAATGAATAAAAAGAAGAATAATTTATTTTTTAAATTTTAAAAATAAAATTATATATTTATTTAAAATTTTAAAATATAATATATTTATATTATATTTAAAAATATAAGATAACATATAATATATTATTAAGTACATTACAAATATTATGTATAATAATATTTAATATAAATTATTATTTAAATAATTAATGTTATTATTTTATTTTAAAAATATATATATTTTAAAAAAAGTTAATTTTATTGAATAAAATATTACATTTTTTTTTCAAAATTTCAAAATAATCATATTTTCTATTTTTTTATTTTAAGAAATAATTATTTAAAATTATAAAAACAATATTTTTAAAAATCTCAAAATAGATAATGAAAACATAAAATTAAAAATAAATTAAAAATTAAAAATTAAAAACTAAAAACTGCCGGTGGAAGGTAACTGGTTCAAATGGGACACCATGTTAAGCCATTTGGTAACAGCTCCATCTACATCCTTCGTCTTAATGTCTGGTTAGTTGGGGTTAGTGGCCATCATCAATAACTGCCCAGCAGAGGTGCTGCTGGGTTTTGCATTCCCAAGCCCACGACATCAATCTCAATTAGTGCATTCTCAATAAATGCATATTCTTCTCCCCTATGATACAAAAGTTGATGATCCCTACTGTCATCGACACCGAAAGTTCGATCGGAAATGGCGGAGTTTGAGAGAGGGCGGTCGCTGGCTGAAACCCCCACATGGGCTTTTGCGACGGTTGTCTCGGTCATGGTTGCTCTTGGATTCTTCTTCCATGCCTCACTCAAAAAGTTTGGAAAGGTTAGGGGAAAAACTCTTAATCTTCGCTCACTTCCTTTACGTCCTATCGATGCTTGCATCCCAGCAGAAATGAAATCTTGTGCTTGGTTGTAATTTGGACTCCTCTTTAGATTTATGTTTTCCTTTTATTTATCTTTGTTCATATCTTGAGAGGGTGAGACCTGGTAGCTAATATCATAGAGTTGCTCCTGCCTAGAAGTCAAGGGTTGGAGTTGTATAAATGAGCTATTTAGTAAAAAAAAAGGATAAGGTTGTGTACAGAACTGATCGTCCCTCGCTGTCCTAAAAGAGGGCTGTGAATGAACAGGGTCATTCGTGAGCAGTTCGATTCAGGTCATTCAAATTCAATATTTTGTTAAATAAACAAGCCCGAGTTAGGTTTTTAAGCTCGATAGGTAAATGAGCCCAGCTTGATTTTAAGGTGATTGACTTTGGTTGGGCTGTGAACAAGCTCGTTTCGGTGCTTGATTGTAGGCTCATAACAAAATAATTTATGTTTAAACAATTGAGGATTATTTTTGTCATATTATTTAAATTATTCAAAATTTAAATATATATTGAAATACAATAATTTATATATTCTGCGAGCTTGAAATTGAGCTTAAAATCAATTTTGAATTAGAGTTCATGAAAAGGCTCATTTGAAGCTCATTAATATAAATGAGCCCAAGCCCTGCAAAATTCTAAACAAATGAGCTCAAACCTTAATCTTGAATTCAAGCCTAGCCCAAGCTCAACAAAATTCTAAAAAAATGAGTCCGAGCCTCTATGACCTGCATGGCCCGTCTGCATGACTGCAACCCTATTGGTACGCCCTTTTTAATAACATATCCTTGCCCATTTTTTTATATTTAAAAATCAAATCAAACCAGAATAACTCAGAACACAATTTTTCTGGAAACTTGTACAAAAAATGGACAAGAATACCTTGTTTGTCGCGTTCTCTGGAAATACGGGTTATTGTCAATTTCTGTTCCCCCCCAACAAAAGGAAATTGTCACAATTTTATTTTACTTCCAAGTAAAAGGAATGTGACAGAGCCATGAAGTTCTTTTCAATTTTCTCTACAATTTGTTGTTTTTTGTGTATAGCATTACTGTTTTGTTTTAATCTCTCTTTGCATTCCTTTGTGTAATAGTGGTTGGGTAGGACTAAGAGGATGGCTCTTCTTGCTGCTTTAGAGAAGATCAAGGAAGGTCAAGCATTTGGGTTCTGAGATGAGTTTATTTAGTTTTCTGTTTTTGATTCCTCATTCCTTTTTGGTTTGATTTTTTGGTTGATCCTTTTTGGACAGAGCTTATGCTTTTTGGACTGTTATCATTGCTGATGGGTCATTGGATCATTTTTGTGGCCAAGATATGTGTTAAATCATCAACCTTGAGCGGTCAATTCTTCCCATGTTTACAAACTGACATAAGGAAGCCCGTTTATCTAAGTCAAATTACAATTTTAAGTTCAAATTATCTGAATTATTCAGTTTTTCACGAGCAGCTGAACAACATGCAGAGCAACTTCTGTCCGGAGGTATTTTCTTGCCTGTATATTTCAAATGACCTTATTTTCAAATTACTATGACTACCCTGCCTCATTCAATTTACCATCTTCATTATATTACCATGGCTAATAGCTTTTCTGGGTCTAGGGTAGCAATCTAACTCTGTTACTATGGTGCTAGGACATTTAAATATGTACATTTTGTAGTAAATAGTCCCAGATTGTAGAGAAAGATATTAAATTATATTTTGTCTGGAGGATTGTTATTAAAACTGGAGAAATCATCAAACTAGCTAGTGTAATGGATCACTAGGTTGGCCAGTGTGGTTCACTGGTCTTATCGTTGGTTCTAAAATTGATATATAAGTATAATAGTGTTAGTGTTCAGCTTATATCAATATATTATTGGCAATTACTAACATTAAAAAGATAAAATAATGTAAACACATGAAATTGATAAATAAATATAATGGTGTCAGTGTTCAGGTTATGTGAAAATATTATTGGCAATTATTACATTATAGGCTCTTCTTTGAAGTGTGTTGATATTTTCTCTAGATGTTTTGCTGTAGTGTTACGATGCATATTCTGCAGTTAAACACTCTAAAATGTTCTGTAGTTAAAAACTCTAAAAGCTAATGTTTTGTCCTAACTGCCCCAGGAGGCATAAGAAATACAGGCAGCTCTTTGCCGTGGATGAATAAATTTAGTGGGGAGAATCAATGGCTGTAAAGACAAAGTTTGAAAGAAGATATAATTTTATTAATGCAAGTAAAATTAGGAACATTATAGCTGACAAACAACCCAGACAACAAAGCACATGAATTTTCCCTGTTTTGCAATAGTAGGAGTGTAGGACCACTTCTTTTTATGGAAGTACCCAAAATGTTTTGGCAACCAGTTCTTTTCCTATTATTCTTCCTCCTTAATTGCTAGGAAGGTTATTGATAATTTTTATTGAAATTACAAATTAATTGCATCTTGGGCTAAAGAATTCATTTATCATGTATTAGTAGCTTCTCATAGCAGCTTCAATCTTTACTATCTGTCCAGGGCCACGAATCATTTGCTTCATACGAAAGTCTTGAGCAGCTTCACCGATTCTTGTTTTTTCTCGGTGTTACCCATGTATCTTATAGCTTTGTTGTTGTTACCCTTGCCATGATCAAAGTAAGTAATCCTGCTTCATAATATATTGTCGTTTTACATATAGAATCAAACTTCTTAAGAGATAATTAAGAATTTTCTCATTGTTCATTCAGATTTATAGCTGGAAAACATGGGAAAATCAAGCAAAGTCAATGGCCTTGCAGGAATTACAAGTTGCAAAAGGTTTTGTTGAGGGTAATGTCAAGATTTTTTCTTCTTAAGTATTATTTACAAGTCCAACAGTTTGTTTAGATGGATTCTCTAATTAGGAACCTCCTGTGGTGCTATGCTAAACTTCTAATGTAGGCTCCCCACAAGCTGCCTCTGACAGTATAAGAATGAGGCGATTATCTACTTTCATTTTTCACCAGACTTCCCATCCTTGGAGCCAGCATAAAGTTCTTGTTTGGCTGGTAATGCACCTTTCAGAATCTTGTACATCTGATGATGCTAAAATACTACTTTGATATTTTGTAATTTATGTGTTTCACTGGGAACTGGATTTTTTTGTACTTCAATATCCTAAAAAATAGACAGAAATGCAGCTCAAATCCTTCACATCCCTCGAGTTGCTTTTGCTCTGTACAAATTATGAAGCACAAGAGAAGTTGTAGTTGCAGAATATTATCATATTATTGACAAAGGAAAAAATAAGCATAGTTTATTGCCACATCAATGGTCACAAATGGTTTAGATGATCAGACAGAGAAGATAAATGTTTGAAGTAAACAAAACACTAGACTGTTATACCCAAGAAAACTACATAAAATCATCATAGCTTTTAAAGATCTGTTTTGCAGTCCCATTTGAATTTCAGTGGCTAGATTTAAATTTAGCCTTTTGAATTGAACCCCGGAAGGAGGTAGGTATTTGTTCTAAATTTGCTGTTACGTAACCATTATCCAGTTTTCTGGGAATTACAGAATTTCAATATGGAGGTTTTCTATGATCATGAAGTTTAGCCTAGGGGATATCTTTTCAAGAGTCTTCCACTCTGCTAAGTGAAAAATAGAATAAAAGGCCTAATTACCAACATGAACTTTTGTTTTTCCAGATTGGTCAGCAAAATAGTGGGATTTAAGGTTTGTGATTGTTGTTGTATTGGTCAGCAAAATATGCTACCTTGCTTCATATTACAATCAGCTTGTACTTTTAGATTTTGAATCTATATGGTTCCATCAAGTCAACCGTTTTTTACATTGAGAGGCTATTTGTTGAGTGAATGGTATTCCGTGTTGGCCATTTTGTCCTTTCATCTCTTCAGTAGTTGGGATCTTTTATTTATGCAGAGTTTAGTAGATCACTCTCATTCTTCTATATTCAAAAACAATAAAATTTTATTGAATCAGATGACAGTCCATGACATGGGGTATTGACCTTGCGCTAGTAAGATTGTTGGTACAATTTGCTTTTGTAGTACTTGCACCTTTTTTTTATGCTTGATACTTCAAAATTTTATATCATCCATCTTGAGCTAACATTGAAATTGTTTCACTAGAGTTAAGTTTCATGCTAGTTTACTCTTCACATTCTTAAATTATTGAAAAATTGTCATAAACACAATTGGTAGGTCCAAAGATTTTTCTAGCTAACTAGTTTTGGTGTTGCGTGGTTTCTCACTGAATGCACTATATGCTGGTTTTCCTTTTTGGTGATAATGTTGCTTTAGTGGTTTGGCCATTTCCTAATTGATTTTAGAGTTCAATCTGAAGCTATTTCAGTATACAGCTCTGTTTCAGTCGCCAGTTTTGGAGTTCTATAAATAGAGCTGACTACATGGCTTTGCGCCTAGGCTTCATTTCTGTAAGTGCTTCACATCACATTGAACTGGATCTTTCCTACCTCTACCTTTCATTGTGGACAAATTTTAATGGGTTTACCAAATGCAAACTGCTCTATCATTTCTGTACTAGCCATAGAATCACATCTCATGTATGTGTTTCTTCAACATAAGCTCACAGCATAGAGTGCTATTTAATCATGAGATCATAGTGTGGGCTATGATTTTGATCTTATAGGTGAATATTTCTTTCTGTCTATTTGTTCTTTTTAGTATTTTTTGTCTTTGGTCTTATTTTTCCAGACTCATCAACTACCATTCACATATGATTTTCATAATTATATGCTTCGAAGCATGGAGGAAGAGTTTCGTGATATTGTTGGCATCGGGTATGCTGTTTACTTAGTTTCGGAGACTGGAGTTGCGTTTCGTATTTTTATCTTAATGCATCTGAATATCTTGTTTATTTGATGAGACCATATATTGCAAGCTTGACTTGTATTGAACATCTCCAATCGAAACAAAGTGACATACTTGCAGTTGCTAGATAAAGTGCAAGTATCCTCCTAAGATTTGTGGTGCAAGTTCAATCAATCCTGAAACATAATTTATATCACTTACTCGGGAATATTGTGCCCATTAGCTTTCGGGCATCCAAAGTGAACAGTTATGTCCTCAACTTTTGAGGTTCCTCATAATTTATAGTATCATGTGGAATTCTGCTATGTTGTGGAAAGAAAAGAAAAAGAAAGGAAAACACATTTACTTGGAGGATGGGAGATTATGAAGGATGTTACTTATAGGAGGAACAAGTGAAGTGGTTGAATTGAAATGTCCAACATCTTAATTCTTATGTGATTGTAAAATCTCTTAAAGATAAAAGGGAATCTTTATTAGATGACTATACAAACATATTTGTTATGTCGTTCAAATTGTTGGGTAATAAAGTATCAACATGTGCAAAATATGAATTCAATTGTGATGATAATGTTATGGTGGATGCACCAATTATACAAGAAGGACAAAATAAGAAATGAGATTATCTGTAAGATGGTAGGAGTGGCACCAGTTGAAAACGTGATTAAAATGGATTGGACATGCGAGTAGAAGACCAATAGACACACTTTTGAGGTGAGTGGATGAGAGAGAGAGAGAGAGAGCGAAGAAACCTTGGTAAAGAACCCTACGTAACGTTGAGAGTAAAAATGATAATATAAATGATAAATTTAGTTGCATGCTTCTCGAGGACTTCTCATGGCCTCAAACTGCATGTCACTGGTTTTTGCATCCTTCGTGCTGGTGCAAAGTCCAAAAGTCCAGGTTGCCTTGCTTTTTTTTATAGGGGCAAATTTGCCTCACTGGCTTCTTGCTAGCTGAATCTCTAATCTGAGTTTCTCAAGCTAAGGGCAGAAATGCTCCTGAAATTGTAATTTTCACTATTAGCTTCTGCTGATTTGAGTTTTCCAAAATAAACTCTGTGCATTGTTGCCATTTTCTTGTAGATTTTTCTAATCCTTCCTTCCTGTTCTCCTTAACGAAACTCTTTAATTTTTTTTTTTTCCCAGAATCACATAAGTCTTCCTTTCTTGATATAACCTACAACCTAGTTTTTCTTCATTATATGTGTAGAAGCATTTAATGCCACCTTTAACTTCTCTGGCATTTTAGTTCAGTAGGCTAAAGATCACTTTTTCTTTCGTTAAAGTTTAATTTCTTTCTCCTTACCTTTATTATTACTTAAAAAAAAAAACTTCTTTGGCATTTTTTCCTTTTACTAGTATCTCATTTGCACATATGATGCTTTACTTGCAGAAAGTTATCTGCATGAAATTTCCCTTTCCATTTGAAGGATTTATTAAATGCATAACTGAAAGAATCGAAGATGTGATATTAGATAAAACAACTCCCTTTTATATGATTAGTGGTGGTTTATTTATTTATTTAATTTTTTTTTGTCATGACCTTGGGTATATTACTTGTATCCATAAGTTCTAAAGCTAACTTTAGCTAACATTGATGGGTGAGGTTCTGTGGTGTTTCAAGTGGAGTTGGAATCAATCAATGTGCATTATCATGATGGTGCAGGTGATTGTAATGCATTTAGGCCTAACTATGAGCCAGAATTTTGGTGATATGTGATTTGTGCTCTGATAAGGATGCAGAGGGAAGTTTGTCACAGCACAATCTCACAATAATAGTACATGGAAATGGAGCAAATATTGGGTATCATATGTGCTCTTATGAGTCCAAAACTTAACTTCATCTAGTACTTTTAGTTAGATTTCATGTCTTACAGTTCTTTTATTTTTCTTTTGTTTCTTGGGAGGTTTCCTGAAATTATTTAGCTGTAAAGTGATTTTCCTAGTGAAACATTCCTGCTCTTTGTTTTTGGTTGTCTGACTTATATGCAAATTCACTGTTTGACATTAATTTATAAATATGAATGTTGCTTTACAGAGAATATGATAATCTGTGTGCTTCTTTTGCAGTGTGCCCCTCTGGATTTTTGCCATTTTATGCATTTTCCTAGCATTTCATGGTAATTTCCCACGCATCTTAGTTTTTTTTGTATGTGGATAGGACCGAAGGGCATGTTCTTAGGCAAGCATATAGATTAGGTTGAGCTACAATAATATTTGAACTCAGCCAATGGATTACAGATTGCAGTGCCTTGCTCTTTCATGGCAATGGGATTCTATGGCCATCTTGACACAGTGCCATCAAAATCATTTTCTTTTTTAATGATATGTTTGGAACTTGGATTTTTGAAGCTAAAAAAAAAAAAAGGAATGGAAATGCATATATGAAAAGAAAATAAAGAATTGATCTAGATTTTTTTGGGTTTTTTGGTTGACGTAGAAAATAAGATATTTATTAAAAAAATCATTTTTTGGCCTGGTTCATATAGATGTATGATATTTTTTTTTATCTCCTTCATTTTCCTTTCCTCTGAAACATCCTAATTCCAAATATAGCATTCAGATGCAATGAATTTGATCATTAAAACTTTGCCTTTTGTATTGCTACTTTGCCTTTCTGATGCCATACTAGAGGTAGAAATTCATCATTAAAACTTGATCTTACAATGAAATAAGATTCATTACCATTAATTAGTGGAAGTTTCTCATTAGATGTGGGCTCTCAAGGAAGTTTGTGCCCCGAATTTACACTCTTGTGGTCAGTGGTGATTACTGTTTCCCCTATTTTGTTATTGATGGGTTTATTGTTTTTAAGAACAATAATAGCATACAACACCTGAACAAAGCATTCCAGTCCCATGCAATGAACTAAGGTCCCATTAGCATCAGTTGTACTGAGCTTCATACTCTCTAATTTATTTGTAAATTCTAAGTACTGAAGCTGATTTCCTGCCCATGATTGCAATGCCATGTTCAGGAACTAATCTTTACCTTTGGCTTTCGTTTCTTCCACCCATTGTGAGTCCTCACTTTTCCAATTCTTTGCATATGTTGTCTTGTTCTCCCAGTTCATGATGCCTTTCTTTTCACTTTTCGTTCTCATCTTTTCTTAAAAAATTTGTATATGGGAAAGTTGATCCTGGCAATTGGTACCAAGCTGCATCTCATAGTCGTAAAGCTGGCCGTTGAAATCATGGATAGATGCCCAGTGTCCGAAGCTCAACACTTCAACCTGAGGGATGACCTCTTCTGGTTTAGGAGGCCTCGGCTTCTGCTTTGGTTATTACAGTTTGTGTCTTTCCAGGTAAAATCAGCAGAAACTTATTTATGCGATCACTTGTGAAAATTTCTATTTTGAAATGCCTGCTTGGTCAAAATGCAGAAAATAAGAATCTTTCATCTGACTTGCTGACTTCAGCATTTGACATTTGATTTGCAGAACGCATTTGAGATGGCAATGTTTGTTTGGTCACTGGTAAGCACTTGTTATTCTTTTATGGAAGGCTATTGATGTATCAATGGAACTTTAATACATAAAAAATAGAACTAGGATTATGAGTACTCTTCCCTATACTCATGGGTTTGAGTTATGGAAATAGCCTATTTGTAAAGCAATGGGTCAGGCTGCATATAAGAATTACCCTTCCCTTAATTCATGCAAAGTAGAAAGCCTCGTGTGCTAGAAACGCCCTTTCTTTTTAATCATTTTCCTTTGAGGAAAAGTTTACGCTCTAGCTGTTCCCTGTTACAAGTAGAACGCCTTTCATAATTCCCCTAACGTGAACCACCAACATTAACCAATGGCACCAAAGAGTAGGCTCCTGGAAGCTCATGAAAAGCTACAGCAGGGTATGCATTTGTGCATATTCTTGTGGCCAATAGCTTCCAATAATAATCTTGGCTGCCTATTGCTGAAAGGCGGCATCCAAACAAGCTAAGTTAGTAGGGAAACATGAATATAACAGATGAAGGTATCATTGTTTACCAAGGAGCACTGTTTATTTTGGTAACCAATATATGGCACTAACTTCAGTTTTCTTCCAGTGGGAAACTCGAGGATCGTCATGTTTCATTGAGAAACGTAGCTTCATTGTGATCCGGTTGACATTTGGGTACGTGATCATGAGATACTGAATCCTTGTGAGTCAGAAATATCATTGTCCACTCATAGCAGTACATCATTAACGGGTTGTCATCTACTAATTTCTGCAGGCTTGCCTCGCAGTTCTGGTGTAGCTTCACTACATTCCCGCTCTATGTTATCGTCTCACAGGTGGCTTAAAACAACTTACCTTCTCCTCCTCCTGCTCTTGCTGCTGTAATTCTCCTCCTCTCACTATCTATTTTGATGCAGATGGCCTCAAAGTTCAAAAAATCCATTGTTTCCAGAAATGTAAGAACAGGGCTGCATAGATGGAAGAGAAGGCCCAAGGCCGGGCACGGCGTTCGCTCTTTAACCGTCTCTCAGGCATCAACATCTACCGTATCATTGGATTCTGCAGCCAAGGTGGTAGAAACAATCGGCAGTGACAGTGCTCCCTCTAGCAGCGCCGAAGGAGGTTCTTCAAGAGGCAAAGACGACACATGGGTCTCTGTTCAAAATGCCTCTGCATTGCTGCAGGATGAAACCTGCGAGATTTTACCAAGCTCCACTTTACGAACATCCGCCCAACAACAGCCATTGCAACTAACTTAAGCACCGGAGCGCGCTTTCTCCTTACAAGTATGGCGTTGAGTTTGTAGTTTTCTGTCTTTTTGGTGTCCAAAACTTAAGACATATGAGTTGGGATTGAAGGGCTGTAGATTTTATTTGGATTCATCTTGCAGTTATCATCCAAGAAAGGTTTCAGAATTTCAGATTGTAGTTGCCACATTCAATTATGAGAGCTCCCAAGCTTCCTTCCAAGCTTACTACACTTTGTTGTTGGGAATTCCTATAATGGAGAGAATCTCTAAATTACTGAATAATACTATGAATATATACATTGAATCTCTATATATTAAGAAATTATTTATAATTTTTGTAATTAATAGTTAGTAAATTTTTTAATTTAATGAAGTTAGAGAGTAACAATATGTCAATTTTTACTCGAATAGACTTTATCTTTTACTGGAGTAAGTCACTCATTTTTCAACATATTTTTCTATATATAATTAGATCAAATAGCGGTAAAGGATAATTTTTCGTTGTTTATAACATTATTTTAATATGTGATTAATAAAATTAAAATATCAATAGTCACTTAAATTATAAACTTCTCTCTGTTTTCATTTTTGCATCTCATTTTTTTCTCCCATATTTATATTTATAACCTATTTTTATTTAGAATGGGTTTAGTAGGTTTTTTTTTGTTGTTGTTTTTAGTATTTTTAAATATTAGGTATACGAAAATAAAAACAAAAAACATATATGATATAAAACGAAAATAAGGGGACAACATTTTTCAAAAAATAAGTAATAGAAATGTGTAAATGAAAAAATATAGGATTTTTTCCATAAATATAAATTTTAATATAAAAAATTATAAAAATTAGTTATTCAATTTAAAAATAAACATAACTTCCATAATGCATTTAAACAAATTTTGAAAAAAATAAAAAATTTTGAGTTAGAGATGAAAAAATTAAAAATTACGAAAACGTTTCTAAAATTGTAAAAATGGCCCAAAAATAATTTTTTGACGTTCCTAAAATAAAAACGCTTTTTTAAACTTCAAAACGACAATCCGAGAAATTTTTGTGCTAGTTGAAGAGTTTACTTGTGACAAAATATAATAGACACCTAAAATAATAAATCACTTTTAACATGTGAGTTGTATTATAGATATATAATACAATTAAAAAAATATTGTATATTTTTTCTAAGTTAATAATAATTTTTTTAAATGATACTATTACTTTTAATTATAATTTTAGTACCATAACACAATTATTTACTAATTTAATACCAAATGACACCTAAGCTTACCGAGTTTTTCTCAAATTTAAGTGTCGGGAAATATTAATTGAACTAGAGTTATAGGCCAATAAAAGATACGTTGGTTCAACGAGTAGATCTAGGGTTGATAGAAACTCGCTCGTTAAATCAAATCATATTTTTTTTTTCTTAATTTTAAGTTCAAATCTTTTGACATGTAATAAAAAATTATTAAATTTGGACAAACATCCACAAAATCCAACGAGTCTTTGTTTGACACAAAATGTGACCTTATCCCACACTAAAATAATGAATAACATTATTTAACAAAAAAAAAAAATAATATTATTTGAGTGTTGGGATACCGCGAAATCGTGAGTTCGATTATGTCTCTGGGTAAACATGTGTAATCGTTTATGTCTATCTTAGGATCCAGACTCTGAATTTTGACTTACAACGAATTTATTTATATATTTATACCAGATCAAGATGGATCGTGAATTTTAAAAAATGTGGAATGATGCGGGCCAAATACTATTTATTATTTGAAACCTTTCGAGTTTTTTATGTTAAAAAAATATTTTATTTGGGTGTTAAAAGTCATGGTTCTAACAAACAAAATAGTGAATTTTTTAGAGGAAAAAAAAAGAAAAAAGATGGGAGAAGAATACTAAAAAGGAAAGCCACGTGGGAAGAGGGCAGTTGGGGGCGACAGAGGCGCAGGGAAGAAGAGGCGGGGAACGTAACAGACAGTTGAGTTTGTTGGGTTTGGTTGGCGAAGAGAGGCCGGCGAGCGCTTCAACGGCCTGAAAACCCCTCTAATCACAGTCTTCGTCTTCTTCTTCTTATTTCTCTGTCCCTCTCTCTCTCCTTTTCTTTCTCTCTCTCTCTCCCCCTAGATCTCGGTCTCCCCCACAAAATGACTTCATTCATTTCATCCTTCTCTGTCTCTGTCTCTATCTAGGGGTTCGAAGTTGGGGCTTGAGTTTGAGTCAGTCCCCTTTGCTCTAATTAGGGTTTTTTTAATGCTCATTCTTGGTGGAGTCCCTCTCGTTCTTGCTTCTTGTAATCGGAAAACGGGAGACGACGGAGCTCTGTGGATTTGATCAGGTCTTCTGAAGAAGATCTGAAGCTTTTTTTTTTTTTTTTTTTTTATCTGTTATTTTTTTTTTCGAGAAGTGAAACAAAGAGGAGAAATGAGCGCCTCGAGGTTCATAAAGTGCGTTACGGTGGGGGACGGTGCCGTCGGCAAAACCTGTCTTCTCATATCTTACACCAGCAATACTTTCCCCACTGTGAGTTTAGTCTCTCTCTCTCTCTCTCTGGCTTTGGGTTTTTTAGTTCCCCCGCAATGTTGAGAATTCGATTGCTGCATTTATTTGGTTTTATGCGTGCTTGTGGCTCAGTTTTGGGAATCAATTATGAAATGCCGCTTCCCTTTTTAAAGAGTTGTGTGTGTGTGTGTATTTTGAAAAGAGGGGATGTAAATGGGTCCTAATTAACCCCATTTGACATTAGAATGAGTATAAAAATAAGATATAAGTGGGTTAATTTGTGTGTTGAGGAGAGGGGATGTAAATGGGTCCTAATTAACCCCATTTGACATTAGAATGAGTATAAAAATAGGATATAAATGGGTTAATTGGGGCCATTTACATCCCTATTTCAGAATCCTGGCAATGATTTGCGAAATGACATGAAGGGCAACAAATAAAAGAAAGCTATTTTCCCTTTTCCTCTCTCTCTCTCTCTCTCTCTCTCTCTTTGGGTGGATGGGGAGGGTGGGGGATGGTTTGCCAGGTTTCTTGTTATTATTATTTCCATGGTTATTGATTATTATACTATGAGTTTCTATTGATTGAGTAGGGCAGTATTTGAGGTTGTTTCGTGCAGTTGGTTTATTCTGAACGGGTTGTGATTCATCTAGCGGGTGACATTATCGTGATTAACTGTCCATGGATTTTTGTTTTTTGTTTTGTTTTTAATGAATGAACAGGATTATGTTCCCACTGTGTTTGACAATTTTAGTGCAAATGTGGTCGTCAATGGGAGTACCGTGAACCTTGGATTGTGGGATACTGCTGGTAAGTTTGCAATTTTTAGGTTTCTTGTTTCTTTTCTTTGTGTACACATAGACTGGTTTGGCAGCATAATGCATGTGTTTTTGTGCATAGAGATGAATGTTATATCGCTTTGAAGGTTGTTATTTTATGGAACAGGGCAGGAGGATTACAATAGATTAAGACCATTGAGTTATCGCGGGGCAGATGTTTTCATCCTGGCATTCTCTCTCATTAGCAAGGCCAGTTATGAAAATGTTTCCAAAAAAGTGAGGATTTGATGGTTTTATATATCAAACTGCTCTCCCTCTTTCTGAAATTTTATCATTTAGGAACATTGGAATTTATTAAATTCTGATGAAAACATCTGTGCTTGTACCTCATTCATTTCAGTGGATTCCCGAGTTGAAGCATTATGCTCCTGACGTCCCTATAGTTCTTGTTGGAACAAAACTTGGTTAGTCTCCACTTGACTTGTACTGATGATCATGGCTTGCAAAGCCTCTGTCTTTCTTCTGCTTTTCTCCGAGTACTTATGTTAGCTTGAGTATATTGCTCTTCCATGGGTGATGATACAACAATACATTCCAGAAATACAATTGGCACGTCTATAATCACTTAGGAAATCTTTTCTGCTAAGTTGCACTTTGGCCACCTCAATCTGGTTGGATGAAAGAAGCAAATGATTCTTTGATCAGTGTAGAGTGTTCTTGGTCATTTTGTGCCAAATATGAAAAACATTATTTTAGGGACTTATGCTTATGTCTGGTTGCTAGCTTCCAAACTGCATTGTTAGGGAGCTAGATGGAAAGGCAAAGAATCCCTTTTATTTGTGAATGTGTTATGAGAAACGAGGTTTTATTGATTGCTATGTAAATGAAGGAAAACTTCCCCAACATGGAAGTTTATGCATTCCCCTGATCAAATGTACCCCTAAATGGGAAAACCCTTGTGCCGGTTGTCTGTACCACATGGGTCTAATGTGAGTATCAGGTGTGGGTGTGTATCCAGATATTGGATATCCTAGGTTGTTAATCTTAACCTACAAAGACAGTATTCAAAACTGGGATATGTATACATGCACATGTTGATAACATTGAGGATATAATTGTTTGACCTAAGATGATATTTGTTACAGTGATATACTTGAAATTAAATGAAAATTAGGATGAAATAGTAGAAATCTATCTCCCATCAACGTTAGAAGCAAGAAATATTTCTTTACCATCAAATGTGAGTTTTTCTTTTTTAAATATCATAAAAAATAGACGAACTTCTTTGAATATGGGAATTAAACCAATAGTCCATGCCTTTTTATCCTTTTCATATCTAGCAAACATAGGTACGCAAGGGGAACATGGAAGAGTTGTATGACATTATTGATTGAAACCTGGCCAACTCTTTCTTCTATATATGCTGAGGTTTAATGCTTTGCTAAACTAATTGTTTTGATTTTCTGATAAGTGACCATGTATAGAAAAGCAACACCATAAAGGTACAAACATGAAAGAAAGAAGGACAAAACAGAAAAATCACCTATAAAGCTACTAGACTGAGAACCATCTCAAAAATACACACAATAACAGCAACAATCACAAACCTTAATCTCACAAGGTGGGCTCAATAATATACATATTAGTTGTAAAATATCCATAAGAAAAAAAGAGAAACTTCAAAACAAAAGGACTATCAAGAATTGCAAGCTATTCCTAGGCTATATGAATTATAGACCTCTAGTCATCTCTACGATAAACATATCCTCTGTAAGGTTATTATCCCTTATGTCATGTTTCAGAGTTTCCCATCAAGTTTTATTACTTTTCCTTTCCCTCTTTTGCTATTAATTTCCTCCATTTGATCCAGTCAACTCAAGGGTGCACCTATCAGTCTTCTTCTTACATGTCTAAACCATCTTAAATTCTTAATCAAGTCTCCTTGTCTTATCTTCAAAGGTGCCACTGACCTTATTACATATAATCCTATTTCTTTTTGTATTGTTACACAATCACCATAATATCCTCACCAACTACACTCATATTTTACACGATGTATTTAATTGCCCAACATCTTGAGCCATATGGGAAAGAAAAAGTTCCATTTAGCTTTAAAGGGTTGTTAGGATTGCATAAAATGTTGGATGGACTCCATTTTAACCATCCAACCTCGATTCTAAGATTAACATTGTCCACAATCTCCCCTTGTTTTTAAACAATTGATTTAAAATATCGAAATTGACCTTTTAAAAATCCTTTTCCTTTGTTCTCCTTAATGACCAAACAATTGAATCTCTTATAACAAGAACTATCCAATTTTTTTTTTTTTTTGTCTTGTTTTGTGGAATAACTTGATCTCCAGGGCTGTCCTCTCTCATACAAAAAAATGATGAAATGAGAATGGTTTGCTTCAAAAAATCTTTCAACTGCTTCTTGCCTTTGAAAGCCTGTTGTTGTACTCGACCCCACAAACTGCAACAGCATTCCAAGCCTTTACCCCACCATCTAGGGTTGGTTATGACTCCTCAAACTTAAAAAAGAGAGACATCCTACCAAAACCAACAACCACCACAATCTTGATACCCGTACATCCTGTTACATAATGGATCAGATACCGATCTCAGCACCGCTAATTAAATCCCAAACAAGCAGAAGAACAATCACCAAATCACCAGCCACCGTGCAATGGATGAGAGATGCTCAATGGACTCGATGCTTAACTTGCTCATAAAACAACAATCCACGACAATTTGTCTCCTCTTTCTGAGATTATTAGAATTTAGATATAAGAATGGCCCAAAGGCTTTTGTCCACATAAAGAAGGCAGTCCTAGGAAGGGGCCTTAAGTACTCAAAATAGTTTTTTGAGTAAAACAAGTCAGTCCTCTGCTCAAATAGGATCCCTATAGAATGAACAAATAAATAATCTCCCTTCTCTTGGTGGTGCTAAACCCAATTCTCCGCTCTTTTGTTTGGCTGAGGCGTAATCTTGGAGCTAAGTAGAAAGCTCAAAATTTAGCTCCCAACATTGGAGGTTACACCTAAACTAAGGATTGAAAATAAAAACGCTCATTATAGATAGACCCCTTATTGCTCTCTAAGCAATACAAGTCAAGGATGATGTATCCAATAAGAAACATCCTTGTTCTCCCCTCTTTTTTTGCCTTGAATAGGTCTATGACCAAAATCTCTTTCTACTCTCCCCTCCCACCTAGAATGGATCAACACAAAGAAAACTTCCCCAACATGCCAAATGCCTTTCCACAACCTAACATTATAACAAGACTTGTCCCTGCTAGTCAACCACTCCCACCAATCTAGCCCAATCTTATCCATTATAGCACCCTTCCAAAGCCCACATAGGACAACTATGATCTACCTTATCCAGGCTTTCTCTCTGATCATAATTCAAGGTCTTTATGCTGTTAAAGTGGAGAATTGACGGTTAAAAGATTTTATGTGGAAAACATATTGACTTCTTACTTAACATACTTTGCTACTGATTCTTTTCACCCGGAATTAGTTCTATTTCAATTATATAAGGCTTTGCTGTCAGTTTGGTTGCTTCAGTATTTAGCACTCTCTCCTATTATTGATCCTTTTTTAACACCTTTGGAATTGGAAAGTCAATGACTCAGCTGTAATACTCACCTGGTATTACACATTTTGGAGCACAGTTCCAACTGTTGCCACATTCAGTTGCTTCTTTTCATTCTTTTCTAGTTAAAGGCTTTATCCAATCATGTAAACTGTAATTGATTTTCACAATTATGGCAATGATGGCCTCAGATCTTCGCGATGACCAGCAATTCTTTATAGACCACCCTGGTGCTGTGCCGATTACAAGTGTTCAGGTAAAAGCTGCTTCTTGACATGTTGTTAGCTATTGGTCAATTAGTTTAGCCCAGTTTTTTGACCACTTTGATTTCACTTCTTTCATACGTATCTTATTTTCTGATTTACCATTTCTAACTTCTTTGTTGAAGGGGGAGGAGTTAAGGAAGCAGATTGGAGCACCTGATTATCTTGAATGCAGTTCAAAAACACAGCAGGTATCATGTTTCTTTGCCATATCACAAAGTCTCGTGTTTCTTTCTGGATGTTTTGGTCTTTATTGAATGGTGCTTCTGGAAATATCCTTATGGCAGAATGTCAAAGCTGTCTTTGATGCTGCCATCAAAGTTGTGCTCCAGCCACCTAACAAGAAGAAGAAGAAAGGAAAGACACAAAAGGCCTGCTCCATATTGTGAGCGGTTAAGGTCTGCAAACAAGATCCTGCACCATAGATTCCCACCATAACTGTTTCTTCTATGCTTGATTCCTGCCTTTGGCTTACAGGAAGCAACAAGAGGTCGTGGTATGCAATCTCCATTGACGATACTGGTGATTCATTTCAAACTATGAGGTGGAAGTTTTATTGCATATTGTCGCATTCCCTGTTTGTATAGGCCCATTATGTTATGCCCACCTCGTTCTTCACACCCGGTTTTGTTATCTCCGCTGTATTTGATTTACCGGAAGATCCCAGTGGTGAGAACTAGTTTTGCATTTCAGATATGCAGTTATATTCTTTATTCCGAATCTCAATCTAAATCTTCATTATAGTAAGTTGGCTTAAGACAATGCTAGTTTAGGTGCATGCCTGACATGTCCTGATCTATGAATGTTGCATTCAATAACGTAGGAGAATGCTGCCCGTGTCAGCTCCCCTAGCCAAAGATTTAGGCTTCAGAATGAATCTTCTGCAAGCCAAGTTTCCTTTGGAGTCTCTGCTGCATTTCTTACCAATTTTTCCATGGGTGTCGAGTGTTTTGTAAGGGAAACTTCTCTGTTTCTTTATTTTGTGGATCCATGATTTCGTAGGGTTTGGCCCTTTAGGCCAATGGAAAAAGAACACCTACCAAATGATGGTATGGAGCTCTCATACCACCTTTTGTTACAATAAAATGACCTCTGTTGGATAACATACAGAGATGAATTTTGATTGCGATGGTTTTTCAGTGACAACTCGGACGTATTGAAGTTTGTTGGAAAAGGACATTTGAAGAGTTGACTGCCACTTGTGATTGGATATTAGGGTTTATTATAAAATTGTGCCCAATTTGTTGATGGAAGAAACCCGTGCAACATGTGGCTTGTGAACCTCCTAAAGGGGCAAAATGTGATTTTCGTTTACTTCCTGCATCTCTATGGTTATATTCATTTCCATAACTATAACTGCAAGAATAATGGTCTTGTTGTGGAAAATGTTGGCCAATTTGATTGTGAAACCAATGTGAGGGTAATCTGGACATTTTGTCTAGCCAACATATCGAATTAGCCAATATTTTCAGCAATAAAATCGTTGCCCTAACCACAGTCCGGAGGCTGTGAAAGGAGTGTAGAACGTAGTTGGAGAATGGAAAGCAATAAAAAGGGACAAAAAGAGGAAGGAGGGGATTAATAACACTACCAACAAACTTTTAGCAAAATACGAGGCCAGCCGGCATGCCAAGGTACAAAAATATGACATGTTTCAGTTGTTCTAGTTCTCTGCCAAAGTGGCTTAAGACAGTTTCTTACCTCTTTTCCAGAGAGAAGAAAAGAATTAGTAGGTGAGAACAAAAAAGGCAGTTCTGTGGCAATGTGATTATATCACACCAAGCAAACTAAGGGCATCGTGGATACCCACCGTCCCTGGCTGAAGGTTCTTTAGGCGTAAGCATTATGGGGTAATTCTAATTATGTTACACTTCTGCGACATCATTTGAAGAATTTGTACGAAAAATATGTTTATGAATCGCCCGTTCCACATACCATCTGCATTGAGCATAGAAGAGCAGCATGGGTTTGTTTTGTTTACCGTCGTCATCTAATGTGTAGCCCAAGTCACAGTGCAGAAGTTGCACTTGGTAGAGGACGATGCTAACAGAGAAGCGAAGAGAAACCTTGTGAATAATACCTCCAAAGTTTGATCAATTGATTCCGCTGTTGGCTATTCCTATCAATTCTTTAGAGACATGAACCGTTGACCTTTGGTTAACTTATCTAATATACATAATATGCGTATTATTATATACAGCTGAAGTTTACACAATACGAACCCCCCCCCCCCCCCCCCCAAAAAAAAAAAAAATTAATAATAATAATAATTCTCTCAACAAAAAAATAAATAAATAAACCTTGTGGAAAATGAAAGCAAGTCTCCTTCAAAAGGTGTAGAAGCCTGAATCTAGAAACTGTTCTGAAAATGAAATGGAAATCATTAAAAGTGCAATAGAAAATGACTTGAACAGATTTTTTCCATGAAACCAAACCACAAAAAGAAAGCTGTAACAGACAGGCAACACAAGAAATCACTGGAATCCTTAAATATAGTACTCTTTGCTGAAAATAAAAACTTAAAACCCAACTTTAAGGTACCATCTCTTGAACACTAAATACTAATATGGGTAAACTATACAGGTAACCAGTTTGGATATATGAGTTCTCATAACAATCTCCCAATCTTTCAATTTCTAAAGCAAACCTGAAATCCAAATGAACCACAAGCCCGCCCAAGCAAAACTACAAAACTGCATCCCGTGTCCAATTGCTACTAGAAAACAGAAAACAGACTATACACAAGAAGGGGAAGGAAGATGGGAGAATAGGATATATGGTATTTACTGCTTGAAAAAATTAACGAAGTTTATTCTGAGCAACAGCCTGGCATAACTCATCTTCATAAAACAGAACTCGATTGGAAGCCAATGATTTGCATAGGGGCTTTGGTAACCCAGAAGGCATGACGCACCTAGGTGGAAATGACTCTTGGAATAGAACGGCAGCAATTTGGCGCATCTCTGTGCACTTGAAACGAGGAGGTGGTCGGGGACCATGCCTGGGTGCTTTAGGGGTATGTGGGCTGGGGATACCAACGCACTTTCCATCTCCCTTGCTGCATGCAAAGTTGCAAACAGCATGACATAGCAACTCAAGGATCTTATGGTAAACAAAAAACACGTGCAGGATTTTTTATGGAAAATAAAAGGACAAGAAAATGGGATGACTAACATACATGCACTTTTGCTTCAATATAATGATATTTATTTTACTTTCCTTCCACCATTCCTAGTTCCAAAGGTAGCATTAAATACCCACCTTACAAATGGCCAGTGTTCCGTGGGAAGGGGGGTCATTGTCCTTAACATCTCTTGCCGAGAGCGATCCGGAGTGGTGTAATTGAAGTGGAACTGCCTAGCAATCAAAACCTGATACAATGGCATGAATAACAACCGTCCATCTTCATGCACAAATAAATAATGCATGCACTTTACTCCACGCAAGCATATACAGAGATAGAGACAGAGGGACTCACAGCCTTTCTAATTCTCCAAGAAACATGAAAAACTGCTCTGAGTTGGTCATGGTGGAGGTGACAGAGTATTTTGACCTTAAATCATAAAAAATAAGAAATAATAATCAGTTACTGAAAAGGCTTAATAGCACAGATAGTAGTTATACACAAGATCCATACCTCGTTAATCTAGTTTCAGTTTTAGTAAAACCACAGAAACACATGCAGAGTTTATGAATATAGCTCTTCAAAATCACACGCTTATTTCATACATGAAATGTGAGTTTCCACTTTGATGTGCAAGATATAATTTATTTAATGCGCTCCCACCATCATTGTCCTAAACTTCCTGGAAATTGCCATGTCTACTTATTTGTATTCTGTCATGTCCATGTATTTTTTAGGTGGTCACAAACTATACAACCAACCTATCTTATTTGCCTACTGTCCTCAAACAACAATCAGAAACTACAACCTACATAAATTTGCCTGCTGTCCTCAGGCCATGAACAGGTACTTCCAAAATATAAATAACATCACTGTTTACTTCTCCAACTAGGATAAACCATCGACACTGTGATAAACAGCTCTAACCTCAGGAGTTCGGAATTGATCCCACCATATCCACTCTATGCCGCATAAGATGACTTCACATGAGCAATCAACTGAATTGATCTTGGGTGAACCATTCCAATGTTTCTAATGAACTTTTCTCTAAATCTTGATATTTGTTCTCCAAAGAGGAAAAAAAATACCCCAACAGATACTCTAAAACTCAATGGTTCATTGTCCATGAAATTAATACATGAGACCTGAACCCAAAGCATGCTCATCTATGCAGGCTTTGATTAGTTAAGGCAGTAAAATGAAAGCTAGCGACTACAAAAATCACCAAAAAAAATGGATGGGTTCTGCTGAGTGAATGCAACCAAATCAAAGATTTCAAATTCAGATTGCCAGCAAAATACATCAGCCTATAGTAATTCACAGGTATATTGGAAAAAAAAAATATCAACTTCTGGTAAGAGGCATATGTGTTGAAACTATGAGTGTACTATACTAGATATATATTAAGAAAATAAAGGTACCTAACACAAACAAATATGACAAGAAAAACAAGAAAAAAATGACGGGGATATCATATTGGGTTTTTGGTTTTTCTATTCAAATCATTTATTGGAAAAAGAAAATGTTCCACATTAGAGAATGATAAGTTATAGCTAGCAAATGTATACATACAATTAATGTGTTTGCTTAAAAGCCAGAACCAAATAGGGATGAGGAAGTTGAATACCAGTAAATCCATTGGCAGAGACTCAAGCCTGGACTCATATTCAGAGTCTTCAGCACAAGGCGTTTTTGGTGTTCTCAACAAATTATTCTTGTTAAGAAAATCAGCAGGCCCAACAGCCGGAGTAAATCCAAACCTCACTGGCGATGCCATCAATGCGCTCCCAGGAATACCTGTATCTTGAAGCACAACATCACTGCCCGTCTTTGGAGCATCCAACACAGCCACCCTTCTCTTGCCGAGATCTGTACAAGATTTGGTGGCTGACGCCTTATTATACCGAATCTGAGCGAGAGCACCTGGCCTCAGATACTTGTTGCTCGAGTTTCTCAGCCGCCTTTTCTGTTTTGGAGTCTTCGATTCCCTGTCTTTTGGAGAAACTTTTCCCATTATATTTGCTTCCAATTTCCTAGCGTGGTTCAATCCAATCCCTTTTGCTCCTCAAGTAACTCTCAGCTTTCAACCAAACAACTTAACACACAATCAACATCAAGACACCTGCGAACAAATCTAAAAGATTCCAAATCGAAAATCCAACAAAATACGATCTTTTCATCAACCACTAGAAATTTGCTGAAACAACAGCTACATACATCCAGAACACCTTCAAAATCAATCAAGCATTAGAAACAAATAACGCGTGAAACTTACATGCCCGGAGCCATCAGTCGCCAACTTCGCTCAATCTATCCCCGAACAGAGCATCGCAAACTGCTGAAACCCCCCACAACCAGCATCCGAAACCCTAAATGAGGGCGAAAAGAAGAACAGTTCAAAACAAAACAGGCAACGAAAAATCAAACCTCAACTCAGCGACATCGCCAAGGAACAGAAATAGCAGCAGCGGGAGTCCAAAACCCTAGCCAACACATGGAATATGCAGAGAGAGAGAGAGAGAGGAGAAGCAGAGAAAGGGAGGGAAAATGTGGGGCTGCTTTGTTTTTGAGTTTATAGCGATTGCCGGGCAAAATTTTGCCCCATTAATAAACCCTAGCGTTTGCACGTGCGGGACGCAGAGGATCCTATGCGCCACCACTGCACCTTCACACGTGAACTACCACTTCCACTTCACTGCCGCTTTCAATTTTTTTAAACGTAAATACCATTTCTATTTTCAGGTGTGATCTATGATGCATGCAAAGGTGGGTTTTGATATTTTTAAAATATTTTTTTATACTAAAATATTGAAAAATATTAAAAAAATATTTATAGATTATTTTATAATTTTAAAAATATTTTAAGATTATTTCATAATATTAAAAAATATCAAAAATTCAGTCTACAAAACGATTAGAGAGTGAACAAATTTTTTATATTATATAATATAAAAATTAATAATATATAGTATACAATATAAAAATTATATATTATATATTAATTTTTAATATATAATTTTCTATATTAAAACTTATATGTTGAAAAAAGCCCCTACATTTCTCTTATTTATGTGTATATAAATCAAAATTATATATTATATATTAATTCTTAAAATATAATTTTTTATATTACAAATTATATTTACAAAAAAAATTCCTTTTTTATTTACTCATTTCTTCATTTTGATTCTGTATCATATCCATTTTCTATTTTTTATTTTCGTTTTCCTGTAACTTAGGGCTTATTTTTTTACAATATTTATATATATAAATATTATTTTAATTTTTAATTGTAATATTTGTACAATAATATGTTATAATTTGTGTCATATTAATATAATATCTATAATATATCAATAAACGAGTGTCACTAAATGTCTAAATAGTAATTTTAATTTCTTAATGGGTAAATTATAAAAAAGATAATGAATTTTTAGCATTGTTATAATTTTAAAGCGATCTTTTATTTTTTCTAATTCATTAATTGAACTTTTAGATTTATTACAATTTTATAACAAATCTTTAATTTTTATAATTCATTAATCGAACTTTTGAATTTATTACAATTTTATAACGAAATGTTAACTTTTGCAATTCACTCTTAACATGTAAGTTTGTTATGGGTAACTTTTGTTTTTAAGTGATAAATTGGCATTAGAGTTAAATAGAGAAAAACATGACACGGACGATGATATAAATTTAATTAAAAAATAAATTAAATAAAAAAACAAAATTTAAAGAAAAGCTACGATATCATCGGACATTTCTTTATCCATCTCATCCACTAAGTCATTGTTTGATGGTAAAAGTTAACAGTTTCTAAAAATATAGATCGATTAAAATTTTATAAACACTCAAAATTTATTATAAATTATAACAAATTTAAAAGTTCCATGTGTGAATTATAAAAATTAAAAATTTATTCTGAATTTGTAATAAAGTTAAAATTGTATATATATATATATATTAGCTAATACCTAACTTGGTTAAATTCAAATCTAACTAATTTTTATTGGTTCAGTTTGACTTTTTGATTGATTCGATTCTAAGTTTAAAATTCTAAAAGACAATCATCGTTGATTTTCTGTGAGTTTCAATAATAAATATTCATAAGAAGACAAATTACAATATGATAAATTACACTCACCACTTTGAGATTCGATAAATGATATTTGAGAAACATTAATAATTTATAATTTTAACTATACTTTCTCTGATTATTGTTGAAATTATTAACAAAATGAAAATGCAATTGCATTTTTTTCTCTTTATCTGTTTACGTTTCTCATTTGTCAATTAAATTAATCACAATTTGATAATTTATCAATTTTTTATGTCTTTGATTTAACAATGGCTAAGCTACGTCAAATAAAAGATATAGAGAGATTGACAAACACCATATGAATAAAAATATATATATAGTGAGAGAAAATATAAATGTACTTTTTGTCATATTTAATTTTTAAAATTGTTGGGCTATGAAAAATTGGGAAAAAATGAAAATCTTATTTGAAAATGAAAACTGGCCGTAAGGCTCGTGGCAAACTGGCCACAAGGGCCAGACTCGTGGTAGGGTTGGCCGCGAATGCCAAGCCCGCGACCAGTCTCGCGGCAAAGCTGGCCGCGGGTACCAGGCGTGCAACTGGCTAGCTGCGAGATGCCTTGCAGCAAAAGTTGGTCGCAAAGGCTAGCCTCGCGACACCCTATCGCGAGCTGCCTCGTGGCAGATTCGTAGCGATCCCCCTCTTTCGTTAAAATTGGCTTTATTCATAAACCGTCACGTGTTGACACCAACCACCCTTGAGAATCGTGCCTTATAAATACCCAGCTACAAGACATTAATGAGAACTTTCAATTTTGATAAAATTTAGACATTTTGAATACACATTTATTGTTTCGTGAATAGTTATTGGGATCCGAGACTGACTTTGGTATCAGAGAATCTTCGCGGGGGAAGATTATTCCAAGCATTCTAACTTATTTTTTAAGTATCAACATGGACAAATCCTTGCGGCAAACCTAGTAGCAAAGGCAAAATTTTGCGACGAAAGCAAAGCCTTGAGGTGAGACCTAGCGGCGAAGTTAGAACCTTATGGTGAGAGCTAGTGGTGAAGCCTTGTGGCAAAATTTTTTGGCGAGAGTTAGTGGTGAAATTTTGTGGCAAAACCTTGTGGCGAGAGCTAGTGGCAAAGTCTTGTGGCAAAATTTTGTGGCGAAATAGCTAGTGGTGAAACCCTTGCGACGAGCATCCTAGCGCGCGAACTCTCTTGAGGCAGTTTCTCTTACGACAACCCAATTTCACCCAACACCAAGCTTTAGTAGACCCTACATCATAAATTTTAATTATTGTATTTTGACAACAACAAAAATACATAAAGTCGTGTGATCAATATGAGAATTTGCACCAATGAAATTGATAAAATATAAGTTATAACCGGTTAAATCTTGATCTCCCTTCTCAGCAATTTCATTAAATATACTTTAATCAATTTGCAAATATAGAACAAAGTAAATTGCTCGAGGCGTCTTCAAACCACCATCCAATACTTAAGTGAGACAAAACACATATAAACTAAAAATAGTGAGATAATGGGAGTTTTTCCCAAATAGTGATTAGAATCACGTAATATCTATAAATTTTTTCTTATACATGTTTTCTAAGTCAATGGTATCAATTTTTCCACACCATCCATTGCATTTTACAGAATTATCCCTCATATCGTGTTACTTAACACAATTTATTTGATAACATGGCAAACCCCAAAATTATCCGTCATATTTTGTTACATTAACACAATTTATTTGATAACATGGCAAACCCCCGCCTTTACTCGTCATAACAATTGGAGGAAAGGTGTAGCCAAAATTGTAAAGTTATGAGAGATTTATCTCACTTTTTAAGTATCTATATTTTTTCAATTAATTTTAAAAAATATTAAATGTAATTGACCCATTACATTAACACACATCTATTCTATTATATAAGCAAATACTTTATTTCGGTGTTTGAAACTATTTCTGTAAAGTAAATTTTCAAAATACTTTATATATTTTACTAAATGAACAAAAATTCACTTTATCAATATGATTTGAACTCAAGACGTGTCGATTATAATGCATTTAAGAATAATATTATCGGTACATCAATACTTATTTTAATTTAAATTTTGCTAAGACTATCAAGCACCATCCGATGAATATTTATTTTGAATCGTTTATTATTTTTACTTGTACATATATAGTATATGCCACACACTAGTACGAGGTGACACGTGTTATATATGTATAACTAAATAAATGGAGAGGGATTACACAATAAGTACACGCATTAGAGAAGGACTACATAATTGATTGTATCTATCGAAACCTTGCCTTATGGTAAATCTGTTCGTTTACCTAGGGGTGTGAAGTAAGTGAACTGTGAGTTTTAAAAAAAGTAAGATATTACATTTTTCAGATGAACTTCTACACAGAGGAGAGGGAAGAAGCCCCAAAGACTTGTAGGTCTCTCAAAGACCTCTCATGCAAGGTGTTTTTAAAATAGACACGCAAATAGATAATTTCAACAGTTAAAAATCATTTCAATGATCTTGTAGAGGATAAAGATTATCCATTATTGCTGCTACGAACCCATGCCAATGCTAGCCAAGAGAGGGAAATCAAGGAGAAAATTAAAAAGGAAGAAAAAAGCAGAAAAGTCATTTTACAAGGCCCAACGCCCCAACCAAGCCCCTCATAGAAAATAGGCAAAAAGACGATTTTGCCCCATTCACTTTACAAATTTGCAAAATGGGCCACTACCCTTGCCTCTACTATCTCGTCTCCCCTATCATGGCTGCTGCCTAGTCGTTGCTGTCACTTCGCCACCGTCGCTATCTGCCGTCGCCTTACCTCCGTCACCTCTCTACCATCGCTACCTCGCCAACAGTCGCGTGAGGCGGCAGCCATGGCAGGGGAGACAAGAGAGTAAGGACGATCCATGGAAGGGGGAAATGAGATAGTAGGGCGTGGAGACAAAATTGTCCTTTTACCTATTTTCAATAACCCGATCGATAAGCGCGTCAGGCTTTCTAGAATTTTTCTAGCCAGAAAGTCTTTAAATATTTTGTTGAGTATTTTGAATACTTTTTAATATTTAATTAAGATTAATCTTAATATATATTAAAGTATAAGAGTAGTTGCACAAAATTTTACCACCCAAAATTAGCTTTTATTTTTTTTCTTTTTAAGAAATAAATTAATATTTAAAAGGTATACACATTTTTTCGGGATAATCACTAATCAGTTGGAATAATAATTAATGTAATAGCAGTTTCTATGTCATTACATTAATTATTCACTATAATTATTAATCAGTTGGAATAATTAGACAATTAATATTTTAAATTTATACTGTTATTAAAATGAGACATCATTTAATTTTCAATGTGACCTTCAAACTTCCAAACAGTCACACATTTCGGGATAATCAACTAGGCAACTTCTATGTAATTATATTAATTATTCACTATCATTATTAATTAAATAATTAATAATTAATATTTTAAATTCCTACAGTTATCTTAATATATAAAGTAGCAACTTTCTACATACAATTTTCCTCCAAAAAGTTGCCTCTAAAATTTACATTAAATTTACATGGGTTTTCTAATGCTATTAATTAATCAAAAATAAATATTATTTTTGATAAATATGAATAGACAACTTAAACTATTAATTAATTTATAAAAAATTGTCCATTTGTATAAAATCTTATCTTTTTTTATATAATATATTAAGTAAATTATAATAGTTTACAAATATTTTTTCCCTCCAAAAATTAATCTGTCAAATTATTTTTTCTCTCTAAAATTTGTATTAAATTTGCAAAGGTTTTTCAATACTATTAATTAATCAAAAATAAATATTTTATGTCATATCATCTCATCAATCAAAAATAAATATTATTTATGTGAAATATGAATAGATAACTTAAACTATTAATTAAATCATAGAAAATCGTTCATTCGTATAAAATGTTATCTTTAAATCCTATATATCCTATATAATATATTAAAGTAGGATAGTCAGCCAAAATATTTTGTCAAGTGACAATCAATAGTGAATTTTTTTCCTTCAAAAACTTACATCAAATCAAATGTAGTGATTAATTAATTATTAATTTAATAACTATATTATAGTCTTAAAAATATGATATCTTGAGTTTTTTAATGCTAATTAATATTTAAGATATCACATTTTAAAGATTATGGAAGAAATCAAAATCCATATATCATATTTTTAATATTAATGCATGGGTTTTTCGATACTAATTAGGATGTAGGATATTATATTTTCAAGACTATGGAAGAAAATTAATGCATAGTAAAAGAAAAATAAGTCAAAATTCATATTTTTAAAGTTTTGTTATCATTGTAAAAATTAAATTTTAATTAGCATTGGAAAACCCATGCTTCCTTACATTTAGGAGTTTTAATTTATATTTATATTTATTATAAATTTATAAATAAATAAGTAATATAATAAATAGTTTTATTTTAATAATTAATTAATCATTACATTTAATTTAATGCATGAGTTTTTTAATACTAATTAAGATTTAATATATCATATTTTCAATACCATGGAAGAAAATTAATGCATTGTGAAAAAAAAAAAGTTAAAATCCATATTTTCAATGTTTTGTTATCATTGCATAAATTAAAAATTTTAAGAGAATTTTTAATTAACATTGAAAAACTTTTACTTCCTTACGTTTAGAAATTTTAATTTATATTTATAATTATAATTTATAAATAAATATATAAAATAATAAATTATTTTACTTTAATAATTAATTAATCATTATATTTAATTTAATATAAATATTTAATAATTTGTTGTTCAAATGTAATAGCTTTTGTATATAAATAGGAAGTTTATGTTAAGATTTTTCATTTTATATAATGTTGTATAATTTAATGAAAGCCTTTTTAAAGTAACTTTTCAAAATATGGACGTTAAATGTTCGAGTTGTGAGACTTTGAGAGATTTTATGCTTTGAAAATAGGTCAAAAACTTATAACATTCTCATTGAGATGATTTTCATGGAAGAACATATTTTTTTTTCTAATAAATTTATTATTAATTATTTATATAGATTTTCCCATCAAATTTATAGGGTAAAAGGATTCATACAACAATCAAGCGTTAGTTGGTTTGATCTTTCAAAATATTTATTTGTGATAAACAATTATGTTTTATGTCAAATTTTATACTTAGATACAATAATATGAAATATAAGATTACAAGTCACAAGTATGAACTAAACTTAATATCAAATACTGTTGTTGTGAATGTTATGGATGAAAATTTTTTAATACAAAATTTTATCTTTAAGTCATTTGTTAATATTTCGAGTGTAGTTAAATTTGACAAATATGAATTATTTAATAAGTATAAAGTTGATTATACAATTATTTATGCCTTTATAACTGATAATTTTTTTTATTTTTATTAAAAATATAGTTAGAGAGGTAATTGACAAAAATAATGTTAAATGCCAAGAATCTTGTGAAATGACAAGTGAAAAAAATGTGACAATTTACTTAATGTGTTAATTATTTTTTAGTACATTGAATTACAACATATTGATTTAAGAATGTTCTCTATTAGCACATTAAATAGTGAATAATAATTAAACTTAAATTTTGATAAAATGTTGAGTATTAAAATAAAAAAAATTATATTTGTGGATGATTCTATTATGATTATTTAAAATAATGAGTTTAAATTTTTATTTTTAAAATTTTAAATTTATTTTAATTACACATTCCGTGCCTCGCACTGCACTAGTTAATGATAAAGGCAAATTTATAACATAAAATGAAAAGATAAATTATAATATCTTATGGCGAATTGACTCTTGGGCTGTACCGGAGACGCCGCAGCTTATGGTGGTTTGTGCAGAATCACATTCTCCCTCTCAATTGTGCTCTTTTCATTGTTCGAGTTGACGATACCACTCGCAGAGTCGATCGAACGCATCGGAGGAGTTTCAGTTTCAGTGTTGCTTAGGGTTTAGCCGGATCAATACCTCACCGACTGTGAGTTTGATCTTTGCCAATTGGATTTGTGTTGCTCAGTTTCATCGGAATCTCAACGCAACACTTTGTGATTTCGAGTTCGTGAGCTCCGTGTTGAATTTCGCGATCGCACGCTATACGGCCAGCGAGTTTGGATCGTCACGGTAAGTAGGTTTTCTGCACACTTCTGCTTCGAGAGAGAGAGGAAAGGGAGAGAAAATCTTGAGCTATCATTCTCTATCCGGCGACCTCCACCGCTTTCCAAGGCTCTTACACGGTGAATTGTTGAGCGATTACACTGTTTCCCTTGTTTGTTTCAAATCGCAAGTTCACGAAACCCTAGACTCCGGACCAATGGTTAGAAGAGCGGTGCCGATTCTAAAACGTCTTATTCAATCACCGAACAATCCGAATACAGTACAGCTGGCATGGGGATCGAGGCTCGAAGCGCAGCGATCCGTCACGTACATGCCCCGGCCCGGGGACGGCGCTCCGAGGGCGGTGACTCTCATTCCTGGCGATGGAATCGGGCCACTGGTGACCGGTGTCGTCGAGCAGGTGATGGAGGCGATGCACGCGCCTGTGTACTTCGAGCGGTACGAGATCCACGGCGATATGAAGCGAGTGCCTCAGGAAGTGATCGATTCCATCAAGAAGAACAAGGTGTGCATCAAGGGAGGTTTGATTACTCCCGTCGGAGGAGGCGTGAGCTCGCTCAACGTCCAGCTGCGGAAGGAGCTTGATCTCTACGCCTCCCTCGTGCATTGCTTCAATTTGCCTGGTTTGCCCACGCGCCATGAAAACGTCGACATCGTTGTCATTCGGGAGAACACCGAGGGGGAGTACTCCGGCCTGGAACACGAGGTAGTTCCTGGCGTCGTTGAAAGTCTCAAGGTATTGACGAGCATGATGAGGATAGCAAAATGGTAGTGTCATGAATTATCCAACCAAAAACTTTACCCTGAATGCTATGGTTTTAAGCTATGATGGATTTGGGCTTTCAATAGGTGAATGTGTGAGAAAATCATCGGTTCAATGAGTGTGTTAGCAAGCTCATGTTTGTGTTAGTACTTAGTACAGTCATGTTCACGGAGCCTAAGCTTGGAACTAGGATTTCTAAATAGAAAGTAAAATGTTAAAAGAAATAAAATTACTTGTTCACATGGATTTTACATTGAATATTAGAATTTTTTTTCTTTCTTATTTTCCCTCATATAAATTCTAGGTCCGAACATAGTGCAAGGGTTTCTCCTGCTTGGACTGCTAAATGTTTGAGTTTGTGCTTTATATATATATATATATATATCTTGTTTAGTTGTTTTCCTAATGAGATATCTGTTTATTTCCTTTTATCACATTATTTTTCTTGGAAATCTTGGAGAGTTTATTGCGTTTATTTTTCATATTCTATGAACCAGAAGAATTTTCTGCTTGATAATGATTACTCCTCTGATAGGTGATGACAAAGTTCTGCTCAGAACGCATTGCACAATATGCTTTTGAGTATGCATACTTGAACAACAGAAAGAAAGTCAGTGCTGTGCATAAAGCAAACATTATGAAGCTTGCAGATGGTCTGTTCCTAGAATCATGCAGAGAGGTTGCAACCAAATATCCTGGAATCAAATACAATGAAATTATTGTGGACAACTGCTGCATGCAACTTGTTTCGAAGCCTGAGCAGTTTGATGTCATGGTAAGTGAGTTAGTCAAATATAATTACCATGTTGGTCTGTTTCCCTTTTTCAGTTACCATTTTTTCTTTCATTAAAGGATGTTTGCATTTGGCCGGTGTAGAGGTTTGTTCACTTTTGCAAACTTGAAGCCAACCAAAGAGAAAATGTGGAGGTGGTGGTTTTTTGGGGGTTGGGGTGGGGGTGTTCTTGTTTTTGACAAATTAGAGTCAGATAACATATAATGCAGCCACTGTCACTTGAACTGCTAATAAATTGGCGCCAGACACTAAATAATATAGCAACTATCACTTAAGTCTACAACAACAACATATCCAGCCGTTATCCCACTATGTGGGGTTGACTACATGAATTCTAAACTTCTATGTGGGTTACATCCCAATAGATAGTTTGTCTAGAATTCATATTTGGATCCGACTAGGTTTTACGCTGGCTGTCGGCTACCTAACGCAACCCTCCTACTTTATCCGGGCTTAGGATCGGCAGTGGATAATATCCCCTGGCGGATTAATGATGAAATAAAGTTTCAACACCATCTTCATATGGAGAAGTTTCATGAGATGGTGGTGAATGAAGATAATTGATATAGTTGTGTTCTATCACTTAGTTGACATGGTGAAACCAACAAGTACAATATGGAAGCACAACACCAACTATCACTTAAGTCTGATGAAGGAAAATAAAACCCCCCAAAATAATCAATGGTGGGATTGTTTTTTGATTGTCTTGTACAATGAATATTTCATTACTGCTTAAACCCCCAAATATTAAGCTGCGAGCTCCCAACTACTTGGGATGATGCTCTTAATTCTAAACCTTTTTAACCATTAGTGTTTTGTTAGAAATTATGCTGGTAATATAGTTAGGTTATTCTTCTTCTTCTGCTGTCTACACCCATGTTTTCTTGGCATATACACGTCTTTGGTACATTCAAATTTGAGACCAGTTACTTGTTACTGGTGTTTCTATCCACTTTGTGCTCATGCCTGAAATATCTTAGGCAATAGCATTTGGATATTGGTTTTATTGTTTTCTTTTAAATGCTGATGCTTGTATATCGCCCTTAGCTAACAGAAAAGGCCGGTTTCTATTTTTCAGGTGACACCTAATCTTTACGGCAACCTAGTTGCAAATACTGCTGCAGGTATAGCTGGAGGCACAGGAGTCATGCCTGGAGGTATATCAATCAATGTTGAACTTCACTTGTTTTTCTGTTTTCCCCCATTGCTTTTCTGCTATTTGTGCTTATGTATGAAATGCTCATTAATATATTATGTCAACCATCAAGGAAGTTAAATAATTTAATTAACTCAACTTCCCAATTTGATGCTCTTAGCTTGAACCATATTTCATGCTTATCTTCAGTGAAATCCATTGATGCATTTCCTGTTTATGAGACCTTAGACTTATATGTTCCTTTAGGTTCAGGTTGTGCTGTTTTACATTTTATATATCATATTATCTGACTCCCAAGTCCTAAACTGCTCGTGATGCTCAATATAGAAACCTTGTTGGTAGTCGCTAATAGATGATTTGAGTGAGCACATTGACTGAATACTTACCTTAAGAAAATGGTTGCACCCTGTTAGATGATTTTAACCTTGCGAAAGGTTTGAGTAACCTAAATGGCTAAGCATCAATTTACTTGTGTGCTCTTATCCATGTTGCTCTATGCTAGAACTTTTCCTTGGCGGCTCTCAGTGCTTTACTTTAAACTTGCTTATTGCAATATCAGTTTTGGGTGAGAGATATTTTAGCCATTCTTATGTTGGGGGATTTGGTTGAGACAAGGTAATTCTTATTGCAGAAGTTGATACTTCCTTGCAATTTGAGCCATAAATTGCAACATCTTTTCCGCTCAAAGGACGTATTGACTAATTAATGGTATGAGCGAAGGGATTAGATGAAAGCAAGGAAGTGCATACCATTTTGGCTATGAGCTAAGTTGGCAAAAAATTTTATAAATTGCATATTATCAAATTGTAACAGTTTCTTCAAGAGATGTGCTCTCTTATTTCCAGATGCCAGTTAATTGGTCGAATACTGTCTATATATCATTCAATGAAGATGAGGTTGAAGGTAGAAGTTAGGCTCAATTTTGTTTTGATTGCAATGGTTATCTTCCTTTGGGTACAATTGCTTCTTTTTTTTTTCTTTCTTTCTTTGTTTTTTTAGTTTCTTCCTCCTTGAAAACAAGTTTTATTTTTGAGAGCTATGATTGAATCAAGCCTTTTGATACTGGGTGGTTTGGAGAATTCTAAATTTTTTGTTCATTATAAAAAGTAGTTTGGAATCTTGAGGCTTCTTAATGTGCAAGCAATTTAAAGACTGAAATTGGGGTTTTCTTGTAACCATTGATACGACACTGCCTTTAGACTTTGGCAGCATGAATACTAGACTAGGCAACAAATTTAAATCATTGGGTTCTATATATGCATCTTTTGTTGCTTTTTCCTTTTTCTTTCTATCTTTCGGTTTCTAGATGGAGCTGCTATTTGGATTATCCCCAAACTTTGTCAATAATATAATAAAAAGAGAGGGCATGTTTTTGTTGCAATATTAAGGTTGTGCCTTTATGATTTGAGAGTTACATGTTCTACTTGCGGAAATAGTCTCTTTATAGAACAAAGGAAAGGGGGCTACATACAAAAATGAATCTCTCCCAACCCTCACACAGTAGGGAGCCGCATGGGGACACCTTTTTTGTTAACAAAATAATTACATTACCAATGCATGAATTCTTTTATGGCTAATCTTCTCCTGTAGGTTTTTTTTTTTTTTTTTGGAGGGGGGGGGGGGGGTATTAGTAATGCTTGCTTATGTGCTAATTTCATGATGTGCGAGTTCTATTAGATTCTCTGTTGGGGATGGATTAAATGTATATGCAATCTGACTTTCAATGGGGACGGGTGTAGTGATCCCTCTTGGAGAGGGACAAGGTATCTATTGTTGGGCTGGTTGTTTGAAGTTCATGATGCCGTTACTGGAGATATGGGCATGGATAGAGATGCCTGGAGTGCTAGAATTCATGTACCTGTCCCTGCTTAGTGATTAAAGCTTGTGTTTGTTGTTGGTTTTTTTTTGGAATCTCTTTTCCTCTTCTGCTTCAGAAATCCATAATTGTATGTCTGACCTTATAGAAGCTGTCATCACTAAAAGGAAAAGAAATTGTCTGGTTCAAATCCCTTCTAGAAGAAATAAGGCTGGTCTTTTCTGCTACAATCCCACCTCTGAAATCTCTTGGCCCAATGGAATGTGTGCATTTTATGGGGCATGTTGGAATGTGATAAAGGCTGATCTATATGGTCTGCACTAGAAACTTCTACTAGAATGGTTTTGAGTTAAACCATAGTTTTATTACCTTTGTGTCATAATCCCTAATTGCTTTGCAAGGTAACTGGTTTTTGACCTACTAGTATATGCAATCCGACTTTCAAGGTTATGTAAGGAAATATTGCTAATTCAATGACCCCACTTATACCCAAAATTATTGCTCCTGCTCAAGCTGCTATTCTTTCTAGCAGAAACATAGGCGATGTGTTAGCACCAGAATTATTTCACAAACTAAAAAGGAAGGATGGTTGAAGTGCTTTGATGGCCATAAAAAGTTGATATGGCTAAAGCCTAGGATAAAATGGAGTGGTCTTTATTTTGACGGTGGTATTGTACTATTTAGGATTTTTCTTGAGAAGTTTAGAAAGTGGACAAAACGATGTGTTTCTACTCCATCTTTCTTTATCTTAGTTCATAGAGGACCAATTAGAAAATGCAAACCACTGAGAACCAGTAAAAAATGAGCATAATTGAGATTAGATGTTATGATGGATGTGTGGCCATGTGAGAAAAAATAAAATAAAAATTAAGATAAATGAAATAAGGTTGAACTGGTGCATATTAAAGGGTAAATTACACTCGACACCCCTGAGGTTTGGTAAAAAGACATGGTCACCCCTTATCAGAAATGACAAAGACCTCCCCAGCTGTTAACATAATCCCCAAATTATCCATTTTGCCCATTCTCTTATCTCTTAATCTTAACTTTATTTGAATGAATAATGGAAGGAGATGGAACGGTAAAAATGAGAATAAAGTTACAATTATACATGTGAATGAGATATATAAAAATCATTATAAATGTCTAAGTGCATACCTGGTAATTAACATTTATTCTCCAAGAGCAATGTTAAATTAATGTAAAACAATCATAAGGTTTTTTTAGATTAAGGATAATGTTGAGTTTTACAAAAATGATAAGTGTAACATAGTAAAAACTATAAAGATATTTCTCCTTCCCCCTGCGTACAGCCTTACACCACAAGTTGGGGTGGAAGGAAAATAGTGGGGTACAAAAGGGAAAGGGAGGGCATCATGTATCCTTCCCTCACCTTCCAGTCTATTATAAAACTACCTACCATATAATGGAAAGAGTTCCCTTCCCTTCCCTTCCCCTCCCCCTCCCCCTCCACCCAAACAAGGGTCAAGTGTGTTCCAAAAACTGAAGTGCTCATGAAGTTGGCACTGTCTCTGATAACAGTTTTGGAATCCATTCTCATTATTGGCAATTTCTGCAAGGAGGGATTGAAATTTCTCGGTGTTGCATATATCCCATTGCTGAGTCTGTGGGTACCTCACTGCCTGATTTTGACATTTCAAATGACTGGTGGGAAAACAAACTTGATGTGTTAGTTTGACTGTCATTTGAAAAGAAAGAAACTGAGGATGGGCCCTGTTGAGCGTTTGTGGTGTAATTGGACAGAAAAGTTGACATGATTCCGGTAACTTTTTGGTCGAGCACAAACTGTACAACAACATATCCAGCCGTTATCCTACTATGTGGGGTTGGCTATATGAATTCTAGACTTCTATGTGGGTTACATCTCAACAGATAGTTTGTCTAGAATTCATATTTGAATCCGACTAGGTTTTACGCTGGCTGTCGGTTACCTAACTCAACCCTCCTTTATCCGTGCTTGGGACCGGCAGTGGATAATATCCCTTGGCGAAATAATGATGAAATGAAGTTTCAACACCATCTTCATATAAAGAAGTTTCATGAGATGGTGGTGAATGAAGATAATTGATATAGTTGTGTTCCATCACTTAGTTGACATAGTGAAACCAACAAGTACAATATGGAAACACAACAGAGGTCAAGCACAAACTGTATTATGAATTTTTTTTTTTTTTGGGATTATAACTTTTTTTCTTGATTGAATATGGCATAGATGGCAACTCTTTACAAACTAGAAATTATGTAACTGGCCTCACTAGTGGAATTATGAGACTTGATATGTTTAACTTTCAGTTGAATACTGCTGAGATTTCTTGACTGCTTGGGCATGCTTCCTTTCTGCGTATTCCTAATATAGTTGTTGTACTTACAAAAGAGTAATTAATTAAAAAATCTGTCGTGTGCAGGGAATGTTGGGGCTGATCATGCTGTTTTTGAGCAAGGCGCTTCGGCAGGGAACGTTGGAAATATGAAATTAGTGGAGCAGAAGAAAGCAAACCCAGTGGCCTTGCTGCTCTCATCGGCCATGATGCTGAGACATCTCCAGTTTCCATCATTTGCCGATCGACTAGAAACTGCCGTAAAAAGGGTTATTTCAGAGGGCAGATACCGGACGAAAGACCTTGGGGGAGGCAGCACCACACAAGATGTGGCTGATGCTGTCATGGCAGCTTTGGACTAAGGCATGAGTTCTTCTTCCTCCAATTTTTTCCCCACAAATGTTTTTAGTTATATTAGATACTAAGCTTTTCTCACCACCATTAATCAAAACTTTAATTTTGGTTTGAATATTTTTCTCAATCAAGGATGAGAATTTTCTCTGTTCTCAAAACACAATTAATCCTTGTCGGTCTATTGGTCAAACCTTGTGATCACTACCGTTCGTTGCATGTATAAGTCCATATTGTCGGAATATATTTGGTGATTCTCTCATGGAGGATCATGGAAACCGTAAAAGATACACGGATTATTTATGTTCCTTTTTGAGTCTCATTGAGGTCATTATTGTTTTTAACTTTAGTTCTTTCTTATGGGATGAACAGGGATCCTTGCTGTAACTTGGTGTATCTCTGCCGGTTTTGGGGGACTGGTGAATAAGAGATAAAAAGGCCAAAAAAAAAATGCAGAAAGGAGTGTCTCGTCTCGTAGTAGCATTTTCTTTTTACCATTTATTTTACTTTCTAAGTAGTGTATTATGATTTAGATTGTGGCGGTGGGTGCATCACCACAATTTTAAATTAAATTGACAAAGGTTTTATTTCATAAATGAAACTAAAAATATAGCGTATTAGCACATGACATGGGACAATTGGGTTGGGATAAAGATGGAAGGCGTGCCATTATTGGAAAATGACAATTGAAAGGCCATTGCCATTAATCAATAATTTTGGGCCCGTTTCAGCTTTTGTTTTTATCTTGTTAAATGGTAAATTGTTGACGAAAGAAATTCTAATTCTCATGTGAATGGTTTATAATTCTCTCTTTTCCTTTCTCTCTCTCTCTTGAAGAACATAGATCCTTTTGTTTTTTTTTTTCAAGCTTATTTATAAACACAAGCAAGTCTATTCATAAACTGAGTAAACCCTTGTTTGAACTCAACTTGTTTTATAAATGAGCCAATTTTTTTTTGTTTAAATTCGTTTTACTAATTAAACGAACATAAACAAACTCAAACCGAGTTTATATACAAACTAACTATTGACTGAATGTACTGATCCATTTATACTCCCTACAGCTAAAAAAATAAAAATAAAACACAAAATAGAAGCAAACGTACCGGTTAAGTTTTCATTTTATTTTAGAGTGAAAATAAAACTTAAAATGAAAATAAAACCCAAAAACTAATTTAACGAACAACCTCTTAAACAACCGAAGCCACTTTCCAACAAGGAAGCTAACTCACGACCACTATCTCTCACAAAAACAGATTAGTCGGTTGTCAATCAATCTACACTGGGAAGGACAAGGAATGGCAGGATCACTCACTGCCACTGTCCCCCTATGTAACATTTCAATTATAAGTTTGCCAAGTAACTGTATTTTCCCGCCGTTACTGGAAGAACTCCGTAGACAATGGTGTTCATGAATTTACAGCTGCCCGACGCTGACCCGCTGAGCAGATGCATCTTTCTGGGTGTTGCACCTGCAAAATTAAAAATAATAAAATTACTAGGGCTTCTAATCGGTGTTTAGGGGCAAAGAGGCTGATGATGCTATCACTAATAATCCTTCAGGAGGCCTGGATGGCCGTGTGTGTTGGTGTCAAACTAGTCCCATGAAGCCTACGCTCATGAGTGAGGTGAAACTTATTCTACACAATGTCCCTTGACATTGTTTTAACTTTTTGTTTAGCAAAGCTATATATAAATAGTGGCATCAAGAAATAATGTAGGATTATATTTGTATAAACCTTCAGAAAGCCCTATAACACACACACACCGGCTCGGTTAGCTAGTTACACCACAACCTTGCTCCAAATTCATGCAAGTATTATGTTGGAAGGTCCCAAATAGAAACTATCAAATTAAGTGCCCGAATATCATGTAAAAAGGATTTTCAAAAATGGTGTGTACTAACCTATTACATTTGGATCGAGATGCATAATTGTGATTGTTGCAGTTTGTGCACATCCAATCCCCATCACGCCATTGCTTTGCTCTGTCAAGTCAAAAGAGAAGCACTGCAGGTCTTAGTCATGCAATTACAGGTCAAAGTAAAACAATGTCAGAAACAAAACCAAATTTTTAGCATGAGTGCTAAAAAGTGAAGAAGGTTTGGAAACAAGAAACAAAAAGGAAATCAATAAGTAGTTGCTAGATGAGAATACAAGAGCCTGATATATTCTTTCATTTGACATGTAAAAGAGCATGATACATGGTGTTTTACCCTTTGCCAAGGAGTGTAGGCGTTGCTGCTGCTGCATTCGGAAAAGTAAAATTGACTTGTAAACCTGGAGCTCCTGCTGAGCTTCCACTGGGATAGGGAGGGGCATGTAAGCCAGTTGTTTGGTTGCCACCAGAAACAGCTGCTTGATCAAATGCTGGGTATGCATGCTGCAGTCCAAGTGTCTGCAATCCCAGAAGAAGGGCGACAAGAAAGGAAAATATATCTTTCAAGCCACGGTCACAACTGCAATTGACCAGAAACCTCATCATACTTGGAGAGTACTTACCTGTCCTGCATTCAGTCTTTTGTTATCCCAGTCATGAACTTCATCAGATGCTAATCGCTTTGTTCCCAATGCTTTGAAACCAGAGGAGAAAATTGTAGAATCAGTAACAGGCTTAACCCATTCAGAAATATACCAATAAAGACTCCAAAATTCTAAGTCTAGTTCGAGTGTACAAAGAAAAAACGGGGTTAACAAAACAAGATCTGAAGAAATGGTCATCGTAGAGAATCATAGAGGTTGCCCACTAGTACAAGAAAATCACAAAAATAATGGTGGATGGACACCATAATGAATTGATTCAACTACATAAGATGCTATACATTTCTTAAGACAAACATATGCAGCGCAGGATGTGTCAACCAGGTACTAAAGGAGTCAAATGCTTCCATCCTAGAAGAGACATGCCTCAATAATCAGAATTACACAAACAACAGAAACAAGGAACCAACAACAAAAAACATTAAGAAAAAGGAACACAAGTATTGTTCTAGAAATTTGCATCGTTTCTTCCAGTCAACAATGTTATGCAAATGAAAACCAGATTTTGTTTCTAGCTTTTTGTGCAACAAAAACTTGATGGCACCAGTACATCATAAGTTAAATTGAATGGGAACACTGGGAACAAATGGATTAAGGACACAGGAAATAATTGTTGAATACCATAACATATGAGAATTGAAGACCTACGAGCCTAACCTCTCTGCCCCTGCCACAACAAACAAAAGAAAACTAAACTATAACAAAAGAAAAACAGAAGGGAAAAGGGGAACAAACAAAGGAAAAGCCTAGGCTTGGTGAGGGGACAGTAGAAAGCAAGTTAAGAATGAGATTCCAAATGGTCCCTGCCCTCACAGACGCAAACTATTTTACTTAGGATCCCAAAAGCAAAAGGTAAAAATACTTTGGCAAAGTTGGATTTGACACAAACACCAAGTTCACAGATGGTTTGAGCTAACTTCCTCTTTATTTATTCACTTGTTCTGATAAGCAAAATAACATAAAACCATTGAACCAATGAGGGGCAAACCCTATACAAAAGGAAATCCTATAAGAGTACATACAAAGGTACCACATACAAGCATACAAAAAGAATTGGAGAAAGGGATATCTTACATCCTCCCTCAACTGCAAAAAAACTGACTTGGTGGTCTTGCAAATATACACATGGCACAAAAGAGTGATTATCCAAGTACCAAGTGAGTCTTGTCCTTTGTAATGGGTAAGAGCTCGCATAACTCACTTTCCTCCAAAAAAAAAATGATGCTTACTTTGCACCACTATACAAAGCAAACTGAGATGGTAATTGACTGCCAATCTCTCCAAGACAAAAAATACCAATCAGCGCACCTTCCCAGCTCTTTAGACTATCAAAAATGAGTATAAACTAAACCCTCGGGGTAGTGTAAATGGTCCTCCGCACATGTTCGGGAGCTTAGGTGCCACAAAGTTGTGGGTTCGAATCTGGATCCGTGCAGGCAGTGTATCAACTATATCTATCCGTGGGGCCAGGGCTTGAGTTTCGATCTGTGATATTACCCGTCCTACCTGATTGCCTAAGAGGATGGATGGCGGTTTATAGGAAGATTATGATTATTTGGGGCCAAAGGTTGTCTATGTATTGGGGACCCCTCGATTTCAACACTACAGAAAAAAGAAAAAAAAAAGAAAGAAAGAGTATAAACTCAAATGAAATGTCCCAAATGACAAATGTTATCTTGAGAGGGCTTTCAAAGAGCCTTCCAAGGAAAGAACCTATTCTCCCGTCGCTGCAAAGGGTCTTATCCATCTCTTGACAAACACTAAACTAATTTGCTTTCCAATATCCTATAGCTAGCATGCAAAAGGCCCAAAAAACCTGCCATGAAGTCTATTTGCCAGCACTAGAGATTATCCTAAATTAAGGGGAACAAGCAACACATTTGCGAAAGGCCAAGAAACAACCTCCCACTATGCGATTTTTATTTCCAACAAGCCAAGGGAGATTGCGGAATGTCATGACCCAAGGATATAGTAGTAATTGTAGAATATATATATATATATATATATTTGGTGTACTCTGCTGCTTTCTCTGTTTGTACCTTTCAGTTGTATTAACTGAAAGCCTAGAACAGCCTATAAATAGGCTAAACCCTAGAGGATTAGGCATGTTTTGAATGATAATAGAAATCTGTTTTTCTCTCAACTTCTCTAATCTCTCTCTCATTCCCTCTGATTCTCTCTTTTTCTCTGTTGTGTGTACATTTCCCTCTCATTTCTTCCGATTTCCCCCTCCAATTCTGTTCTATCACCCTCGATTCCTTCTAAATTTTCTCCTAAAACCCTAGGTTAAGCTAGGGTACATGACATGGAAGTTCTGACAAAAATCTATGGCAAGACTGCAAACATGAAGAAGATCAATTTGGAGGGGGGAAAAACAATAATTTTGAGAAAATGCTTTACTGCAACATCTAAAAAGGAACGTTGTAGCTTCCAAAGAGGACAGCAGTAAAGTTTTGTTACACATAGCAAGAGTGTTGCCAAAGTACTTTAAAAGCTAAATCTCTTGAACCTTAACCTTCAGTACAATAAAAAAAAATACACACAACACAAAATCTTATGTGGCGAAAAAGATTGTACCTGGTGGCATAGAAGCATTGCATTTTTTGCACTGCCAATAAAAACAGAAAAGTCTAATAAAATACACTAACATCAGAGAAAAAACATTAACTAGAATTTAAAGAACCGTGCTATCAATTTCAATGGGCCTTGTGTGTTTACCAAATACATATTCATATTGACTAGACATACCTGACCACGAGAAGCATAGTTGTGAAAGCCACAACTGCAGATCCAGTCACCATTTCGCCATCCTTTAGGAACCATCAGCAATGGGTTTGCTTGGTTCGCATATAGGTTTGCCTGCTGAATTCCATACTTATCAGCTGGCTGCACTCCATATTTATCAGCCCCTCCTAAAGACCAATTAGAGCCCAAAGATAGTGACTGCTGGAGTGCTACATTGCTCAATAATCCAATATTCATATTTTGTTCTGGTACTCCCAGGGCCCTGGCAAAATAATGCGGATGAGTTTGCAGAGAAGCTCCAGGCATTGCAATTGCTGGCATTGCTGCTACCTCCCTTGGTTGCCCGCACTTTTTACACTTCTCTCTTGATGCATAATTGTTGTTAGTGCAACCTATTGAGCCATTGCCACACACACCCAACCCACAATGCATCCAGGAAGAGAAAAGGAAGCCAAGAATACGCACACCCACCAGCCCATCCCATTCCAACATAGACATACAAAAATCACAAACTCACTCAACCTAATTGATTGCAAGTTTCTAACCTTAACTTGACAAATCAAGCTACATTAAGAAATGGAATATACAAACAGGACTAACAACTGAGAATCAATCAATTAATTAAGATGAAGTCATTTTTATCGTCTAATTTTTTTCCCTTTATAATTTGATAAGTAAAACAGCAAAGACATAATCAGCATGTGAAATCCAACAACTGATAATCTTTGAGAGACTAATCTGGTGTCACAATATAAAAATATTCCAATCCCCAAGCATATAATTTTATTAAAGAAACCATAGTCCTGATTTTTTTTAATAGGACACTTGACAAACAGATATTGTCTGAGTTTGGAACATTTCTACATCTTATAATATATTGGGACTGCCATTTTTTTATGAAGGAGCTGGAGTGATATGTTGCCTATCAATTAGATCTAGCCATCCAAATCCAAGATACACTCAGTTATCCATGTCTAAGTCTAATGCCTAATGAAGAATTTAGGTGTCTGCAATGTAGCAAAACATCATTACAAAACATATATTCTAACGAGCAACTCAAATTTCAGCTACAGGCAATTCTTGACTGGCAGTTTATCAGGAAGAACAATCAAGTTGCAGTTGCAGTTTTTCTTTTTTTTTTTTTGGAATAGGAGAAATTACCAGTTGAAGTCTCGTAAGGGTGGGAGTAATCGGATTGAATAATCAACATGGCATCAGAAGCCCTAATTTCTGATTTTGAATCTCCTCTAAGGAAATTTCTCAAATTAGAGCAGCAACAAATCGAAATACCCTACGGATTGTCTATGCAAACAGTAAAAACATTCTATTGACTTTGGCCGTTGGTGGCCAGATCCCTTCGGAGGGACCCATTCCTCGATTCTTTTCCTCTTCGAGTTCATAGAACCGAAGAACTGAACCGATAGAATCAAATCCAATAAGTAACAGCAACAAAAAAGATCACATACCGACGCAAATCCAGTCTCCGATCCGGGGCAGCCATTTGGAATCGGCGGGAGTTTTGGTGTCGACCAGAAGCCGTGGCTGCTTGCATCTGTTGCAGAACGATCTGAACGCGTAGTTCCGGTTCCCGCATCCGCTGCAGTCCCAATCCCCTTCTCTCCCTTCTCCTCCCATTCTCTCTCTCTCTCTCTCTCTCTCTCTCTCTCAGAGGAATTCGAAAGCTGAATGCGTTATTGCGTGTGAAACTGGAACCTCTGCCTCGGCGGGAGGAAGAGAACTGGACTACAACTGCGAGCGAGCGAGCGAGAGGGTTTCCAATTCCGTGGCGGCGCGCCTATACCTTGAATACTTTACGCCTCAACGTACGCGCGGCACGCGCCTCGCCTTAATTTGTTTTCCTGTTCCTCCACTATTCTTCCCCACTGCTAATTAAAAAATGGGCGAATTTACTTTAATTTTGGAATTAAATTAATTATTGGACTTTAAAATAGTTAAATAAATTATTATACATTAGAAGTTGAGATTAAATTAATTATTGCGTTTTAAAAGGACAAAGACGGTGTGATTATTTTGATAAAAATTGAGTTGATGTTAATAAAATAAAAATATTATTAAATGATGTTAAAAGGACATCAACTATAATAGTTAATATAACTCTAAATTTATTTATTTTATTTTTTTAAAATAAATTCTAATTTATTTGTCTTTATAATATAACAAATAAAGATTATAAACTCTTGATTCAAGAACTCAAAAAAAAATTTAAAAGAAAAAAAACAAAAAATCTTATTTTTTTTATTTAGCATAAAAAATTCAAAAAGTCCCTGATCAACGCACAACATTCAAACCATCCCACATTCTCTAAAATCTACAGCACCATACCCCCTCATCTTGAGTGAATAAACATGTCCATTGAATAAATACAAATTATTGACAAATGTACGGAAATAAACTCGAACCCAATAATCCAAAACCCTAAACGTGTGGTTCTCAAGCATAGACCGTAGGGGCTCTTGATCTTCTCGTTCAATTGTTCATGAGTAGAGAATGTTGAGAGGCAAGTTTCCTATTTCAGATGACATCCATTATAGCTAGCACACATGACACGTCAAGCCACGACCTCTAATCTACTACACGGCGCTATATTGGTTGGTCCCATGCTTAGCCCAATGATTCTTGAGATCCAGCGAGGCGGACAGGTCATGGCCCTCGGCTGCAAGTCGATTCAGCAGTTTAACGAACGCACTGCCGCTCATCTTCCTGCCTCCCACCGGACCATGGCGCTTGTTGGATGCCCGAGGCAAAGGATACATCGACAACGTGGTTGTGCAGCAAGCTGACTGCCACCCGCCATTGCGCCACTTGTAGCACCGCTGAGGTACCCCTGTGCAGGAGCAAACCGGCACAGGCAGGGCTGTGGCTGACCCATCGGAGCAGTTGGCCTGGTTTAACCCCGAATCATCCTCCTTCCACACCATGACTGGCTCGCCTTCAGCTCCTTCACCACCCACGTCCTGCTGCTGCTCAATCTTCCAATCACTGCTATATGCAGCCACGGTCACTTGGTTAACATCTTCAGGCTCCCCTCTCCCCTTTCTTGGAGACTTGAATTTCTTTGCTGAAGTTCCTTTGATTTGCTCTGTCTGTTTCGCCTTCCTGGGCTTCGCAGTCTCACAAGCATCGGGTTTACTTTGGAAGGGATGGCTTGCCGGATTTTCCCTTGGATGATATGCATTGTCAGCCGCATTGTCAGCCGCCTGAGGTGCAGAATGTGTTTGCTCCTGCTTGCAGAGGTGGTATGCTCCGTGTATAATTTTGTTTCTAGGTGAATCAGGAGATGTGTTATTCTCGTTCATGGAACTCTCTGGGAATTGAAGGACAGCAAGGGCCTTGTCTCTCTCCTCTATGGCACTGCTACGCTCTGCCATTGCTGCATCTCGTTGAAACATTGCCATGTCTCGCTCCGAAATGACCCTTCTCCTTTCATCTAGGGCCATATCCCTTTCTCGGATAGCAGCATTCCTCTCAGCCATAATGGCCATGTATGTCTTTATTGTCAAATTGGGTTCCTTCAATGATAAGAACAGTCAGTTAAATAAAGACATAAATCATCTTAATAGCCTGAACACATTTACAAAGTACATGTCAGAACAACTGCAGTTTACGAAAGGCCTTTCTCAATGAAGCATGCCTGTGTGAACCGCCATGATATAGCTTATATAGCCCAATTTTCTTCTAGTTATGATTCTTGAAACATCGTATCAACATTCCATACTAATTATCAATAGCTTCGTGATTAAAGAAATTTAGACATGGAAAACACCGTATTTCTTGAACTTCCATCATGGGTTAATACAGGACACTATAACACAAGGCAGAAATGAGGTTCCAATGATTTAATAGAAGGTGCGGAATCATATCATCAGAAAGCAGAGGGCAGACTAAAAATACATCTTTCAAGTACAGTTGGGAGAAAGCCAACATTCAATACAAGTGCATCACCAGCCAGGAATAAGTATATGGTGCGAAGCTTGAACACAGAGCAAAGCATCAACAACAGTGCACACACACAGATTACAGATGCCACAATTTTCAAATTGTCATACAACTAAATCAATTTAAAGGAATACCATTAACACATCATTATTATATTAAAATTTAACTGACATCAAGTTCTCGAGCTTCACATTGATGATGTAATGGCATTTTAGAGTTCATCCGCCTATGAGCTTATATTTTCTATCGTCAGATGATCACAGGCTTATTGCATCTGGTATTAGCTAGTTTTCCATGTGTAAAAACTTTTCTTCTTCTGGATCTTTTGCATTCCTGCTACCCAAGTAACCCAACCAAGAGAAGATAAAAAAATGAAAGGAAATTTTGAAATAGTAACATGACCATTACATACACATAGCACACTTCACATCAACTGCAATATTGCACCATATTCTGCTGGTATATTTCTTCTATCACAACATTTTCTAAATGACCATGATCAGCACCAGGGATATAAAGTTCCATCTTCCCCCACAATGTGGTAAGAGTGATGCCTCGTGTATTTGGATATTTGCTTACTGCCTCTCCCAGACCTTGATTCAACCATAAGACTCATGCCTTGGCTGTATTAGGGTATGACTTTGTGGATAGCCGCAAAAACCACAATGTGGACAATTCCCAAACGCTAGTTGCCACACATGATTTGCAGAACTTTTGAAATTACAGGCTCAGATTTCGGCCATGGTTATCTATTTGACATAACCAACAAAGATTAGGACATTGTAAGATTGACATGCTGAAAGGATCGAACATCCCTCGCCTACTCCTGACATGCATGCTGAAAGGATTGAACAGTCTGATACTTAAAACCCTATGGAAAGACATCAGAATGAGAAGTCAACTCTCCATTCTGTTCAATAAAGAGGAACAAGTCACACATGGAACACTGCCCCACACTTAGAACCAATATCCATGTAAAATAGACAGGCTAGTAGGACATTATCTCAATAAATATAGTGAGATTAGGATTTTTCTATGAAAACATGTAAAAAGATGACCCTTGTTTTATGTATTAGAAGTTCTAAGTTAGTTTTAAACCATATTTCACCTTATGTCACATATGTATGTAAATAAAATGTAGCAATATTTTCATATCTTTAGACATGAGAATTAGACAAATCTAACAGTCAAATGCATTATCTACCCCAGATGCGTGTGTCCAATCTGCAATCTACTTCTATCCATTGCGATGTTTGTAATGGCTATTGCAATCCATCTTAGAGCACCACATAATCAATAATTTGTGGAACACACTTGTTCTGGAGTTATTAAATAATAAAAATGAAGCCAAAGTGCCACAACTAATGGCCATATATGGTGATTCAGCTTGTATGAGTTTTAATAATGTTTGCTTACATGAACTAATCAGGCAGCTTTTGAAAGCAAGATTTACTTGTTAACAAAATAGATTAAATCAAAATCCAGCAGAAATTCTAGAAAGGTGAATGGTTGATAATATTTCAAACCACTTGGCAACAATTTACATTACTTGAAAGGAAACTAATGAAGTTGCCAAATAAATGAACCAACTTAACAATAATGATCTCATTCACAGTTACTAGACCTATATGAATATGGTTTACTTGGGCTTTTTCTGAAACCAATATACTGAAACAGTTAAGAGAATCCCAAGTCCAAATTTCTCCATTCACCCCAACCAGGAAAATAGAATGAACAAAAACACATCCAAATATTCACATCATTTGAAAATTAAACTAGTTCACCTTTTCATCAAAATATATAGGTTCACAAGCTTTGGAGGATAGCTCAACCAACCCATTGAATATTCGCAGGTGAAGAACTTCAAGTTTTAATTCTAGTTAGAATGTCTGGTAGCAATGGACTTTTCAACTAAGCTACACGTGCCTTTATAAAAAAAAAGAAGTTATTTCCTCATTAATCCAAAGAAATGTCTTTGTCATAAAGTTTCTTTCTCATAAGACAACCAAAATAATTTTAATATTTGAGTGAAGTGCCAAATAAGCCATTATACTTTGGCCCCAGGTCACATAAGCCACTGTATTTTAAGAGCTGGGGCCAAATTGGCCACTATACTTTGGAAAGGTACAAACTGCAACTGTGTGGACCATGTTTGTGACTGTGGGGGGTTATTTTGATTGGGGACAGAGTTGGTGTTGTTAATAAAATTAAAATGTGCTGGATGAGATTAAAAAGATATCAACTATAATGGCTAATGTAGTCTCGAATTTGAAAGTACAATAGCTTATTTGACGCTTTTTTAAGTACAGTGACTTATTTGGCACTTCACCCTTATATTTCCAGTGCCACCAACCTATCCTATTAGTATAGGATCTGAAGCTCAAAAGGGTATTCTGACCATGAATCTCTAGAAATAAAATTAAATTGTCAACATTATCTGTAAAATTTTGGTGCTCAGAATTTCAAGATCAAATATGAAAATTCTAAAGTACGATTCAAAGAAAGAGATAATGAAGAAAAATAGTAAGGAAACGACATCACAGGAGATCTGAAGTCATACCCTGTCAAGAGAACTCAGCAAAACAATTTTCTGTAACAGAAACGGTATATCATTGCATTCAATTCTTTCAATAATTTGAGCTTGAATTAACTGTTTTAGCTGTTGACCCCTATATGATGATTTTAAAATACACACACACAGACACAAGAACATGTCATTTACCACTTGATTTTCTTGCAATATAACTTCAGCAAAACATAAACGATGAAATAAAGCTCATCCTGAAAGTCTTTTCCAAAAATTGCAACCATAACATTTGCCCAGAAAGTTTATGAAGTATTCTCACATAGTTTCGTGAAGTGGAACCAAAATCCTTTCCGCATGGTCTTGGAAAATTCAGAGCGCTATATTTCCCGAGTTTGGTTTTAGAGGTAGAAATTCACCAAACTAAGGGTCTTTGGAATTTTATTTACCTAAACAGCTATTTGATCAATTATTGCTTTATCACGCCTCCTATTTCTTGTGAATACCTTATTTTTACTCAAGTTCCAAATAAGTCTTAGCACCGCAATCTTCAACATCAGGGAAGTTGGTTAGCATCATTGTAACTCTAAAATCTAAATTCCTTACATGCTTAACTTCATTCATTACAGTTATTTCAGTGTTTGTGCGGTCGAATGTTTAAAGAAACACATTTGGAAGTAAGAGTACGTTTAGAGTAGACGAAGAGCAGGCTAGTTGTTGAAGTTCGAATGCTCGGTTTCCTCTGTCCCGCAGCCGAAATCGACTCAATTCAACTAAAAATGTCACCAAAAAAACATTTCTATATTTCGAAACCGGTCTCAATTCGCGACTAACAGAGCCGCTAATGCCACTTCGTCGTTCGGGTTCCAAGATGTGATCGGGCTAGAAACGTAATCGAATCCAAGGGGAAAAAAAAGTGAAAAATCTTCATAATCATCGGCAAAAGAAATACATCTACATAATGCACACACATTTGCACACCATCTACAGCAAAAGCAAAGGCAGCACCCAAACGAAAAGCACACAATCAAGAACCATAGGTCCATAGCGTACCTCAAGCATTTACACGGTCCGAGAACGGAAGGAGCCGGAAAAGGCGAGATCGAAGGGGGGGGGGGGGGGGCGGAGAGATCGAGAAGCGAAATGTCATGGAATACAAGGAAAAGAAGAAAGGAACAGCACCGCTTACCGGATTTAAAGATGGATACATCAGAACGCAGAGCTGAATCGAACCGTTTGCTTGGACTTCTGACAAAGATCGATGACAGAGATGATGATGAAGATGAAGATGAGTCAGATGGCAATGAGAAACAGTCGATGAATTTGGTCGCTGTTCTCCAGAGAGGGATGGGGGAGACTACGCTGCTTCGGTCGTTCTGACAAAAATGTCGCCGTTTAAGCTGAGTTGGACCGCAAGTGTGAATGGCCAGCTTGTTTTATTAATAGATTATTATTACTCGCGCCAACCATTTTTGCTCGCTTATGCATACCAAATATCTGTTGACGTGTCACGTTGTTATTGGTTTAAAAAAATATTAAATATTAAAATACTAAAAGTTTAGTTAAATCTTAATAGAATTTGACCAACCTAACAAATAATAGTAGATTTTGAAGCAACGTAGTGTGTGTAAATAGATTTTGTTTAACTTTATATCCACTTTTGATAGTGTGTGTTATAACTAATAATCTCAAAAAAATTATTTAATATAGTCATATTTAAAAATCGATAGAGTTGTCTAATAATACATTATTAGATTTTTGTGAAATTTTCATTAGCTTTTTTTTATCTTATAAACTCGACTAGTAATAACAAAACTTAGCCAACTTGAATTAAAGATGTGGGGTCACCAATATTTCTCGTGTGAGATATGCTATATCTATTATTGTGTTTAAGAAAGTAGAACCAAACCTAAAGAAAAAGGCTCACAGACTTGTTAGGAGAAAAAATCCAAATAAACATATTACAGGTGCATGAAACTAGTGACGGAGAGACATTAGCTGAGTGATTAAAATCAAGTGATTGAGACCAAGAAATAACTGAGTGACCTTGGCCTCTCTCGAGGTCTTTGAAAGATCTTCTTGAGAATTCATGCATCACTCAATCATTACTATTTGAGAATTTTTTGCGAGACACTCAAATTTGAAAATCTCTATCCCAACCACATGAATAACCCTTATAAGAGACTAGAAATCTTGAGAGAATTGATCTCCATACACTACTTACGTAAGATCGTGAATGACAGAATCAATCATATATTTGAGATGCTTACCTATAAATCCTAGAGAAAGCCTCATATTGTGGCTATTTTTTCACCTATCAATCTCATTTCTTTTTATAAATGAAAGACTTTTTTTTAGTAAATATATGCTCACAACTCTACTTAGATTATAATTCTACTTGCCTTTTGCATTCTACATTTTGTGTACGAAAATTAACTTAAATATCGGAGTATTCTTGTATGAGCGTCACCCACATCACTAATTAGTTTATTTCTATGTAAGTCTTTTTGAGACTACACCTGAGATACTTTCATGTTGTAAATAAATTTATTATTATATCTTAACAACAATAGCCATAAACATGTATGTCAAATAACTCTCATAGATTGACGTGGTGTAATCACATTTATAATAATTTTATTCAAATTCATAATAGTCCTATTTGAAATTAACAAAAAAATACTCATTCCTATAAATTATTATTAATTTTAAATAATATTATTATAAATTTGTGCGTACCATGTTAATTTATAAAAATTATTTAACAAATTTATTTGTACCTATAACATTTCTCTTGCCATCTACCATTAGATTATCATCAATTAATTTGTTATACTTTTTCTTTTTTATCATCTTCTGTAGGTTTATTAGTTCAATTTGAATCTTTTAACACACATCTAATATTGGTATAATTTAATTTTATAGAACCCAACTCAAGTTTATTGAAAAATAAATAAATAAATCAATCTAATTGATTACATTCCTAATACAAATTTAAGGACAAATATAGATACGTTAGGTATGAATGCTTTGCCATGTAGGCACTACCAGATGACATATGGTGATGACAAGACATCATGTGGCTGATTGGGACATGACAGGGATTGTATGACTAGGACACTTTAGTGGCATGATTGGTTTTCAGCGTCAATTGCAATTTTGTGCAAAAACCTTTCTAAGAATACACTAAAATGTGTTGGGCATAATTTTTAATCATTAAATTTAATATTGAGTGAATAGTATAACATCAAATTTGATATTATATTATTCATTAACACTAAATTTATTTTTAATTTTATCCATCTTTATATAAGTTCAAAATAACTTATTTTCTTTACATCTTTTATCACTTTTATTATATTTGTATATTTTAATTAATAATTAAAAATATAAATTAAATTGTTATAAAAAATATATACCGATAGAAATATTTTATTAAGATCTATAAAATGAGTATAATATTGAATATATTTTAAAATATTTAATATATTTTATAAATACCATGTTAATATAAAATGAACTATTTTTGTTTATGTATATGAAATTTTTTATTTTAATAATTATTTAATAGAAAGAAAATATTCTTAATGTAAAAATTCAATAATATAATAAAAGCAATAACATTTTCATTAATATTTATTTATAAAATATTATTTTAAAGATTCTCTTTTATACTAATTTGGTGTTATATATTGGAGATAATACCAATTTGGTGTTAAAAATTTTGGTGTAACAGTTGGACACCAAATTTACGCTGAATTTGGTGTCTAACATTGGAGTTGCTCTAAATAGCTGGACACATAAGGTTGGGTTGACAATTGTTCGATTTGATTTTATTTTTTGTTAAAATTATAATTAAATCATATTTAAATTATTAAAATCAAAACCAAATCATCACCCATTGATTTTAAAAATTAAAAACCATAACCAAACTATTCGATTTTGGTTCGGTTTCGGTTTTAACCGTGATTTTTTTAGTTTGATCCATATTAACAAATAAAGACAAACTTTTACAAATAACATTCATAAAAAAAATTTATAACTCAACGACAAACAAAGACAAACTTTAATAAAGTTATCTTCTTCTTCCATAAAGTTACAAATTAACTTAAAACTTATTGGATAAAAAATCACATCTACAAACCTACAATTGTTAAAATCAATAAATTAATATTTGCATAATTAAATTATAATTTAAGTTTAAAAAATTTAGCTACGAAAGTTAACAACAATAATATCTTCTTCGTAAATTGATGTATATCCATCTGAAATGAATGAGTCAGCTCCATCTAACAAAAATATAAATAAAAAAGTAAATTAATATGAAAATCTTAGTCTCTAACAATAAAAAATAACTAGTAAATGAAATATATTTGTAATGGGTTGGACAGTGGACACACCTGAAGGGATGACTGTGAGAGTCTGATTCAGCAGGCGGCAATGGCGTTGAGGCGGTGACATGATGGGCTAGTATTGCAGTAAGGAAGAAGCAGAGAGTGAGTCGATGCTAGAGATTTGAAATATTAGGGATTTGGCTCATTTGCTCTAGGGAAATAAGGAAGGCGGGGCATCTCCCGCCAGGTTTTATTTTTTTAAAATATTTAATTAGTTATTTTTATTAATAATTACTTGATTGATAAAAATAAAATAATTTAAGTTTAAGTTTTATTTTTATTTTTATTTGTTAATTACTTTATAAATGTTAAATATTTTATATATTTATAATACATTAGTTAAAATACTTGTAAAAAATGCATTAGTCAATATATATATCATGTCTATATATAATATATTAAATAAATAAATATATATTATATATATGTATATTCGATTCGATTTGGTTCGGTTATCCACACATTCAGTTCAATTTTGGTTGAGATTTTGATTTGAATTTAGTGAAAATCATAATCAAACCATACTCACTGAAATAGTGTTCAATTTTTTCTTAAATCAAACCAAAACTCAAATCAAACGATTTTTAACCATGGTGACCAATTTAATTTCGATTCAATTCTCCACAATTTCAATTATAATGTTACAATTGCCATCGCTACGTGCAGGTGACCAAGTGGAACGTATGATGGTGATCTAAGAAGACCCCTCAAAATATTTACCACGCGAGGTAATGTGTTTCATGGAAGATTGTGGCATTAATTTTGAAAGATTTAGAGTTATTCGGTTGGATGGAGATGAGGATAAACTAAATCAAATTTGGAATTATGCCCTTATAATTAAATATAATAGAGGCATTTTAAGTATTTCAATTATAGGCCTACAGGCTACAGACTATAAATATGGGTTTCCTCAGTTGTATTCATTCCAACTTTAGTAAAAGTTTTCAATTTTTTTTTTATTTGATTCATTTAGGGTATCCGAATTTTGGTCGACTAATCTTTAAGGGGTGGATGATCTTCCCCCTAATGCACTCTCCAAATAAATCTGAATGCGAATATAATTTATACACACTAGAAACTGAACATTCAATACAATCTATGCAAAACTTGCATTTTAGTTAAATAAATACTATTTTTCAATAATAAATCTATTTTCTAAGTTACCACACTAATTCAAAACTCAATACTCTATATGAAACTCTAAATCACTATGCCCGTAAGGACTGTTCCCTTATTTTGCTCTCTTATGTTAGTAGTTTTAATGGTCGAGATATCCCGAAGTTACGGTCCAATAAGAAGTTTAACTTATCCCTCACTAAAAAAGTGATTGTGATCAATGACGAACATGACTAAATTGGCAAGTTCCAAAGCTATGACGCCTAACCCAACCAAATTCAAAGTGATTTCATCCTCTTTTGAGCACTCAACATTGCTAAGCCAACAATTGGATGATTAGCTCATTTTTTTTTTTTTTTTGGTGAAACGTTGATGATTGATAAAACAAAATTAAAATATTTTATAATTAATATAATGAAATATTTTAGTCCAAATGACACTTCTTGTTGAGTCATTTGAAATCCGCCTCAAATTCTTCTCATAAAATGATACTTAATCATTGGATTTAGAATTTTAAATTTCAAATTTTGAATTATTGTTGATAAAGTTAAATAATCCTGATTAGAGTCTAAAGGTAATCTTTAATTATTTTATATATTTTATCTTGCACTAACATAAAGATCTCTCAAATTTATTTTTCTCCCACCATAACGAAATAATAAATTAGTGATGGGTTTTGATTTTGCGATTGAATTACCCATAAAAACTAAGTCGTCAAAAAATTTATATTGATAAATTTTGTTGACAAAATTAGCAATCGAATAATATTTTATTACAAAACTCATAAAATTGGATTAATGATGAATTTAGAGATGATTGTTGTAGATGCCAATTTTAGATAAAATTTATTCCAAAATCAATCATAATTTATTTAAATTATTTTTTAATAAATTAAATAGTGATAGAATACAATCTCTACTCTAATTGGAGACGAAATTTCTCGAAAATTAAAGAGTGCAATTTTTTCATTAATTTTGTGGGGGGAAATGTTTTCTATTTTAAAATTATTTTTTTAAAAAATAAATTAATTAGAAGTTAATTTATTTTGATAATTAGAGACGAAACTTAATCAATAATTAGAGATGGATTTAGGGTAAATTAATTTCAATAAAAAATTTGTTAATCGATTTCAGTAAAAAAAATGCTATTTTAGTTATTTTGATTTTTTTCGAGCAAGTTTGGTGTCTTTACAATTTGATCACTAAACTTTAATTGATTCTAAAGTGATCACAAAATTTTCAAATATTTTATAATGTGATCATATTTAAGATTTTTTTGGCATGTTCTCGCCGGAGTTGTTGATGTGTCGATGACGTAGCGTTGATGTGTTGATGACGTGGCGCTAATGTGTCAGCAAGAGCATGCCGAAAAATCTTAAATGTGATCACATCACAAAATATTTGAAAATTTTGTGATCACTTGACAATTAATTAAAATTTAGTGACCAAATTGCTAAAGACACCAAAGTTTCGTAACTTTTGGTGTGAATAACCCAATTTTTTTTCCAAAGGACTTTTAGTCCAATTCATCAGAAATTGTTAAAAATTTTATTTATTTATTTATTATTATTATTATTTAAAAATCACCTTTAAACCTGATAAACAATTATATTAATATTCTATACATGAATAAAATAAAATGAAACAAATAAACAAAACGATATTTTGCATAAATCAACCAAAGGACTCATTAGATCTTAAACATAACATCATATAAAAATATAATATAATATAATATAATATCTATCCATAAATAGTGTTCCTCAAAAAATTGTAATAAATATTAACCAAAAGTTCATGGCAGTTCTCTGTTTATCATTTTACTGGTTTGAGGGCAGATGCTCTTGTTGTTGTTGCTGTGTAACAATCGTTGACCTTGATCTTGCCCTTGCTATCCGCTATTGTTTAAAAAACGTCAGAATGATATAAAATGCAAAAAAAAAAATGAGAATAATCTAAAATTAAAAACATAAAATATGTGAGAATGATTTAAAATTAGAAACTCATAAAATTGTAATAATAATCTATCATCAGAAATAAGGGTAGACTATAATACAATCTACTATTTTCTCTTAGAAACTCTAGTAAAAGAGTGGAGAATAATTATTATGCCATAGACAAAAGTTCATTAAAAGACTAAAACATTCCATTGTTTAGGGCTAAAAAGTGTAAATTCTTCGTAAGTGAGAGGTTTCAAGCAACATGCAAACTAGATAATTTTGATATTTAATTTTTTTTCGAGAAGATAAATATTCATCTATAATAGATAGACGTTGTCCAAAATAATCCTAATTCTAACAGAGTTAATAAAAGTGAAGGTTGATGTTATCTGTAAGAATTATAATTCTAACAAAATTAAAAAAAAGTTAAGATAAACATTATCTGTAATAATGTTAATCTTGGACTATTTTGGATTACTCCATACCCTTCTTATAATAATAAGCATACATTCATTCTATAAAACATACTATAGAAAAAAAGTTAACTTAAGAGGGGAGTGAATTAAATTTTTCATCTTTAAAAAAATAAAAATTAGAAATAATTAAAAATGCAGTACACATAATATAGAGTGGTTTAACTTTAAAGTCTACTCTGCTGCCTTGATTTCTCACTAAAGATTTCGACAAACCAATTTTACAGTTGTAGGTTTTGAGCAGTCTCCACTATTAATCTTTACACAATGACTTTTTAAGACTTCATTCAACCATAACCAATATTTTTTACAGGTTCAGACTTAACCTTTATAAATTTCACAATAGAATGTGAAAAAGATTGTTCAAGAGAAAAATAAATATCACACAATTAAACAATTTTTTTTTTGAAAGATAGAGAGATACAGAATACATAATTTAGTATACTCTATTTTTGAATCTCAAATAAGATGATCTTTGAAACCTCTAGAGTTCACAAGAATAAAATGTAGAAGATTAATGAGCTCTTGTGTTGTGCGTTTTATGTGGTAACCGTCTTCAGCATGCTTAACTCCTATTTATAGTTTAGACACGGTTGAATTTTAGTTTTCGTCTAATTATTCATTAAAATTTTTTAAATTAGCCATAACACTAATTTTTTTAATAATATTAAATAAATTAATCATTCACTTCCTAAACTTTGAGTTTTTAGTACATGCATCCCGGCGTCGTTATTTTTCATTAAATCAATTCATAGAGATTTTTGAGAAGGGCAAGATATCCATTTTTATAAAAAATGAAGTTAATTTAAGTTAAAATTGGTGTTAATCTCTATTTAATTAGAGATGACAATTAGTTAATTTATTTTTTATTTTATATTAAATTTGACTTGACTTAACTTAACTTAACTTAATTTAATTAAATAAATATAAGATATAATTAATTTTAACTTAACTTAATTTAATTAACATCATTTTAAAAAAAAAATGGTGTTTCAGACATTTCAAGGAAGTTAATGAATCAAATTGGTGAAAAATAGAGCCTAGGGTACATAATCAATTTATGTTAACGCTAATAAATGTAGGGGTGAGTAATATTTGGAAACTGATATAATTGAATTGAGCAAGTCAAAATTGTCGGTTTGTTTTGATCGATTTAATTTGTAGGTCGATCTAGTTCAATTTTTAAATTTGACAATTTTAATTATTTCGGTTCGGTTCGATCTCCATATTACAAAAAAATCAAAATAATCTAATCGACTAAAATATAAAAATAACATTATTTTTTTATTAAAATTTTGGTTTTTTTAGTTTTTTTAGATTTTTTATTTTTTATTTTTTTTGATTTAAGCATCTATTCGATTCCTTTTAATTTTTGACACATATTTAATTTATTTAATTTAAGTAATTCGGTCAAATCAATGAAATGCTCGCCCCCAAAAAGCTATTGTTAGTAATTAGGGAAAGTGTAATACTATTTGCACATTCTTGTTGATATTTTTGTTGACACTTCTTTGATCAATTATAAATATATCGTCAATATATTTGAAAAGTATATTAATAATTGATTAGAGATACAAAGATGTCAACATGGATGGACCAAGTTAACTAAATTTAAAATTCAAGAACGTCCAAGCAAAAGGCGTAAAATTGTCTTACAGAAATTATTAGCCTTATTGTCAAAATTGTTTGTGGTTGGTGAATTACATCTTCAATGCGACCAATTTTGTCGACCTGAAAAGGTAGCTAGTTCGAAAGGAGCAATAATTAATCCGATGAGGCGAGGAAGGAAACTTCCAAGAACTTTCTAAAATCCTCTCCCTTTGTTCGTTGATTAATTGACTACTTGTCCTCTCTTCACTGGAAGCATTTGCCTGGAAAGCTCCTCGATCGCTGCCTGCCGGTGCGCGGCCAGCCGTGGCATGCACGCGGCTGTCTGTAGACTTGATTCACAGCATGCGACAGCAGTGCGTGTGTATATATCTGCAGGGAGACGTATAAGCGACTGTAAGTGCTGCGTAAGGTCAGCCGAGAATCTGGGTTATAGACTTATAGTGAAGAAGAAAGTGAACTATAACTAACGAAACAATGGTGATAGATGGAACGACGATGATGAGTTACTGCAGTAGCGAGCCGCTGCCTCTTCTCTCGCTCAACCACGTCTCCCTTCTGGTGCGATCTGTGTGGGCTTCTGTGCGATTCTACGAAGAAGTTCTCGGCTTCTGCCTCGTCCAACGCCCATCTTCTTTCAATTTCCATGGCGCTTGGTTCTTTCATCTCTCTCTCTCTCTGATCTTTGCCATTTTTTTTGGGTTTGAACCACAATTTTCATAGCTACACATATGTATATATGATCTTCCATGCATGATGGAGCTGCAGGTTGTTTAATTATGGAATTGGGATACACTTGCTTGAAGATGACCAGTCCATTGATGACGAGTACCACGCCGCCATGGCCACACCTCGCCCCATCAATCCCAAGGATAACCACATTTCCTTTGAAGTAAGTGCTTTATACGAGATAAACCCGACAGCTGATCGGGTGTCAAGCGGTTATAGTAGTCTTTTTTGTCGTCTCTGTAAGACATGAACAGAAATTTGTGTTGAATGTGCGTGATTAATTTGTGGGTTGTTCTTTTCTTCTTACAGTGCACAGATGTTGAGCTGGTGAAGAGGAGGCTGGAACAAATGGGGGTGAGGTACGTGACGGTGGTGGTGGAGGACGGCGGCGCGGTGGTGGAGCAGGTGTTCTTCCACGACCCAGATGGCTACATGATCGAGATCTGCAACTGCAATAACTTCCCAATCCTCCCTGTGTCTTCCGGCTCCTTCAAGCCTCCGGAGTTCTTTTGGGGCTCCGCCGGAGTCCGCCGTGAGGATGGAGAGCCTGAGCCCTGGATATGATATGCGAGCTTCTGATCATTTTATTAATTAGCTAGCTTGTTGGGTTGCTTAGGGCTCCACTTTTTCCCAATTTAATCTCAATTCCACTGACGTAGGATTTTGTGATCTCCTTAGATAATTGATTAGTCATTCTAATGTTAGTTATTTTAATACAACAATAAATTTATAACGGAAGAAAGTGGGGGCATGACCTTATGGTGTCTAGAGAATTTCAAAGTGTATTGCGTGACCTCCGAGAGTTCAAAATGATCTTAAGAGTTCCAAACAATCTTGAGAATCTTAAAGGATCATGAGAGTTTCAAATGACTAAGAGATTTATTGAGAATGATAATGATTAGGGGTATGAATGAGTATCTTTACGTAAACTTTTTGATACTTAATTTAATCTTTAAAAGTAAACACAACGAGAGAGTTTTAATATCAAAGTAGGCGTACTAGAAAGAGGAGGGGACGATTAACGGGTGATAGGTTACTTGCATTTCTTGACAAAAATTTTAAAAAAATATTAGAAGAATCTTTAACCAAATCTCGTACTATCGAAAAAGGTCTCGAAGAGAGGCTCTCGGACTTAACCAATTTACAAGGAGGCCTTGTATGTCTGATTGACTTGTGAGTCGCCTCTAAAAGATCTCTCAATCATGTCGAGAGAGACTTTTGGTGGTGGCAAATCACTTGGCTGGTGAGTCTGCGTGTGCAGGTGGTGTGCTAAAGCTTGGGATAGCAAGAGGTGAACAAAGTCACCATAACCAAGTGGAGGAGACTGGCCACTCGATCATGGTCGAGTTGCTTGTCTAGATGCCTTGCTTCGGCTTCTTTGACCTCATTTGCTCACTTGGTTTTGATTTTATGATCTTGGCCCATAATTTTTTAACCCATAACTACTACTAGAATTTTTGCTGCTCTCAACTGACTGCGGGGTATGACAAGTAGGATGATTTGATTTGGGTTCTTATTTATAATAACTTTGATATAAACAATGGTGTTATGTCTTATTAAAACATTGAAAATATAATTAAGGAAACATTAGATAAGACAGCTCCATACACCTTGGAAAGAAACAGTCTCTCCACAACCACAAGTGACTCACAGGCGCCGTCAAACCCAATTTGACCAAACAGACCCACTTAATTATGCTCAGCCTAACGTGAGAAAGACCATGGAAGCACCCATCCCAGGAGCAACTTCCAAAGTAGCTAAAATCAATTTCCACACAAAGATTCATGTTGTTGGAAACTTCAAGTACATATAACATGAATCAAAATATGAATTAAAAAAATATAAAAAGTATTTTTAACTTTTATCATTTTTAATATATTTATTAAATTTATTTAATAATTCTTAAAAAAAATTACATGACTTCTTATTTGATATTTTTAGATATGCTTATCTCTCTTTCCTTTCAGATTTGATATTTTTAGATATGCTTATCTCTCTTTCCTTTCAGATAAACATATCTTAGATCTCATGGATAAAAAAATGTGATATATATATTCTCTTGTGTATTTTAAAAAATTTAATAAATAATTTAATAAAAATCTTGAAATACTTTCTAAACTTATCTTGATTATTTCATATCTTAATTTAAAAACTATTATAATCTTATTTTAATAAACACTAACTAAGTGGGTACAAATTATAAGAGACATTCTTAAATTAATTTAGATCAAATTAAGATACAAAGTTTCCCACCTTATCAAGATCTATGAAATCTTGCATTAAGGATGTGGGAAAAAGTTGAGAGAATTTATTTAGTTCTTAAATCCATTTTAACTTTAATTGTTAATGTTGTCGTTTGAACGAAATAATAAACTTTTTGACTGAAAATTATCATTGTTAATACGTTTGAATTTTGTTAAAAAAGAAAAATAATAATTAGAGGAGCAAGGAAAGTTTCCGCACAAACACTCTGATATTTAACTTAGATATTAAAAATTTAAATGTTATATTGAATCAATATCAAAGGAGTAACTCTTTTAGAATGATGGGTTATCTATTTATAGATTAGTATGGATTTTTTTAAAAATTTTCTAGAATTAAGATTTTTTCAAATAATGTTTATTCTAACATTCCTAAATTTATTAGAATTTGTATTCTTATATATAATATTTATCCTGATATTTTGAGATCTATTAGAATTAAGATCTTTATAGATAATATTTATCCTTTTCATAAAACTCTCAAAAAAAATTTTGGATGTGAAAGTTATTTTATTTGTATTTTGTTCGGAACTCCCCTCAATTAAGAGGAAATTACACTTTTTTTAATCCAAAAACTTATTTTAAACTTTTAAATTTTTTTTAATCTTTTAATGGACTTTTTTTTTATGATACATTAATTAACTTTTATCATTTAATATTTATAAATATTAAACTAATAAAAAAGACACGTCATTAAATTCACGAACTTGGTGGGTTGACGTAACGACACCCATTAATCGATTGTACATAGTTTGGGAAACCAACAAATTCTCAAAACTCACTAAGGTTTAGTAAATTTTAGAGTATTTTAGTTCTCAAAGCCCACTGGTGGGTCAAACTGCATCGGCTTGCATTTCGACACCTCAAACGTTGTGTAATCTTTTGTGAAATTTCACTTTTAACCTTCATAAATAATTAAAAGCAATATATTATTCATCACTTTTAATATTTTTTTAATCATTTTATCATTTCAACCCACTTTAATTTAAATATTTTTCAAACTCCTTACATAATTAAATTCTTTATTACGTCCCCTCAAACGTTTGTAACTCACTTGGGCTAAACTTATAACTTTTATGTATTTTTTTGTAATTATTTATTTTTATTATTATTTTAATTATACTCTTTAATCTATCATTTCAACTAAATTTAATTTTTATTTTTTAATTTTTTATCACATGACAAATTTAAACTTTTTATTATTTCAATTATATCACTAGATTTATAATTTTAAATTAATTTAATTCATATATTTTGACGTGAACAGAATATCATATATTTTATTATTTTATTTTATTTTTTTATACATGAGAATATAAATATTAAATTATTTTAAAAATATAAATTTAAAGGTGTAATTAAAATAATAATAAATTTAAATAATTATAAAAAAAGTCAAATAGTTTGTATAGTTACATGCAAACAAGAAATATGGATTTGAACTATACCCTCGACTAGACCGGATGACGGTTAATTGAATGAATTTGTTAGGTACCAAGTAGCAGTGTTGAGCAATGGCTAGTGGTGTCACATCCAATCCAACAGAGAGTCAAAGTCCCCACTTTACACCTATTAGCTGAACCTCCGCTTGAGAAATCATTTATGGACTTGACTCTTGGAACCCATAAACAATAAGGCATGCAGGAGACCGACCGGGCTGATCTACCCTACAAGAAGGCCACTTGGACCACCGGCCTGAGGCCCATCACTTTCCGGTGATGTGTGAGCAGCAGCAGCCCCTCACGAGAATGATTGATCATCACCACCATTTGTCATCACCCATCACGCCTCTTCCTCAGAACTGGCAGTCTGCCACTCCCTTTGTTCTATCTGCAGTAATGAGGGTGCATCGCCATGCCTGCAACCATTGCAGAAATGGAAACAAGAAGCATTCGATGGCCCCACCCCACCCCACCCCATTTTGTTTTCTGATCCAAGTAACCTATATATGCACGAGGGTACATTAATTTACCGTAGCTTTTCCAAACGTAGGAAAGAGTAAAAGCTTAAGGACAATGAAAACAGGCCATGTATATCATGCTCTCCCATGCATGCACTTGGCTTCTGTTTCGGTCTCAGCTTCGTCAACTCTCTTGCTGTTTACAAACATTTTCTTGAACCACTTGCTAACAAGTACAGGCTCCACATCTTCTAGCAATCTAATGTTTCTGCACAAACACAGAGAGAGAGAGAGAGAGAGAGAGAGAGAGAGGTGGTCTTGTAATGGTGGTGATAAGAGAAAAGATAACGCAAGATGCATGCGGCCAAACGATCTGCCAGATTCCTCTGATTTGGGTCGTTTTAAACCAGTCATTCCAGAACCTTTATCTTCTAAGTTTACCCCTTTCTTCAATCCCATATATAATCAGAAGCTAGCTAGCTACTTGGAAACAATCTCATGAATTCAATTTAGATACCCAAGGCACATGCTTGATGAGGATCCTGATGATCAAGCCGTTCTTGTTGCTTCCATTGTTGATCATCAGCTCGACTGGTTCTTCTGACACCCAGGAAGCTCACCGGAAATGGCTGAAGCGGCTCGGTTCCTTCAACCATTCCTTCCTTTTCCCGGAAAAGGCCAAGAACCAGTTCCAGCCCTGCTTAACCATTAAAGTATGCAAAAACCAGGGATCCGGAGATTTCGTCTCTGTGCAGCAAGCCATAAACTCGCTTCCACTCGTCAATGGCTGCCGCGTGGTTATCTCAATCGGCGCCGGAACGTACAGGTATATATAGATATCCGTCCATTTTCAAATCACAAAGTGCTTTAATTGAAAATTTCAAATAAATGACAAGGGAACGAGATCATCGAATTGCAGGGAGAAGGTAGAGATACCTGAAACAATGGCGTATGTGAGCCTGGAAGGGGCCGGCGCCGACAAGACAGTCATCGAGTGGGACGACACCGCGGACCGGACCGGCAAGGACGGCAAGCCATTGGGCACCTATGCTTCTGCAACCGTCGCCATCGACGCCCCTTATTTCGTCGCCAAGAACATCGCCTTCAAGGTACGTAATTAACCCGCCATATATATATAAATCCTCGAAACAGTGAATGGATCTATATTAACGTGTAAGAGTGGTCCCGTTGATTTTGTTTTCAGAACAAGGCGCCGTCGCCGCCGTCGGGGGCTCTGGGGAAGCAGGCGGTGGCGGTGCGGATATCGGGGGACAAGGCAGCGTTCGTGAGGTGCAAGTTCGTGGGCGGGCAGGACACGCTGTACGATCACCGGGGGCGGCACTACTTCCGACGATGCTACGTCGAGGGGTCGGTGGATTTCATATTCGGGAACGGGCTGTCGCTGTACGAGCGGTGCCACCTGCACGCGAAGGCAAAGGGGATGGGGGCGGTGACGGCGCAGAAGCGGGAGAGCCTGCTGGAGGAGACGGGGTTCTCGTTCGTGAAGTGCAGGGTCACCGGCTCGGGCGCGCTCTACCTCGGCCGGGCATGGGGCACGTTCTCCAGAGTGGTGTTTGCTTATACTTTCATGGACAAGATCATCACTCCCAGGGGCTGGTATGATTGGGGCGACAAGAACAGGCAAATGTAACTCCCTTTCCTCTCTCTCACTTTCTAATTTATAAAAATACCGCTCCTCCACCCTTACTCGGGCCATTGACTTGAGTCTCATCGGCCTTTCCTATATTTGCTCAAAGAAAACAACACAATCGTGTTAATTAATCGGGGTGGTCTTGTTGGGACATGACCGTTGGATTCACTTGTATCTCTTGACTGAATTCTGCAGGACTGTGTTTTACGGGCAATTCAAGTGTTGGGGGCCGGGGGCGGAGCACGGGGAGAGAGTGTCATGGTCGAGGGAACTCACGTGGCAAGAGGCCAAACCATTTGTTTCCGTCGACTTCGTGGACGGCTGCGATTGGCTGCTTCCTCTTCTCTGAGGAGCCCCGTCCCATCTGGCTAGTCATATTCCAGGCTAAACAATTACAATTTCCCTGATTCAATAAACTCATGATTTGGCTTGTCGTGCCGTTCTTAAGTATCCGAGTTAGCTACCCAATCACTTTCTTTAGAAAAGGGCATTTTAGATTTAGCGATCGAATTGACAAAAAAAGGAGGGAAGATGGGTCCCCAATAGGCGGTGAATTATGGCAGAGGGCCCCCAATGGGGCAAAAGAACAAACACTTGGTGGGTTTTCTTAAACGGCGACCACGCACCGAACTGCCACGGTCGGTGCGGCCAATGGGGATGAAACGGGTACAATATTGGGAGACGGGGAGATGGCGAAGGCGCTGACGAGGTTCCTTTTTGCCTTTGGCTGAGGCCTTGCCCGTGTCACCGCTGAATGGTATTCACGTGGCGGCAACGTCTTGGAAAATCCATTGCAGAAGTCTCCCCCACACGCGAGACTGCGGCCGGGCCGCCTTTTGACGTTCCCGTTACCTTCTTCTCTTTCCTGCCCAATGGGCCCCCCTCCTTCGGCTGTCAATCATCGTTTCAAAACATGATCGATGTGTGTGCGTGCTTGTAAGGTACAATGGGAATCTAATAACGTGATTCTGATACTACTCACTGAGAAATATTGAAGAATATTTGGTGTGTCTCGTGAACTGAATTAAATTAGTTAAAATTATCAATTTAGTTTAATTTAAGTTGTTTTAAATTTAATAATTTTGATTATTTTAATTTAATTCGATCTTTATATTAAAAAAATTTAAAATAACATAACAAATTAAAATATCAATAATCATATCTTCTTGGCCGCTCAATCCCACGATTTTAGACGGTAGAGATAAATTTAAGTCTAATTTACAATGACTACACAGATAATTTATTTGAATATGGGAACTCAAACCACCCATCACTCCGTACTGACCATTGAGGCAACCCCAAGGACAACAACTACATCTTCTTGCACTTTGTTATTTTAGTTTTTTTTTTTTATCAATTTAGTCTTTTAATTTTTTTATTATTTTGATTTGAGAATTTATTATATCAATTCGATTCAATTTTTAACACGTTTTAGTTTGTTCAATTTGAGTAATTTAGTCAATTTAATAATTGAACTGATCGAATACTCACCCTTACTTTTCATGTTAAATTTAAAATTATTTACTGTGATTTTTTCATAAATATCTTAAGTATTTATTAGATAACAAATAAATTAAATATATAAATAAATGTATTTTATCTATTATAAGTGAACACGATACCAAATTTCAAAGTTATATCAAACTTTTTAATTCTTAAAATACCTTTTAATATCTTATTTGAAAAATAAGAAATTAAAATATATTAATAAGATTTAAACTTACGAGTTATGACCTCTTTGAATAAAATTAAATTTATGAACAATATAATCACTATAATAAGAGTTATATCATATAAAATTTGGTTCATAAAATATAAAAATTAAAAAACAACAACTATGGAATTTTCAATGAACCTTTATTTGAAAATTTTTATTTTTTATTTATGCGTATATAGCATAGGTTACCTCTCTAATATATCTATATAAATAAATATCTTGTTTTGTTATAGTTTTATTCATTTTAAAACTTATATTAAGTGTCCATAATATTTAGGTGTTGTCGCAAATACCCATTTCAAGTCATATGAGATAAAATTATATATATTTTTGAATAAAATATCAAATAAAATATTATATTTTAACACAGGGACGAACTCATCATTATATTTTAAAAATGATAAGATAAATTACTATAAAGGTTTGGACTATTTGAATTACGATTGAGATTTAAATAATAATTGAAAATGCTTGAATCGAATTCTAAATCCAAATTAGGAAGATCTTATATAGTTGCAAATGTCTTGTAACACAAAGCCCTAAACTGTGATCACGAATACAATTGAGAATTTGATTTTTTAATTTAATTTTTGAATTAAGGTTTGGTATCATTAATTAATAGAATTAAAGCATCATTTATGGCATTAAAACAATATGATAAGTCATAATAACTAATAACTAATGTCGCCCAAATTAGAAAGCATGGGGACTAATTTAATCTGGGGCCAAAATGCAATAACGTATTTAATATGTTTAATTTTGAGAATTTTGGTGAGTATGTTTTATTTTAAAGATTGACTTTTTAAATTTTGCGAAAATAAAAAAGGAATAAATGAATTTAAATGGTAGTTAATGTAAATAGTATAAATAAAAGTTGGGCAAAAAAATCTTGGGATGGAATGGAATTTCAATTGCAATGTCGTTGGGGATCATTAAGTGTGCGTGAGAGTCGTGTCGCCGAAAGCTAAAACCACAGCTCACCACACCAACAGCAACATCGCCACCAGGCGTCAGGCGTCAGCCCAAATTGGCTTGCTTTCAGATTGGATATGCACAAACGCATCTTCGCTTCCATCTAGCTCATGCCGGTCCGCCAGTTGGTTTATTATCTGCATCTGGAGTCTAATCAGCAGTTGTCGGTTCCGCAGAATCTAATCTAGGGTTTTACCGATTCGTTTCTTCATGGAAGGAGAGGAATCTCCGGGATATAGCCCTAGTACGGAGGCTGAGAGCCGGAGCTGCGACGGAATTGTGGCGGCTCCGGCGGTCGGCGAGTGCCAGGCCGATGACGGAAGGGAAGACTCCGCGGTCGGCGGAGCTACGGCCGTGGTCGCCGTGGAGTCGGTTGCCGGCGGGGAGGGAAGTCGTGCTGAGGCAGATGTGGGGGCGAACAACGTCGTCGGAAAGCGGAAGCGAGGCCGCCCGCCCAAGGGTCAGGCGAAGCAACCGGCGGCGAAGAAGACGAAGGTGGAGGAGGAAGATGAGGATGTTTGCTTTATATGCTTCGATGGAGGGAGCCTCGTGCTGTGCGATCGCCGGTGGGTGAACGGTTCAATTATTTGGAATCGTTGTTTCTCTGGCTAGGTTCACGTGTTTTAGGCTTTTTTAGTTGCGTCTGATATTTTATATTTGCTTTTTTCCGTTCATATTGCTTCAGATTGCTTTCTAGTTCTAGCCACCACATTTCTGCACGTCTTTCCTTGATGGGTGAAATCATAATCTAGTTAGGTTTCTGCGTGGAAAGCTACAGGCTACTTTATGAATGATAGTCGAACAGTGAGCCTCGCTGCCCTCCGCCATTAATTTGTTTCTGACCATTTTTGCTGTCAATTGTCAGGGGCTGCCCAAAGGCATACCACCCAGCTTGCATTAAGCGTGACGAGGCCTTCTTTCGGTCGAGGGCTAAATGGAACTGTGGTATGTTGCTAACAACACATCGAAGTAAAATTCTACAATGTTGGTATTTAAGTTGAAAATTTATTGTTTCTCTTGCATAGTGTGTTGACGGTGTTCTGATCATGCATAGTGTGTTGACGGTGTTCTGATCATGCAGTAATGATATTTCCATATAATTGAATTTATTGATTTGTTCAGACATCTGACAGTTCTATCCGCCTTACTTTAAAATAGGACACATAGTTGAATCACAGCCACATAAAAGATAAAATTTTCGAAAATAGGAAGATTCTCTAGAGAAGTAACACAAGGGAAAGTAGTATGCTTAGTCCATAAGCAGAGAAATTTCACTTATAGTGACCAGAAGCAATTCCGCAAAGTTTTTTTTTTCCTTTTATTTCCTTAGAAGTTTCGTTATGAGGAAAGAATTAGACAAAAGGTTGTCAAAAATATAAAAGAATTGCGCATTGTGCTCCATTATTATTAATGTTTTTGAAGGGAAGAATATCGTATGTATATTTAAGATGTGTAACAGGGTTAGTGTTAAAAGGTTTTCATTTTCTTAAATTCTCAGTGCACTTTATGGTAAGTGGGTGTAATTGTGTATTGCATTCATGTTTCATCTTCAACTTAGTTAAAATAAAATCGATAGCGGTGATTTTCCGAAAAAGTGATGATAAATTTGTAGTAGTTAGACTTCAGAATTCTTAATCTCTGGAAGGAGTAGAAACCAAGTTTTGGTGGGTTGAATATTAATAGAATCATTCTACATCCATTGTCCATCCGTATATAATCTTCTATAGGAAACGCCACATTTCAAGGAGTTTTGATGGAGAGAGTGAGAGGCGACGCGGGGAATTTCTCAGAATAGTTCGGAAATCCTTCTTCATCATGGGGGATGAGGATGCCTTTTCACGACCATCTAGAGAGGAAGACGGCTCCATAGACGGCTTTTGCCGACCAAGGAAGAGGTGCTATGGCTCTGCAAGAACTCGATCGAAATCTCTTTCGTGTCGGATTTCGGGCATCAGAGGCTCTATGCGAAGAGAGTATGGTAAAGTTGAGGAGAAGCTTGGCTAACAATGAAGAGAAGTTTCTTGCAGTGGTATTGACTCTTCGTGTGATGGCGAGGTTGATTTACGTACCGAGATGGGCACTAGGGGTTGAGAAGGCCTGGCCACAGCATTTTGGGATTTTGTTACCCCAGGATTGGATAGGAATTACACCGTGAAAAGGAAATCGTTTCTGGAAGCAGCGGCTAACCTTTCCGGGCCGAAGCATCATTTATTTCCGTTGGTGGAGGGTCTCTGTTCGTGGTTCAAGGGATGAAGATTACGGCGTCGGTTAGGATAGGAGATAGGAGATAGGAGATAGGAGAGGGGAGTAGTGTGTACGAACTTCCTCTTTGGTGGAGCAGTGGTTTGATGATAGAAATTCTCGGTGAAGATTTGTCGGAGATGGAGCCAGAGGAGCAATCGGGAAGATGGCGAGTGAGACTCACGCGCAGGGGGACAAAGAGATTGGTGAAAGGATGGGTGTCAAGTACGGCCGCTGGCCAGCTCGAATCTAGGGTTTGGTTAAGTAGGCCTCTCTAGGGGGCTAGGTAACGTGGGTGGAGTTTTTGGACAGAACAGTGGTCTTTTTGTCAGACTCAGAGGAAAGGAAAAAACCTGCAAGAGGACAACTAGTCTCTTTTTTTCGGGCTCTTCAGGAGGCCCAGCTTTTGCTGAGGGAGTTGGGCCTCCGTTGAAGCCCATAGGAAAATTTCCAACGAATGCATTTGTTGGAGGCCCGTACGAGAATTATGATACGCCTTTCATACCCTCAGCTTAGTGGTTTTCATCACTGTTTTAAAAACCAGACCGGATCGGCCGGTCGGACACGTTTAACCGGGAACTGGTGGCCTATCCGGTCCGGTTTGACATAAAAATTCAAATTTTCTTCAACCTGGTCAAAATCCGGTCGAACCGGTGAATCGGGAACCGGGTTGACCCCGATTTTTTTCACCCTCTCACTTAGTTTTAAATTTTTAATTCTTAATTAATTTTTTAATAACATATATAACAATTATATATAAAATATTAGTTGTATATTAGTTAATAATAGTATTTTTCATAATAATATATAGAATATTAGTATTTTAAATATATATTAAAACATATATTTAATATATATATTATTTAATTATAAAATATATATATGACATCATCTAGTCGGACCACTTCGGTCTAATCGGTCGGACCAACTGACCCGCGACCCAATTAATAGGCCGGTTTACTCTCTGGTTCAGTTTTTAAAATATTGGTTTTCAGGGGCCAAGGAGATCCGGAGATCTCTTTCTCCAGTTCCCAGGTTGTGAATCATGAGCCAGGAGACAGCTGATTTCTGGGGAACCACCTGGGGATTTGGAAACTTCTCTAAGGCTATATTTGGGAGAGTGTTAGTAGTGGAATAAAATGGAACGAGAATGAGTAGAAGGAAAGTAAAAGTGAAACGGGGTAGAAAATCTTTTTTCCTTGGGATTACCGCCCTTGCGTGGTCTCCCGCCGCTTGTGCTCTCAATTTTGGCGAAGAACGTAAATCGTAAGTGGAGGTTTTGTTTCATTGTGTAGGGCAAGAAATCGAACCCATAGTAATAGAAATACTTTCTTCTCATTTGGGAGAGCTATGGGAACTGGGTAGGATGTTCCATTGTTACACATCAAATGTCAATTATGCCATCTTAAGAGATATACACAAAGCATCTTATAAAAGTTTTGACGATAGTTTGCCCATTCATAATAGCACATATCTTCACCTGCTTTCTTTCCATACATTCTACCCCTTTTTTTTTGGTTTTTTAAGGGGGGGTGGGGGTGGGGCAGAGAAAAAATGTTGATTCCAAGAAGATTGTACGGAAATGCTTTTCCATCCAATTTCCTTGCAGTCCTTTACTACAAGCCCCTCCCAAACAAAGGTGAATCATGATTTTCTCACATGTTACTCATGTTTACTAGTGCTTCAGTGATTTGGCTCACCATATTTATATTTTCCACGGTGATTGTCAGTCTATGTACTTTTGTTTTACTTTGATTTATAATATTAATATGAGCTAATAATAAGGTTGAATAATTATTTACATTCCTGGTGTGTTTGCATTTCAGGTTGGCACATTTGTAGTAGCTGCCAGAAGGCTGCTCATTACATGTGCTATACTTGTACATATTCTTTGTGCAAGGCTTGCGTTAAAGATGCTGATTACTTGTGTGTCCGAGAGAGAAAAGGCTTTTGCGCATTATGCATGAAAACTATTTTGCTGATTGAAAATGTTGATCAAGGAAACAAGGAAACGGTACTTCTAATTTATCCTTCTTTGAGTTAAATTTCCACAGAATTGCTTCTGCAGGATGTCAGCTTGAGCTCTTTGTCATTTGAGTAACTAAAATCTCAGCACAGACCTTTTTTCTCTTTTCATGGTTTCTCTGTTAGCTCCGTAGGTTAAATGGGTTTTTTGATATGGTTTTTCTGGATGAGTTTTCAACTTTGTCATGATTGTATTGCCCTCCATGTTGAGATGAATCTATTGTAATAATAATGTATTGAAGAGTTATTTTGATGGGCATACATTACTAACACACACCTCCCCCCTCCCCGCCCCCCAAAACCAAAACTCCAGTTATATTAGCATGATGGAGCAACAAATACTCAAAAGTCTTTCTGTTCGTGTGGTTTTTGTGCCATTTGAGCTTCTGGTCTGGCTGGATATAGCTTAACGATCTGATCCAGGAGATGATATAGTTTGACTGCCTAGCAGGGACTAAGAAATTGTAAAACGAAAAAAAAAAAAAAAAAAACATGAACATGAAGGAGCAATCTGTTAGGACCCGGGGGTATAAATGTAATAAGGGAGTGATTGTAACTGTAGAACTAACAGGGCAGAGAGGTTGTAACTGGACGGTTAGTCGCCCAACAGATTGGGTGTACGCCTAATAAGTAGGCTATTGTAGAAGGGCAAGCCACTTTTGGATTGAATAACAGATTCTTTCTCTCGTTCTCTCTCTCTCTCTATCTTGTTCTCTCTCTCTTCCTATCTCATTCTTTTGGAATTCCGCCCCATTGTCAACCCTTAACCTAAGGGCTTGACACAATCTTGTGCATTACTTGCTTTGCAAGGGATGTATTTGTACACAACCTTCCCCTTATTTTCTTGATAGGTCGTTTCTATGACTTGAATACATGACCTTCTGGTTACAAAGGAGCAATCTTACTGTTGCACCAAGGCTTGCCCTCTTGCAGGTTCAGGATAACACTAAAAAATCATAGGAGTTCAGAATAATGCTTATGCTTGTCAAATTTCTTTGGTAGGGCAGATTGAAACTGAACATTGCAATTAGTTGTGTAACACCTTGCTCCAACCGATGGGCGTTATAAATGCGGAAAACATCATCATGGATTTCGGGGATATATTTTTTTTTCATAAATATATAATATAAGCGTCTGTACGTGAATAATACATCAAGTAAGTTTCCAGGAAAGAGATGTGGGTCACAAAGGGACATACTTAAATACCAAGTATTTCCTTAGTCAGAACTTTTCTAGACATGCATTTCCACCACATAACACTTAAATCCACAACTTCCCCAACAATCCTGATTACCTTCTCAGCATATCAAACTTAAAGACATCAAGTTAAGATAGGTAATATCATCATAAAACAAATGTGGAAGCTAGACTGAAACCTGATATGATACATAACCGAAATCATCTTATACATAACATCAAAACCGTATCATCGTCTAACATGACATCATCAAAAGGAAATACATATAATCTAAAATATATGCTACGATCCACCTACAAGTTGCCGTCAATTCTCGGTAATTCCTTTCCCTTTGGAACAGTTGCTTCCACCTGGAACGTTAGAATATTTCAGGGACAAAGTCCAACATAAGATGATGAATCATCTAAGTGAGAGTTTAAAAATATTTTCATGAATGTATGCAAGACATAAAATAATAGAATATCACGACAAAACCCGACCAAAGAGAAACCCACCCAGCATTTAACCTTAACCGGGGAAAATGCAATCTCTCTAAAGGCAACACAACCACATCGACACAACACATTCCTAGCTTAAGAGGGAGCAACGTCAATGCATGAACCCCGAGAATCACCCCGTCATCATTACGTTCCCACTCAGAAGCTTTCGGAGCACGTCAACATCGATCCTGGCCAAATGATGATCAACACTATCCTGGGAATCCATGTTCACCTTGAAAACAATATTACCACGCAAGGCATCTGGGGTGGTGTCCACTTGCAGTCCCCTCTTGCGGGTCCAAGATGGTGTACATTCTCAGCCTCGCCACTTGTCGACTCGCAAGGGTGGTGTCCACTCTCAGTCCCTGTCACAAGTGGGCATTTTTTCTTGGCATGCTTCCCTAGTGTTGTCACTTCAAGTGCCACATCATAAGTTGACATCTCATCCCATCCCATAAAAACACGCCAATGCCACATACCATGATTCAATGTATCATATGAAATAACATTTCATGTATACAATTTATCGCACAAAATTCAATGTACATGCATAAAACATTTTGGGACATACCTATATGAAACCAACCATCATAGGTAAAAACCATTCACATGCAGCAAAACATATGCATGGATCAAATCAAGTTTATAAGAGAAAAACAACTTTGAATAAACAAGTTTTGGGGTTAGAACTGCTCACATTTGACAAAAATCATTGTACCTCAAAAAGTGCGCATGGCCTCAATTTGCGTGTTGGACCTTGATTTTCGTGCCAACCTCAAAAGTTGCACCAACACTCAACCCTAGGCCTCAAAGCACCCTAATCATTATTTAAACATAAAAAAATCTGATTTTTGTCCCAATTTCTTTATTTTCTCCCATTTTTCTCTCTAAAAACTCCAAATAAATACCTATCAAAATATTTTCTTCAATCTTTCTTCACAACAAATCATAATAAGCTATGAACATCAAGAGAAAATTACTAGACTTACATGGATGCTGCGTTTTTAGGCAAAACGAGGCTCTTTGATGCTAAAATCAAGACAAAGAAAATCCCAACTTCAAAACTAATTGCACACACCTCAAAATGTTGATTTTTCAAGATTTTACAAAATTTTTCCAATTTTTTTCAGCCTTCCACGCGCCCTCACGCGCCGCGATTGGGGAAGCGAGTGATGTTCGATGCGTGTGTCACGCGTCGGTCGTCTTCTCTGGTGCCGGTTAGCTAGCAATGCTGGCTGACTCCACTAGCTTCTTCCCCTTCCTCAGTCGATCTAGATGGGCCTTTTTGCTGCTCGAAAGGATGCCCGGAAAGGTCTCAACTGGAGGCTTGAAGCCTCGGCTAGGCGAACTGCCTAGGTTTCTAGCGAAGCCTTGATTATCCACTCAAACTTCTACCAAAATGCCTCTAACTCTCTATAAATGATCTTTAAGCCATGGGCAACAAAAGCCCTATGCTTTGAAGTCCCAATTTGATTGATATAGTGGCCGATTTGATGCTCCATTTCTTCCAATTTTTGGCCACCATGAACGCCTATTTATAGGCAAAATCGAGCTTCCAAATGCTCTTGCTTGGCCAACCCAAGGCCTTAAGAGCATCTACCTACCCTAGATCGACCCTCAAGCAACCTCATCCGACCAAGAACTCGAGTTGTAGGGGCTGATCGCGCGACCAAACTTTCTGGTCGGATTTTGCTCGAAATCAGGCCACCTTGGTGGTTGATGTCGGCCCAAAACTTGATGCCCAAGCACCCCCGACCATCCCTCGTGCCATCCCTATGGCTGAAACAGCCGGTCGACGACCACCAGTGACTTGGTCGGTTTTCCATTACTGCCATTTTCAAGTTTTACACTTTTGCCCCACTGATTTTGGTTTCTCACTTTGACCCTCTTTCACTAAGCCCTTAGACTTTTGGTAATTTCCATTGAGTCTCTCAAGTCTTGATTTTTCCATTTCTCCCTTGAAACTTTCAGAAAAATGTCATTTTGACCCCTTCGGGCAATTTTGAAAAATTACTCTTAGGCCCGAATCTTCGTTTTGGCTCCAAATCCATTCGTTTCTTCCAAAACTCACTAAAGGGTTGTTCTACTCAATGAATCGAAGCTTCCCTAGGCTTCTCTTTCCATTTCGGGAGCCTCCTATAATTATTCGGTTTTACAGCTTATTCCATAGCTGTATTTTAGCTATACCGAAAACTATTCCCGATCCAAATTCTTTCGATGCCATAAATCATACCTCGAAATACTCGACACTACCATATCATTTTCTTTAGGCATCTCGGCTCCAGGGTATTTCCTGCAGTCGATTCGGTCAATTTCTCGGGCTATTCTGATACCTATTTTCCTCAAATCTCATTTTTCTAATACAATATTTATTCCTCAATTAACCCGAAGCTCTCTGGTATTACAAGTTGAACCTTTGTCCATTGCATCCCCAAAGCAGTAGGTTTTTCTTGTCCTTCCTAGTAATAAGAAATACAAAATGATTTTCTAACAATACCATAACTAGTTGATTAATAGGTTCTATAGAAGATTGATGGTGGGGGCATAACATATCAAATGCTAAATTGGGGCGGGAGGCACTGAAGTCTTTTAAGTTTTTGGATGTAACAGTTCTGAAATGAATCTGCCAAAGAATAAGGGTAGCTTGATATGGGTGTTTTATTCATGGCATCTTCTTTTAAATTAAGATGATGTGCTTAGAAATTTCTCAACTTAGTCAAACCATGTGATAAGTTATCCCTGGTATGATCCATTTTGAAGTACGTGTATTATTGCATGCTGTGCCCATACCACCCACTAGACATGTTCTACTCTGTGGGTTACACTGGTCATAGCTTTGGCTTAAGATTTACAGCTTATATATCTAGATATTGCTGATTCCCTTTTTGGTTCTTTTAATCGGTTAACTGATGATAAAATTGTTTAAACGCACTCAAGTTTTACTTAACTGACTCCCTTATTTGGAAACGAGGTATTACCCTACAGTGTGAGCTAGCCTGATTGGGGCCCCTTCATATTAAGCCTGGCCAGGCTAGTTCTCAAGATTCTTTCTTTGTAGGACCTTCTTTTTTGGTCTGCCCACATATTTGTGGTGTGAATTTGATGCTCTTTCAAGACATCAGTCTCTGATTATACATGTTCCCTATCGGTGGCCAGAAGAAGATGGAGGGGTTCAAGAAGAGACAATCTTAGGTCTTTTCACTTTTGGTCCTCAGAGTTTGGCCTTTTGCCCCTTGGAGCAAGTTAGATAGTCTGACTGTTCACTTGTTCTGTGGTTCAGATGTCTTCACTCATTTGGTCCAGCCTGTTAGTAAACAAGTTAAATTCCCCATGCCCTCATATAACCTTTAATTAGTTCATTCATGTTTGGGATGGAAAAACACAATCAAAATTTAATTTGAGCTTGCATGAATCTTGTAGTAAAAATATCATTGATGGAAGGAGTTCCTCCCTGTTAAGTCCAGATTGAAGTTGTATCGTTTTAATAGTCAAAAAAGCTTGGACCCACTGGGTGTGTTGGCAACCCATCAACCATGAGTTTTTTGGTTAGTTTTATTTTTCATTGTTCATTTGATCAGGTGTGTCTAATTGCTTGTCCTGGCCTAGATAATGTATTTTTGTCAGGGCAACTAAGGTTGCCTTGATGTTCTGGTGCAGATCATGATTGCAGCTATTAAGTGCTGGCTTAGTAGTTTGTAACTTTTAAGAATGAAACAGAGATGTTAACATTATCAGGCATCATGAGCTAAGAGAAAATACGACTATATATGAGAAAAGCATGGACACTTTTTGTTCCAAAGTGGGTTGAGGTGTTAATTTTGTTAAAAACTATTAAAGTAAATGGACAATGGGTGGAGTTGGGGGTGGGGGTGTGGGGAGTGTTGCAGTTGAACAGATGAATGTAAAATCAGTTTTTTGCTCCAAGTTGTCTGCCTTGGACTCGTTTGCCTTTTTTGTTTGCAGCCTTGAATCTTTTTGGCAATTTACTGCTTTCTGTGTGTATCTTGGCAGGCTCAAGTAGATTTTGATGACAAGGGTAGCTGGGAGTATCTTTTCAAAATGTACTGGAGTTGCTTGAAGGAGAAGTTATCTTTAACTTTAGATGAGCTTACTCGAGCTCAGAATCCCTGGAAAGCAGCTGGCATTGTGGCTTGCAAAGGAAAATCTTTGGATGGAAATTATGGCAAGGTTTCAATGTCACATAGCCTTTCTGCATGCCTTGAGGCAAACAATTTAAAAGGGAGAATGTCAAAAGAAGAGCCAAACTTCACTAACAAGGGGGATTGTTTAACCATGGACAAGTCAATTAATGGCAACGATAATGCTTCTGGTGGATCCACAAAATGGGCATCTAAAGAACTATTGGAGTTTGTTGCACACATGAAGAGTGGTGATATATCTATGTTGTCTAAATTTGATGTTCAAAGTCTTTTGCTAGACTATATAGTGAAAAACAATCTTCGTGATCCCCATCAGAAAAGCCAAATTATTTGTGATTTGAGGCTCAGAAACCTGTTTGGTAGACAACGCTTGGGTCATTTTGACATGCTAAAGCTTCTTGAATTTCACTTTCTTAATGGAGAGGATGCCCAGAAAGATGTAACTCAGAGCAACACTTCTGTGACAACTTTGAGTCAGCTTGAGGGCAATGGGGACAATGATAATCTTTTGGTGATCGATAAAGATATGAAGGGTAAAAATTTTAGGAAGGTTGAAGAAAGTGGAGTGCAAACAAATCTAGATGAATTTGCTGCAATTGATGTTCACAACATTAACTTGATCTATTTGCGACGTAGTTTGATGGAAAGTCTTTTTGTAGACAGTGGAAAGTTCCATGAGAAGGTTGTTGGCTCGATTGTGCGGATAAGAATTTCTGATAATGATCAGAAGCAAGATAAGCATAGGCTTGTCCCAGTTGTAGGTACACATACATAACTCATTTTTAGCTAGCATCTGCCATACTGTAAACCATATGTCCTCAAATTTTTTAAATGTTGATATTTTGATTTCAGGTACTCATAAGGTGGCAGTGCCGTACACCATTGGTGAAAGAACAGTGGACTTCATGCTGGAAATATTAAATTTGGGCAATAAGGAGACCATAGCAATTGATGCAATTTCCAATCAAGAGTTTTCTGATGTAATTATATATCTTACTTTGATCATTTATTCCTTCTTGGTGCCTAGATTATCAATTTGCAAGTATAATTAAACAAAATAGTTGTCTTGACAACACTTAAAAAGAGAATTATGTTTTTCAGGATGCTCTGTGTTGCATGTGACTTCTCTTACTGTTGGGAAAACTGTGATGATGATTGTTATGCACACGCAGCATACCATAATTGCTTCAATTGAAACAAGATTTATACTTCCTATATGATGTAGGCCAATTGCAGTCTAAGGCTTCTGTGTCAACTAGTCATGGCTGATGGCTTTACATTTACTCTAATTGCAGTTCTATGGGTTGAACTCTAGTTGTGTTACTGTTTCATAAGCATATGAGCATGTGTTGGTTTTTTATACAAACAAGCTTACTGTCTAAGATGACATTTGTACTTGTATACTTCATTGGCTCCCCAAGAATATTTCCTAGTGTACTTTCTTCATTTTGGGGCCCATCCATCCAAAGGCCTCATTGTAGAAGTTTTGATTCCTTTCTCCCATTTTTATCACAAAGTATCATAAAATTGTAATGTATTTCTTTTTCTGGGGCAGCCTGCCATGACATGACATTAGACATAGTTGCCTCGTAGAGATATGGCCATGGATAGTGATGGCTGGAGGTCTACCTAATAGGATTAAGGCTTGTGGTGTTTGGGCAGCCTGCTATGATTTTCTGTGGGTACTTCTACAATCTGGAGGACCATTTCCACTTAGATATATGTACTTTTATTTATGTGGCTATATGTTCTCCATTGGTTTCTGACTGAATAATCAACTGCAATCCAAGATCAAAAGTATCACATTAGTACTTTTAAATCATGAATTCCACAAGTCATTTCACTTCTTTATTGGAAAGGAATGCATAATGGTTAAACTGATCATCTTTTACTTTTATTATTATTTCATGAGTAAATTTTATTATAGGGGTGAAATTTAATTATTGTTTTGACCAACAGCTATTATACTGGTCACTGCTTGTCCCTCAACCCAAACTTGCAATGCCATTTACAACCAGTGAATTTTTTCATGATCTTTACTTGTTGGTGCTTATAAAAAAGAAATGAATTTTACTTGTTATTGATGTACTATTGAATTACTTACACCTATAGCAATGTCTTACTGCATGTTGGGGTTAAATGGAACATTTTTTTTTTTCAGAGCCATGATGTCTTTCACAATTGTTTGAGTGTTCTTGATTGCTTTTTTCAAGTGTATCAATTAGAAGCATTGTTAATACCTAGTGACACTTTACTTTTGTACATGAATTGTTTATTTTTTACTCATATTTTGGTGCCCTGTTTTCGGTGCGTTATTCTTTTCCCAGGATGAATGCAGACAATTATGTCAAAATATAAAATGTGGGCTTCTTAACCGGTTGACTTTAGTAAGTGCTCTTATTTGTGTTACTTTTAGTCTTTTACAAGTTTTTCGGGAACATCTATATCAGCTCCATATTACTTTCTACATATTTATTAAAGTTATACAATGGCTTCTAGTAAGGAGATGCATACATGGTTGTAGGGTCAGGTGCAGGAGAAAGCAATGGCGCTTCAGGAAGTGAGGCTTAATGATGTAAGTATTTTGTCTTTCACCTACAATGCACAGGCATACAACACTATGTGGTCCCTATTTCATATCGACTTCTTTACTGCAGCTTTGTAAGTTTAATCTACCATCATGATTTGTGGATTGACTTCCTCAATTTCTGAACCTTAGCAGTTGCTTTATATAATGTTTTTATATTCTTATTTTCTCGCTTCTACTTACACACTACTCTCCCCCCCAACACCCCCCCCCCCCCCAAAAAAAAAAAAAAAAAAAAAAAAATTATAATAGTGGCTAGAGATGGAGGTGATGCGGCTCAATCAACTTTTGGATGAAGCAAGCAAAATGGGGCACAAAAAAGAATATCCTTTTTCTATGGAATTTATGTTGGTGATTTCATTTCTTATCTCATGATATTGTAGTACCTTTTAACTAGACAGAATTATTATCAGATCAAATCTAACAATCACTTTACTTGGATCAAAAACTCTGTTTGATATGTGATAATTAGTGTTCCAGCTGAAGAACAACACAAGGGAGAGGGAAAAAGACGGAAAAGTCATTTAGTGTAAAACCAAAGCTAGAACAATAATATAACATTAGGGTGTAAAAAACCTGAAGTGTTGAATTACTGTAAAAATGGCTGCCTACAAAGCGTCTTAAAAGACTATGTATACTAGGGTTATAGAAATAATAATCCCTAGTCGCTGATCACAAAGGGTCCTAATTTTATCCGTCCATTTATTTTGAAGAGTCACATGCTAGTCACACAACTACTTATTAACACTAACAATATACACACTAACCAAAAATTAATAACATAAATACTAGCCACAAGCTAAACAAATAAGTAAACTTAAAAGCTAACCAAAGAATGTGGCCTTGCATCAATCTACCTGGATAACTTAGCAAGGAATGATGAATTCACCTACACCTCATCTGATTCATTACCTTTTCTGCATCCAAATTGTAGCAATCCCATGTTTCCCGAGCATCTTTTGACTAATTAGCCTCAATACCTTTTTGACATAGTGTGAAAGGAAGAATCAGCAAAACAAGTGCAAATTTGGGCTAAAACAGTGTAAAATAAAAGCTGAACAATAATATGAAAATTAGAGTTTAAGAAAACCTCAAAAGTTGAATTAGAGTAAGAATGGCTGCGTACAAAGTGTCTTAAAAAACTACTTATACTAGGGTTACACTAAGAATAAATCCCAGTCATTGATCACAAAAAGAATCCTTCTAATTGTAGCCATCCATCTATTTTAAAAAGTCACTTTCTAGCCACATGAAGTTAATAATTTAGCTACTAACTAAAACCTAATAACTTAAATATTCTTCATAATCTAAGAAAATAAAAACATTAATAGTTCAAAGTATGTTGCTGCATCACTGTAGGGCCAAAAAAAACAGTATTACCATGCTTTCCTACGTCATGTCGCCCTAGGTTGCATAAGGATAGATTGGTATACCTTTGTATAAATTTATCATCATAGACCAGAACCAGACTATGGTATTCTAATGGGTGTGATGTTGTTAGGCAACTGATAGACAGGATCTCAGTTACTAAGGGCCCATTTGAGAGAGTTGTCAATTTTAAGCTTCCATTTTTCATTTTTGTTTTTAGTTTTGATTTTCTGTTAAAAAAAAAAAAAAACGGGCTAATTATTTGATAAGGCATTGGTTCATGTTTTTTTTGTTGGATTGGCCCAATCCATCAAGTTGTGAGTTGGGCTAAGCCAACCCATTTGACATCTTTAGTGAGAAGCAAATCAGTGTGGTTGATGAGCATTAATGTGAGTGAAACATTGAGTGAAAATGAAAAGTGAAAAGCAAAACTGAAAGTGAAAACAAGTCTTCATGTGTTCAAAATTTTGAGAACTTTTGAAAATACTTGAAAACAAAAATAGGTAATCAAACAGAATTTTCTGCTTTTATTTACAAATTTTAAAATAAAAACAGAAAACTGAAAACAAAAGTGCAATCAAGCAGGCCCTAAGAAAGCCAAATGCTTTGGTACATGAAAAGGGAATGAGTGCAGCTATTTCTTTCCCTTGCTCACCATGTGTTCTATGTACAATGATCTGTATTGGTCAAGCCAGCTACACGAGGCAAATAGATGATCCTCCTTCAAAAATCATCTTGGCAAGCCCACCCTTATGCCAATGAAGAATGTAGCAGCAATAGTGTAGGTTTTTTTACCTAAGCTTGCCTTCCAATTGGAAGTGCCTTAGAAGTACACTATTGCCACAACATTAAGTTTGACTGTCACAATCCCCTCTGGGGGTTGTGCAAGCAAGCATGAATCTTAAGCTAGGACTTAAAAGTTCATGATGCCTAAAAAATCAACTCATCTGATTTCCATTGAAAATCTCCAGAACCGTACAAAAGAAATAAATTTGAATCACTAACTAATATAGTGGTTTTCGGCGATCGGAGACAACTACCCGACACCCTTATCCTTATTGACCAATATACCCAAAAACTAGTAAGATCCAACGGTCGAATCTCTATAGATCTAAGCTTAAACTTTTGACCAAACCCATACCGCACGTATATACATGTGTATCATAGATCTGTGCTGAAAATAATTGCTGATAAACTAAAAGACTTACCTCCTTCTAGATTGGGGTCGCTTTCACGGTGGAAATTACGGTCGGATTCACGATCAGACGGTTGGATTTTACAAAATTAGTGATAATGCTTACATTTCAAGATAATTGGCAATAACTAGAAATAAAACTATCCTAATTGAGTCCACTTGAGAATCCCCCAATTAGAATTTACATCTTGCTAATCCTGCTTACCTAAAAAATGTTAGGGAGAGTGGCGAGTTTAAAGCCGAGTGAAGCTTACCTTGCATAAAAGATTAATATCCAAAATAAAGACTTCATACATATATAGTAGAACAGATTTTAATTTCAAATATTCACAACTGTTCCCAATGCAATATCATGTATCAACAATAAGAATCTTGCCACATGGTGCAGCTTTCAAATTTCTGAGTGTTTAACACCAATTAAATCATCAATCAAACAATTACAATGGGGCAGTATAGCCTGGTATTCATCAATGCAAGAAGGGACCCATATTCTTCCTTAATCTAGCCAATAACTAGTCAGTACCCCTATGTTTTTGGAGTATATCAATGTACAAGGTAACCTAGTACTCTTCTCAGATCTAGCTAGTACCCCCTAGGTTTTGGATTCACCAATACACAGGGTAAATCCAGTATTCTTCCTAGATCTAGCTAGTACACCTAGTTCCTGGAGTTTACCAATGTGTAAGTTCAGAACATTGTATAACCATACACTAACACCATTTCAGAAGTCTTTTCATGTTTCTCAAAACAATTTCACCATTCCACATTCTCAATTTATTTTCTAATCAACAATTCATGTATTTATGCTAGGTAACAGGATTGAGAATTTAAATCATGCCAAAGTAATTTTTCAATCTTGCATGGGAATAATTTTTAAAACATACTAGTGCAGAAATAACCACTCGCTTGAACCCTTTGTAGAGAAAATCCACAATATAATCCACAAATATCAAGTGACTTTACTTCTCATTGATTCTCATGGCTCAAAGTTTGATGATTTAATCCTCCTGTGAGCTTATATTTATAAGCTTATTAGGGTTCAACTAATTCGTCTTTGGATTTGGATTCAATTTTCCATTCTATTTCGAATTCTCCAATTAATCATAATCCTTATCAAATCCCAATCAAATAATAAATAGATTCTCTTCTAATTTATCCTCAAAATTTACATCAATCTTAATCCCTTTTCGGCCAAGAATTGGTTTGTCTCCAATTTCTGATGAGAAATCCTCCTTCAACAAGGAATTGATTTGTTTTTTTTGAAAAATTTAAAAGATAAATCCAGATTATCTCTATCATGGCCGAATAATCAAATGATAAGGTTGTTGGGTGGTTACAAGAAGAAGTGATAAGAGATATATAAACTAAAGTGATAAGAGATAAAGTTGTTTCGAAAAAACAGGAAGGATCAGTTCAGCAAGTTTAAAATTTTCCTGATCATCTTTATCATCTAAGTCTAGTTTAAATTTGTTTTCTATATTTATTCCTATATTGTAGGAGATATTTTTAGGAAATCTTGTGTATATATAACCCATCTTGAGTTAAATACAACATGAGAAAACATTTGCAATTAATTAAGTTTTCCTTTCTACTCGACTAAATCCTCCAAGTACTCGAGTAATCCTTCTATTTACTCGGGTAAACCTTTCATCCTTTAGCTTGTTTCAATTCTGTTCATGGTATCAGAGCCGCCGATTCCTATGGCTAAAAATTCTTTTTCCTTACCTGTCAAACTGTAGAGTTCTAAGTTGCAAGTAATGGTCGGAAATCAATCAACAATGAAAACTAGTGAAACATCTGCCACTGGTTCCATTCTCGTTAGAGCTACACAAATGCTTGCTACTCCAATATCTCTTGACAGCCATTCTTTTCAGATTACTCAGCATAAACTAAATGGAATCAACTTCAGAGAATGGTCTCAATCAGTTTTGCTAGTCATCAAGGACAAAGGAAAAGTTGTGTATCTTATAGGAGCAACACCTATGCCTGATATTGAAACAACAACTTATAGTATTTAGGATGCTGAGAATTCCATTGTCATGGCTTGGTTAATCAACTCGATAGAGCCAAAGATCGAGATGACATATCTCTTCTACAAAATGGCTAAAGAAATTTGGGAAGCAGTGTAGGAGATTTACTTTGATATGGAGAATACTACCTAATATTTTGAGATTTGATTTGCAATCCGGACAATAAGACAAGATAATCTCTCAGTCACTGAGTATTACAATGTTTTGACTGAGTTATGATAGGAAATGGATATGTTCTATGAGATTATTATGCCCTGAGGATGGAGTAAAATACAAGATGATGTTGGAAAAAGAATGAATATTTGACTTCCTCCATGGTGTCACTGAATTGGATGAAGTTTGATGTATACTACTTGGAGCTAAACCTTTTCCATCCATTCTAGAGGAAAGTCAAAAGAAGGTAATGCTAAATCCATCCTTGTTTTCTAGCAATAATGTTAGCCCTCAAAATTCAGCTATTTCTACGTTAAAAATGAAGGCTATCGCCTTACCACGTGGTGAGTCCCAAAAAGACAAATAGTGATGTGACCACTGTAACAAGCCATATCATACAAGAGAGACTTGTTGGAAAATCCATGGTAAACCAGCAAATTGGAAACCTAAAAATCAAAGGAAGTCAACTCAATTCGCCTATATGGCAAATTTAGAAGCCGAGAAGTCCACCAATTGGATTTGATTTGTAGATCAATTGGAACTTTTGCAACAGTTACAAAATCAGACAAAGTTATCAAAAACGTCTGATCTTACAAAAACTCCTAAACCAATAGCATCCCTTGCCAAGCAAGGTACTCCAAAATAGTCTTTACTTTCTCAAAAACTTACTACATACTCCTAGATTGTAGATACAGGTGCCTTGGATCATATGACAGGTTTGGTTGATGCCTATCGACCTATGACGCAAGTGATTGGGATATAATAGTTTCAATGGCTGATGGTACAGTATCTCCGACTAAAGGGAAAGGATTAGTTTTTTTTGGCAAACTTAGCCTTAAAATTTGTTTTGCATATGCCAAACTTGAAATGGAATTTATTATCTGTGAGTAAGCTAACCAGAGACATGAATCATATGGTGCCATTTTTTCCATCTCACTGTGAATTTTAGAATCTATCTTCGAGGATTGGTAGTGTTGAGGAGAAGGATGGTCTTTACTACATTTCAGGATCCTACAATCTCTGAAGCACGAAGCAACTTAGAGACGCCATTTTGGTGTTTCTGAATCGTTTTCCATTTCAGAAACGGTAAAGACGACCCAAAATTTTTTTCAGGTCGTTTCTGTAATTTGCAAAGCATTTCGGGGTTGTTTCGCAAATTACATAAAATGGTCAGAAATGCGTTTTCGATGACCCAAGCAGCCAAGCTCACCTCACGATTCCCGAAGTTCCCCCACTGTTCCCTCTCTTTTCAGTCTTCTTCTTTTTCTTTTTCTTTCAGTGCTTTGTTTCCGAATCCCGAAGCTCCCTTTTGTGGTCGTCGAAGCTTGTTGCTCTAGGTGCTCTTTTGTCGTCGTTGTTCTTCTTGCTGCTTTCTCGTCGAAACACACTCTTTACTTCATGTGTAGCCATTGAAAAGAAACACACCCTTTACTTCTGTCTCCCTTCTTTACATTCATCCATGAACAAGGCCTCTTTATAGTTGTTGGAACTTGGAGCTAGCTTATCTGTTGACATTGCCCAGGTCTAAGCCATATATAAATAATGTAAATTCATATTAATTAAATATAGATTCGTCTCAACCCTCCCTCCGTTCATGCGTGTGTATAGATGTTTTTACATTATATTATATAAGGCTTAATTTCAGCTTAGACCCTCTAGAATGTTATATTGGCACTAAAAAGCCCAAAAGTTTTTTTAAAAAAAATATGCATTGAATTATGTTTGAACTATTTTTATAATTTTCTATATTAAAAATTATATTTACAAAAAATCCCTATATTTTTTTTATTTACACTGTACCCCACGTTTCCGTTTTCTACTTTTTTGGAAAAATGTCGTTTCCCCGTTTTTGTTTCGTATCCTGCAGTTCCTTTGGATTTAGGTTACAAAATAAATCCTTTTTTTTTTTTTTTTACTGTTTTAGATTTTGAAATTTTGTTATGGCATAAATGTTTAGCGCATCTTAGTTTCAACTATTTTAAAGCATTGTATCCTTATCTCTTTAATCTTTATCAATGAAGAACGACTTTTTTTTTTTTTCATTGTAAGCAATGAATTCTTGCTAAACAGTCTAGACAGCCTTATCCTATTCATTCTTATAAACCTTTCAAACCATTCTATTTGGTTCATAGTGACATCTGGGGACTTGCAAGAATACTTACCCTAACCAATTCTTGTTGGTTTATCACTTTCATAGATGATCATATAAGGGCTTGTTGGGTATTCCTACCAAAAGAAAAATTTGAAGCTAGTTCAGTCTTCATAAAATTTCATAAAATGGTGTTTAATGTGTTTCAATCCTCAATCTATGTTCTTTGTTTAGGTAATGATTGAGAGTATTTCTCAAATGAGTTCAACCATTATCTAGCTAAATAAAGAATAATTCACCAAAGTTATTGCCCTTACAATCCTCAACAAAATGGGGTGGCAGAAAAGAAAATTTGCCTTTTTCTTGGAATTGCTTGTTCCATAATGTTTTCTAGTTCTGTTCCAAATTCATATTGGGGGGAAGCAATACTTACAACCTCCTATCTCATTAATCGGCTTCCTTCCAAAGCCCTTGCATTTCAAACTCTCTTGAGTACCTTACTTGATTTCTACCCTCGTACTAGGATCCTTAATTCTCTTCCCCCAGAAGGCTTTGGGTGTACTACTTTTGTTCATAAGCATCATCCTTCTCATTCCAAACTTAAACCTAAAGCTCTTAAATGTGTATTTGTTGGCTATTCTCTTACCCAACAAGGATACAGGCATTATTGTCATTGTCCTTACACCTGGAAATTTCTTATTTCATGTGATGTTTCATTTCTTGAGCATCAACCCTTTTATCCCAATCCCTCTCTGCAGGGGGATATATGTAGTACATAGCAATATTGGGATCCTATTATTTCTCTTCCTACATCAATTCCATCTGCAAGCTGAAATTGGAACTGAAATAACTGAAACAATCACTATTTCTACCCAAACCTATGTGACCAATCAAATGGGAGAATAGGTTCCTGAAAAACCAGCATTGGTTTATTCTAAAAGGCCTCATAATCCTCGGTAAGGTCCATCATCAAATCCGGAGTCAAGTCTAGTGAATGACAATGTGGAAGAGGTATATGCTGAAATTGATGATTTGGACATGCCATTAGCTCTTTGAAAAGAGGTAAGATCATGTGCTAAATACCCTATGTCTAATCACTTAATATATTCAAAATTATCTCCACAATTTAGGGCATTCACTGCTAGTATTGATGAGATCGAGGTTCCTAGAGATACATATTGTGCTCTACAGGACTCAAGGTGGAAGGTATGAAATGCAGGCACTAGTAAAAAATAACACATGGGCTATTGCGGAATTACCTAATAGCAAGAAGGCAGTTGGAACCAAGTAGGTGTTTAAAATTAAATATAAGTCAAATGGAATCATTGACAGATACAAGGTTAGACTAGTAGCCTAAGACTTTACACAGACTTTTGGAATAGACTACGAGGAGACTTTTGCTCCAATTGCCAAGTTAAATTCAATATGAGTCTTACCTTCACTTGTTGCTAATCTAGATTAGAAACTATACCGAGTATTAAGAATGCATTTTTTAAACCTAGAAGATGAAATCTATATGAGAATACCTCATGGGTTTGAGACAGAGGACAAGAGAGGAAGGTATGAAAGTTAAAAAAAAATCCCTATATGGACTTAAACAGTCCCCGAGAGCATGGTTCAAGAGTTTTAGTATTACTTTGAACTAGCTTGGCTACAAATAAGGGCAAGCTGATCATACATTATTTACAAAATATGCAATAGATGGAAAAAAGATAATTTTGATTATAAATGTAGATGATATTATCATCACAGGAGATAATAATCTAGAAATAGAGGATCTCTAGAGGCAATTGAGGATAGATTTTGATGTTAAAGTCCTAGGAAAACTGAGATATTTCCTAGGAATGGAGGTGGCTAGAAGTATAGAGGGTATCTTTATTTCTTAAAGAAAGTACATGTCACATTTCTAGGGGCAAGGCAGTAGTTGTGGTTTTTTTTTTATCTCTTATGCTTGTTGATTGTATGTAGTTGCTATAGTGGATGTGCTTTACCGGATTGTACATTTTGAATAGTTGTATTGCTAGGCTATAAATAAGCTATAGCTAGAGGAGGGAAGGCATGTTGAGAAATGAACTGAATCCTTATCTCTCTTTCTCTCTCTCAAACTCTCTCCCTCTTTCTTCTTGTTTCCCTCCCTTTCTCTCTAAATTCTCTCTCCAAATTCCCTCTAATTCCCAATTCTTCCTAAACAACCCCTTTGTCAAATCTGAAGTTCTAACAATTGATATTTGAGCCAATGGTCCTCCGGCCATTGGATAGTGATCGAGGTGATAAGAAGGTGCAAGCTAGGGCAGATCTGAAGTTCAATACAAGATGAGAAAACATTTACAATTAATCAAGTAAGTTTTCCTTTCTACTCGACTAAATTCTCCTAGTACTCGAGTAATCCTTCTATTCACTCGAGTAAATCTTTCATCCCTCAGCTTTGTTTCAATTCTGTTCGGTTTTCAATTCATTAATAAAATCCTAATCCTTCTCAAATTCTCTTCAATTAATCTCTACATCTTTTTCGAATTGATCCCCAAATTTACACCTTGAATCCTAATCCCTCCACAATTCTAATAATCCATATCATATCAATTTTCCCTCCTATTTATCTCTTTCTAAAAATTTGGGTGTTGCATTGACCAAGTGACTATGTCATGATATTATGAAATACTGGGAGAAATGGATCAAGTGAGAACCTCCGCTGTCATGGCACCTTTAGTTCTCATAGATCAAAGGTAGAACCCAAGGGAACAGTTATCTTATTGCATCACCTAGGGTGTTGTGATTTATTTGTCAGACCTAAGGGCTGTCACATTGACTTGCCTTTCTTTTATCCAAGGTTTCTGCCTGTGACCCGCCCAATAGAGGAACTTGACACTTGAATCACTATATATGAGTTTTGTTTTCTGAAAGTGTCTCCTTCCATGACCGTTTGAGATGAACTTAATATGGGATTCACCCCATATGAGTGACATAAAAGATTCAAATTCCCACATTGTAATACTGTCACAGTTCAGGGTAATGGTGCCACTCTTGAGTCTCAAGTATGGATGCCTCCTCCACGGTGCCCAAACCAGCTAAGGATTGCCGCTTGTGAACTTTGAATGTGCATCCAGCGTGGGTGGAGTGCTGGTCATGTGGCTTATTGTCTCCTTATGAATATTCATAAGGTCTCTTGGCCAACCCCAATGGAGAAAACACATTTTTTGATTGCTGCTCTGCCCAAATTTCTTCTCTTCTCCTTTGGACTGCTTAGTGCTCTCTTAACTCTGAACTATGGCATTCCCAAGTCATCATGGCAACCAGTAGACTTCCGGAATAGCTTATTAGTCTTTCTCCAATTGGAATGTGATTCAAATGCTCTAAAATATTTTATGATAGGAGTAGACTTGTATAAATTGATATCAGATTGATGTTAATCTTTTTTTTTTTTTTTTAAGTTTATGATAGGAGTAGACAGTGGAATTGGGTTGATGTTGATATATATTTTTTTAAATGTTGATATTTTTCAAATTTTAAAATTTTTAAATGTTGAACAAGCATTTAAAAGGGAATGAGTGCAGCTATTTCTTTGGTAGATATTTAATGAAAAGATATAATCCACTATTTTGTTTCTTCAAGTTAAATATTAAAAATGTATATCTTGGAATGTGATACTTGTTTTTTTAATTATTTTTTCTACTAAAACTCTAGTATATTTTATTTGAACTTTTTCTCTTTTAAACAGCCATTTAAGAGGATAAGTATGAAGAAGTATTGATATCAGTACGTTTCTTAGAAACATAGGATAGGGTAGGATACTAATAGTTGATAGCACACTGAAGTAGCGGTGGTTCTTTTATTTCAATTATAGTCTGATGACTACAGTCCTACACACTGGTAGTTACATTTCTTAAATAATATTGCTTATCCAATGAAATGTGTAGGTTCACTAGCAATTGAACATGCATCTTGGTTCATTGTTGATGGTATTTCAGGCCTGCTGATGGAGCTCTCCTTTTCACAATAATGGGGAATGAATATATCATGTCTAAAATTATATTAAGAACCCATCGGAGGCACCCTATGTCACTAGGCCGACTATGCCTAGTTTTTTTTTTTTTTTTTGCTTTTTTGACTTTCTGACATTCTTTTCTACATTAATATTTGTTTTGTATGATATCCTATGACTAGCGGGGAAAGAAAAGAATGCTTGGAATACCCAGTTGGCTCCCAAATTAACTTCCTTTCTTTAATCCTTGTCATCATACTATCAGAGGATAAGATGATGTATATTGTAATATTTGAAATGATCCTGGAGGTTTATAATATTAAGCATTCCGTCCCCTATAATTTGTTATTTTATAAAGGACATTGGGTGCTTTCTCTCTTTATTTTGCTGGTTTTTTCTCTTTTGAGGAAAGAGGGAGTTGTTATCTTGTGCTTAGTTTTCCTTGACAAATTCACGCTTAGAGATTGTGTACAGAAGTTAGAGCTTCTGAAGACACCTGAGGAACATCGGCGCAGGCTACACGAGATTCCTGTGGTGCATGCGGATCCAAATATGGATCCCAATCGTGAATCTGATTATGATGGAGTAGTTATCAACAAGAAACAAGGTCTTTGCATTGCTTAGTGGATGTAGAACTTTTCATTTCCTGTCACTTGTTTTTCCTTTGTTTTCCAATTGTGTACCTATTAGTTACTTTTGCTGGTGATTTGTGCAGATGAATATGTAAAACAAAGGTGTCATAGATTCAGTGGAGATGGGGGGGAACCAGTCTCTCCACAAAATGGTGATATTCTGAATGGCTCTGGTGGCAGGGCTCAGAAGAAGTTAGCTACCTGTGACCAAATTAGAAACATGTGTTCTCCAGTGGACTTGGGTAAAGGAACTCCTGATGGGATTGCTGAAACATTGAGTGGATCCTGTTGGAATGAGGGAGAAGGTGCATGTGGATCAGACACTTTGGAGCAACCAGGAAACGAGGTTGATTCATCCAGTTCAGTTGTTAGAGATCAGAACAATCAAGCTGGGCTGAGGTCTGGATCACTTTCTGGAGTTGGATCAGAAACTTCTATTGCTTCTCTTTCTACTGGGAGCACCCCACAGGTGAATGATAGTGAAACAGACAAATTATGGCACTACAGGGATCAAAATGGAAAAGTTCAAGGGCCATTTTGTTTGGTGCAGCTGCGCCAGTGGACTATGACTGGCTTTTTTCTCTCTCATATGAGAATATGGAATATAAATGAGAAGGAAGGTGACTCATTACTTCTGACTGATGTATTGAATGGTCGCACTCATAAAGTGTCACCAGCTCATTGCAATGTCTCTTTATCATCTCAGGAAGTTTCCTTATCATCTCAGGAAGCTAAAGATGCCTCTCATTGCAGATTGTATTACAATGATGGCAGGTGGAGTGGCAGTATGAATATCACTGAGGTAGATGGTAAACAGAGTGGGGCCCCCTTGAACTGTGATGATGCAGTAGCTCGTTCCAATGATAATGATGAATCTGTGAAGAATGACATGGGAAGCTGCCATTCTTCTGACTGGACGACATCTGTTGTTAATAACAATAACGCACAGGCTGGAAGTTCTTCACAGTGCTGGGATTCTCTCAAGGTTAGAAGTTCATATTCTGACCACCCTCAAGTGTCATGTCCAGTGCCTTCATCAGCATTTACTGAGTGGCCACATGGTACTTCTTTTCATCGAGAATTGGTTGTCGAGGGACAGAGATGGAACTCCTCGCCAAATCATGGACATTGGAATTCACATGCAAATGTGGTAGCTCATACCACTGGTGGACAATGTCATAACAGCCAAGCTAATGGTCAGGACCATTCAAGCCAGTCATCTGCAGATAGACATCTGTCTGTAAATTATTCTTCAAATAATTGGGATTCTAACTCTGGTTTTCCTCCTGTATCCAAGTCAACTAATTTGTTAGAGCAAATTTTTGGAATTCATATCACAAATCTGCCTGGTCAGACTCCTAGAACTAGCAACGGGGATGGGGGGGAACAGATTACTAAAGACCAGCAGCCAGTGCCACTGAATATTCCTGTTCAAGATACAAGTATCCAAAATCCACCAAGTCCAAGAGCCAAGCCACATGATGTAGAAGAGAAAGACAGGGCTAGTAGCCAAAATATGCAAATTCCCGGTGTAAAGACAGCTGAAGAGGGTGGCAGATTTCAGGCAACTGAAAGCAAACAGACTGTCTCTTCAAATTGTCATGTTCAGAATTCTGGCCCTAGCTGGAGCAGTGCTTCCAGTCTAGTCATCAGTGGTGGGACACAGCTTCCAGACTTGGCTGGTGAACGTGGTCAACACTCTTCTACTTGCATCAAACCTGCAGTTGAGGAATGGGACTCTGGTTTTGTGCCTGTATCGTCACAAAGACCACATGAAGGGGCCAATGATCACACGGCTACACCAACTTCAAAATGTGATGAACTTACTCCTTCCTCGTTCCATCCTGCATCTACTATGGCTATGTGGCAGGCAATTGGCACTGAACCCATTGAGTTCAGCACTTTGGCTGAGGAATCACTTTCGGATCTGCTGGCTGAAGTTGATGCTATGGAGTCTCAGCGTGAACTGCCTTCTCCTACTTCAGCAATGAACTGTGGTGAGGAATTGTTTCAGGACTCTAAAACCGATTGCTTTGCTTCCCTTGGAGGGTTAAGCCTTCAACTTGGTTCAGGAAAAGGGACCTGTGACAACATGCAGTTGTATTCTGAGTCTACACACGAACCACTTGGACCATCTCAGGCAGATACCCATGAACCGGTGAAAAACTCTTGTGGGCAATCATCTACTAGCACCCAAGTGGAGGTACAAAGAGAGCCGATTGATGTTTCAGTTAACAAATTGGAGGGGGGTTCAAACTGCCCGCCTCCTGCGCCTCCCACCATGAGTAAATTCCCGTGTGACAAGAACATTGCAGCTGCAGAAGCAAAATCTGTCGACCCTGGCCGTGGAGCTATGCGTGGAGATCCAAACTCCAGCTGGGGAAGGTCAACTAAAGGAAATACAATTTTGAGATCGGAAACTGCTCAACCGACAAGTAGGGGGAATTCAAACGGCAAACGAAGCACTTCAGCTGGATTCACCGGGCGGGAGAGCCATCCTAAATTTGGCGGCAGCGGGACGAGATCGATGGACCCGAGGGACTGGGCTTTTCAGAGTGGGAATTCGGGATTTAGCAGGGGGAGGTCATCGTGGAGCAGCAGGCAGTCGTCATTCGGCAGCAGTGGCGGCGGCGGAAGTAGTTACTCTAGGTCGCTGCCTAAAGGGCATCGAGTGTGTAAATTTTATGAAAATGGATACTGCAAGAAGGGAGCCTCATGCGACTACCTGCATCCATTATAATGGAGGTAGAGCCTCACTTAATTCACTGTACTAATACCATGATCTGTTCAGAGATAAACTTAATTCACTGTACAATGATCTGCTTAGAAAAAATAGGCGCTGAGGTTGTAATATTACTGAAATTTTCTCTATTAAAAATGCTAAATGCTGTTCTTCAGGTTGCTCCCTGCATGAAGATGGCCTTCCTATATTAGTATGGAACGGTCGCTGTCCACCTGGAGCTGGCGGCCCCGTCTGGTGGCAACATCATCTAGGGGGGCTAAGAAGCCGAACAGAACTAGAACAGTTGGGCTTGAGCGTCCTCCCTCTTTTTGTTATCTACCAAAACTACCAATGCTTTCTGTAAATTCCCTTGTGTGTGTGTCTATTCATGTTCTTAACCTTAGCCTCCAGGGAAACTCCATCTCGGGCACCTATTTGATCAAATCCTCGTAAAGTATATGTTGTGCAGAGAGTGGTTCTAATTAAGTTGTTGTGTCGTTTTGTTGGGAACTGTTTGGCCAATAAGCCATTTAACTTAACCATATGCTTGTCTGTATAATTGTATTGTTTTATTTTTTGATTGTAAATGACAGAAGTCTGCTGCTGCTGCAGGAGGAGAGAACTAAGTCTAGGTTTGGTACGATTAGACGAAGGAAATGGAATGGAATGGTTATTTCATTTGATCATCATATTTGGTATATGTAGTTATTTTGTTACATTATTATGTTTAGTAGGTTTTTATTTTGGTGAAATGAAATGGCACAAACGAAAATGTCCTTTTATATTATAAAATCATATTTAATTCTAAATAATTATATAATTATCAAACATATATAAAAACAATTACTTTTAGTCTTCTTTACTAAAAATAATCAATAAAAATAAAGTCAAAAATTATTTAATTCCAAACAATTATTTATTGAGTCAAGAACCCTCAATTTGAATATGGACTTGTTAACTAAGTAAATAAATATGTCAACTTGTTAAATACTTATTGTTAAGCTCAATGGTAGATAAGGGGTAGATAAATAAGATTTTGATGATAATAAAAATTTATATAAATTATTTAAGTTAAATTCTTGCAATGAAATTTTATATTCATTGAATATATACATCTTCGGTCGACTAATAATTTATCTAAGTCGATTGAAGTGAGGAAGTATGCTTGTTTTTTTGGAAATATGTCATTTAGGTCGACTGAAGTTATTCTTTGATCGACCAAAATTGTCCAGAATATTGGTCACATGTTTTATGTCAACTTAAGTTTCGATCGAATTTATGATTTTAGTCACTAGACCAATTCGGTTGACCTAAATTGTTCCTTCGATCGATCGAAGTCTAACGGTCATTCTTGAATGTCGTATTTTCTGCATATTTTTCTATTGCACGAGAATTGTACAATTTTTTAAATATAATTTCGTCTTGTTTCTCAAAGTCATAAATTAATTCTCTCTTGCTAATTATATAATCTAGTGCTAAAGAAAAATGTCTCTTAAGCCCTTACAAATTGACTTTTGCATTGAAATCTCTTAGTTATTTTTAACCTGTCAACAAATACTAGCTGGAGATGAAGAATCTGAATGTTTCATTGAAATTCAAATATTGTTTCGTCCTTTCTGTGTAATAACTATATTCTCTAATATTATGTATAAATAGAATGTGAGTATGAAAAAGAATATAAGATAGAGAAATATGATACAGTGAACAAGCTTAATAGAAGTATTCAAACAAGGGTGAGAAGGTTCAAGTTAGGGGTGAACCTAGGATTTTTTACTTAGGGGGGCTTCAAAATTTTTTTCCCTAACTGCGAGCTTTATCAATAGAAAAAAAATAAAAAGATAAAAATGAGAGTTAATGAATTTTATATGCATATTTAACATAATTTATTAACTTAAAAAGAGAAAACAAAAAATAACAAAAAATGTACAATATAAATACCTTATAAAACTATTTAAAGCCACAACCGACGATTCTTCAAAAGATTAAACTTGTTAATGAGTACTTATGTATCAATACCAAGAGCAATCTCCCTCTCAGTGTAGATAGTCAAGATGTTTGCTAGAAAGTCATTCTCTGTTTTATTGCGAAGTGATGATTTGATGAGTTTCATCCTTGAAAACGCCCGTTCTGTTGTTGCTATAGAAACTGAAAGAGTCAATACTAGATGAATCAATCTATCAATCAAGAAATAATGACATGACTTATTCGTTTCAACCAACATCTGACATAATTGAGAAAGAGAATTATGATTCTGATACTGCGAATGTTGAATTACATCAAACTAATAGTAATCCAAGTGTCTCCTCAAATCACTTATCTCTTCATTATTAAAATTCAAAGGATAAAATTCCTTAGCTAAACCACAAATAGCATCTATAGAGAATGATTTAAAACCATTTGTAGGACATAAAGCCTTTCATAACTTAAGAAATTCTATTGTTTTCTCGGTAAATCTATTATTCAACTCCATCAACTGAAAATTTATTACAACATTGAATATCTGAAAGTGATAGTAATTCTCCACTGTAATATTATTTTTCTATTGACAAGAACATCTTATACCATCCATATAACGATCAGTTAATTCTGGCACATCAATATCATTATTTCTACAAAATTGCACTACATACCAAATAAAACTTTCTCACCGATCATCACCCATCTCTTGAAGAAGAATCTTTGTAGTTGAGACAAAATTCATTGCATTCAAAATGTCTTGATCTTTAATTTGCAATACTTGACACAAAATATCATATTTTTCCAACATTTCATGCATCAACAACAAGATAAATACAAACTCAAATGTTTTCATAACTTTCAAAGCACCCTTAGCCTTCCTACGTATATTATTGTTCGACCCCTCATTAATAAGATTTGCAAGAAGTGTACAAGTAGAACCAAACATCTCAATCAATCTTTTAACAGAGACAAAATGTGAATTCCAACGAGTAGCTCCAGCTCGTTGCAAAGTACAAACTTGATTAGCCATAGTACTAGTTGGAACTTCTCCTGCTGCTATCAAATCTACAATTTCATCATCTCGAATTGACTTTAATCGAGAATAACGTTTAGCAGAAGCACCAACAAAGTTGACAATAGAACTTAATGATTGAAAAAATAGCCACACATCATGTACATTCTTAGCTACTGCAACTAAAGCTAACTGTAGACGATGAGCAAAACAATGAATGTAATAAGCAGATGGGCATTCTCTAAGAAATAATGCTTGTAGTCCATTCCATTCCCCTCACATGTTGCTAGCACCATCACACCCCTAGTAAATTTGTAACCAACAAATTGTATTGGTTTAATACAATACATATCTATTTTTTCAAAGTCAAAGCATTTGTATTTTTAACACTTACAACTTTAAAAAATCGTTCTCTAACAAATCCATCACCATCAACATATCTTAAAATAATAGCCATTTATTCTTTATGTGATTCATCAACTACTTCATTAACAAGAATGCAAAATTTAGCATCTCCAATTTCTTCACGAATTTTATGTCGCACGCAATCAACAATAATTTTTAATATCTCTTTCTAAATACGTGGTGATGTGTACTTGGCACTTTTAGCTGCATTTTCTAGAACATCATCAATTTCTTTGTTTACCCTTTCGTGCAATTTGATTAATTCAATATAATTCCCACAGTTAGTAGACTCGGGAGACTCATCATGACCTTTAAATGCACAACCTTGTAATGCTAACCACTTTATACTCTCTATGGAGGTCTTTAAAGGCAAACGATTATGTTTCTTTTCTTTTTCAGTCTGTTTGTATATCATTCTCTTAATATATTTTGATTTGGATTTCTCAAGTTTTTCCATTTTTTCATAGCAATGTAATGCAATGAATTACCATTTCCTTCATGTTTTTTCAGTGAACAATCTTTATAATTAACTCTCTTCCAATTTTTGAACCCCTTGACAATGAATGTTTCAGGTTGTGATGTATTACTTTCAAATAAATAACAAGGAAAACAAAATACATTTTCTTTCTCCACAAAAAACTCAAGCCATGGATGTTGTGTGAACCAAGTGGATTGAAATCAACGATTTTGAGCCCCAAATTTTACATGAGGATACTCATAAATAGGTTGGCACGGTCCCATATCGATATATGCTCTTTGAACTTCATCTTGTTTGTCTAATGGATAATGTGATATTGGGATTCATTTTCCAGAATCATGTTCATAATATAAGGTTTTACTTTCAAGTGGCTCAATAGTACATTCACCTGAAGGCTTGGATCTTTTAGTTTTGGATGGTGATATAGAACTTGAAGAAAAAGCATTGTGGAGACCATTTGGGTTACTTGATGATTGATCATTGATTTTCTTAGTGAAGTATTGGAAGATATTTTGATTGTGCATTTTAATATACTTGTATGTCACAATTAACAAAATCACAACCAAGGCAATTCAAATATTCAATCACAACTAACAAATCTCAGCTAGGATAATTCAAATATTCAATCACAATTAACAAATCTCACTTAAGACAATTCCTAACTAAATGCAGTAGTCAAATAACAATTAACAAAAAGCCAAATGCAGTAGTTAAACCCTATAGTCATAATTCATAAACCCATCATAGGTGTTAAATTAGGCAAAACAAAAAAGAATATAATCAAATAAATTAACTTACCTTTAGTCTCTTAGTCAATTCAGTCTCCAGGGTATTTATCACACCACACAAACTCCAAGTGATTCAAACCTGCTGAAAATTCATAAATTTGAACCCTTTCAAAGAGAAACTAACTTCTATAGTTAATTTTCAATGATGAAATTTTATGAATGATAAACTAGCCTAAACTTGACAGAGTCAAAAGGACTAAGCAAAAGAACCTCTCTGCTAAGAAAATGAACTCAGGGTTGCCATCAAAATCAAGCCAGCAAGAAATTCCAAAACCACATTTAACTTCTTTAACCACAATCAAAGGGTTAAACAAAATAACGTCTGTTAGGAAATTTAATCCATGATTGCTATTAAAGTCAAGCCCACGAGAAATTTCAAAATCATGTTTAATTTCTTAAAGCAGAAGGGAAAATAGGTTAACAATGAAGATTGAAGAAGTAAAAAAAAAATAGATTTTGAAATATATAAATAGAAGAAGTAGAGAGAATAGATGGCTTACCTGAGAAATCTTGATTCTGGAAGATGAGAAAGCAAAAAGCTGATTGTTAAGGCAAGATTGAAGAAGAAGATTGGCGCAGGAGCCAATTTGAAGGAATAGCTTAGGTTTAATTTTTAGATTTAGAGTTAAAAGATTAGGGATTTATTTTAGGTTTGGGTTGATAATGTATTTGGGCTTAGGTTGATAATGTATTTGGGTTTGGGCTGATAATATATTTGGGCTGGTTGGTTGGCAAGTTTTAAAAAAGAAAAAATATTTGGGCTAGTTGATTGGAGTGGGCTTGGAAAAAAAAAATTTGGGGGGCTCCAGCCCACCCTGCCCATGGGTTGGGTCCGCCCCTGGTTCAAGTGATGCAGGTTTGCTAGTTGGTGGAATTCTCAAATTGTTGGTAACTTGTTTGAAATTGTTTATTAATTGTAAGTTATTGTTACTCACCCGTTGTGAAGAGATTGCATTTGCTAGCTGTGTGCTAGTAATTCTTGCTTAGGTAAGGAATTATATGTTGGTTCTAGCTCCAATTAAAAGTTAGAGTTGATTCTCCCTAGTGGAATTTCAAATTAACTCTTGAAAGCCTCAACATAAGTCTTGAGAGAGAGGAGTAAGCTCTTTAAACTTGAACTTCTATAAATTCTCTTGTTCTCTGTGGTTGCTTGATTTTATTGTACTTATTTATATTACAATCACCATTTAATTAAGATCACATTTTGAGAGTTTTCAAAAAGAGTTGAAATTATTAATTTTCTAAAAACCCTATTAAGGGTAACATATACAAATTATGTGACCCATTAACTTGTTTAAATATCTATTTAAATTTAAATATTAATCAAAATATTAAAACTAAAAATAAATAAAGTAACCCATAAATTACTAATGAAGTGATTAGTTTCATTCTAGTTCTTCTAAACAATCCAAAATAGTCAAGATATAAATTAAGAACAATATATCCATCATTTATGACATAATTTGGACAATAATTAAAATATTAATAACTAAAACATATGAATATGAGTAGAAAGTAAAGGAATGGAAATTAGAAAAACTGTTGAGGGTATTTTGAAAATTAATAGATATTTTAATTAATTGGCCATAATGGATCAATTTCAGTTATGAGATTTCGTGTCGATCCATTTAAATTTGCCTTATTATTGGGTCATGTTAAGGCTTTTTCAAGTTGACCTATTATTAACCCAAACCCACTAATTTTGTGTCAAGTTTGAATTGGATCATCAGGTTAGGTGATATATTGACAACTCTACTCTCAAGAGACTTTCTCGACAGACTCACCAAGGAGGTCTCAAGAGACTCTCTTAAGTATATGACATTCCCTTTATTCTTAACTCAAACCGTTACATCTGAAATCATTTCTCTAAAAATTAGAATAAACAAATCTTAGATTACAGGAGACCTCGCTACTTCTTACCTACCTCTTCTATAAATAGGAGGTGACATTTCCTCTTCTGATATGCAAAAAATACTACGCAAAACATATTGTTTTCTTTTCTAATTTTCAACTAATTTGACTTAGACATCGGAGGGCCTGCGTGAGAGACATGTCGTGGCCTCTAACTAGTTTCTTTTTTATTAATCTCCCAAAAACTAAAGACTCTCTCACAACTATAAATTTATTATTGTATCTTGACAATAATAATTGGCATTGTCTATGAGAATCCTAATAAAAAAGATAAAACAAAATAATGATGGCCTAAACAAGATTTATCCTAAACTAGCAAAGTCAAGAAATACCTAAACTTTAATCTCCCGAAAATCCTCAAAGACCCTAGGAAACCCTCCCAGCTGATCTCCTGGGGACACAGTTTATTTGGAAACACTAAAAGGCATTAGGAGACCCCTTTCATTTGGTTTTCCAAGAGCCTCTGAGTTAAATCCTCCCACTATGCCTCTAGTTGACTACGAAACTTTCTGGAGACAGCATAGAGAAAGTGTGAGCTCTTCGAGATATGACAATATTACTATAGAACATAATACCTCATGCCTCCCTGCTATAGACCTTATAGAACTTTATGTTGATCTTGGTGACTCTTATGAGGATAAGAGAAGACTTGCCTTTTTTGGACACTTCTCAACCAGATGGTATCTGAAAGACTCTTCTTGAGTCAACTCCACCTTAGGAGAGAGAAGATGTTGACTGAAGGCCACATGCGAATAGACAATTCCTCTAAAAAATGAAGTACCTAGAAATGGTGGAGAGCATGACTGTTGGATAAGGAACGATCCATCCTAGAGATCAACTAAGGAGGGCACAAGAAGTTGATAATCCCTCAACACTTAAAGCTAGAAAGACAAAAAATATGAAAAAGATGATAAAGGAAATTCTGGAACAAAAACAACTAGTGTCAGCTTAAGAAGATCAGTAAAAGAGGAAAATCCATTTCAGAAATTATAGAGAAATCTCTCTTGTGAAAGTTCAAGATGCCTTAGTTAACCATGTACTTTGGAAAAAGGGATCCCTATGACCATTTACTAACTTACGAGTCCCTTATGCTCCTTCATGGTTGGGAGGATATTATCAGATGTTACACCTTCCTTCAAACTCTAATTAACCACATGGGTGCTTAGTTTAATGGCTTGGTTGAAGGATCAATCTATTCTTTCAATCAACTAAGGAGAGAGTTCATCATGGCCTTTATCATCAACAACCATAGGAAGAGGACGTTATTTATCTCCTCAATGTTTGGTAGAGCAATATGAATTTTTTTTGATAATATGTTGACTGATTTCAGAATGCAACATTGAAAATACAGGACACACAAGTTGGAGTGGTTATCACTACCATGTTTTAGGGGGCTTGGTTGACTCTTTTGCAAAAGTCCCTCGCCTTTGACTAGCCAACATCCTAGTAGATCTGTTTGTCCTCACAAATAAGTATATTTTCTATGTTGTGATGATAAGAATGGTTGGAGAAAATATAAAAAAAGGGAATTTGACGAGGGAACCAATAAGAGGAATGAAAAATCCAAAAAGTTAAATGGTCCCTCTAGGTTATAATTCATTAACTATAACCAACTCATTGAACCATGATTTTCCATCTTGCCATTAAAAGATTGGGTCTCATTAATTTCTCAAAGAAAGTTGATTAGCCTTTAGGTAAAGATAAAGATGTGTATTGTAGATTTCATGGGACTCAAGGCCATTCCACAAATCAATGCCATGAGTTGAATAACCAAATTGAATCCCTCATCATGAAAGGGAGATAAAGGAGATATGTGTGCACATCGAGGAAAGAGATGAGGGGAATGACCAAAGACAAGATTGAAGGCTCGAAAGATAAGATAGGATAGATAGACGTTAATAGGATAGAAGGAGAGAAGAAAAAAGAACCCCATTTCAAGATAATGGGCCTACACACCAAACCATATATGTCATCTTGGGGGAAATTACTCTGGCAGATGACATTTTCTTTTCTCGAAAGGCCTATGCTAGACAGGTCTATGAAGTTAATTTGGCGATGAAGGTCCAAGAGAACAAAGAGCCCATTATCTTTAGTCCCGAAAGGTCTACAATGGAACTGCTTCAGGAAAATAAATATCTTCCATAATAGACTAAAGACCTGCTCTTCTCTTTTTTATAAATTTATTGGGGAAGCTGTGTCGATGGCTAGGTTGATATAGTCTTTGTCATGATAGGGTATGTGCCTGAGAGTGTAACACTACAGACCAACTTAATGATGGTTCGAACCTTCTCATCGGCATATAATGTTATCCTAGGACGCTCAATCCTCAATGATATGAGAGTAATCATATCTTTAGGGTATCTCTTAATGAAGTTTCCCACAACTAATGGAGTGGAGCAAGTTTAAGGAGATTAGAAGAGGGTAAGGACATGTTACATCTCCTCCACCAATGGGAAGGAAAAAGATGAGACACTGACTATAGCAAAGATACTCGTTAATAAGCCTCAACCTGTGGAAAGATTAAAGGCTATTTAGTTTAAAAAATGATGATCTTTAGAAGCTGGTTTATGTGGGAAGTCAACTCCAAAAAGAGCCTAAGAAGGAAATAGTGGAATGTTTAAAAGCGAATGCTAATGTATTCGCATAGACACCAACATATATGCCCAGGATTAGTCTAGATATGATCTCACACCATCTGAACGTCTTGTATAAATCTTGTCACGTAAAAGAAAAAACAATATAACGCTACAAAGGTAACATGCCATCAAAGAGGAAATTGACAAGTTGCTAGGGGTTGGCTTAATTTGAGACGTATATTACCTAGAGTGGTTGGCGAATGTGGTAATTTTTAAGAAAGCCAATTGCAAATGGAGGGTATACATTAATTTCACCAACCTCAACAAAGCCTATCCCAAAGATTCATACCCTCTCCCACATATCAACAGGCTGGTTGATGAAACATCAAGATTCGACCTCTTAAGCTTTTTGGGTTCCTTCTTAAGGTATCACAAGATCATGATGCACACCCACTTGGCTAAGAGAAGACATCCTTTATTATAGAAAAGAGGATATGTTGCTATTGGGTCATGCCTTTCTGGCTCAAGAATATTGGGGCCACATACCAACTAATGGTAAATAAGGTTTTCAAAGAGTTACTAGGCAACACAATGGAAACCTATGTAAATGATATGATTATTAAAAGCTAGAAGACTGAATCCTATGTGGCCAAACTTACTTGGGTGTTTGAGATTCTTAGACGGTACGACATGAGGTTAAACCTTTCTAAATGCTCATTTGAAGTGCAATCTAGTAAATTTATTATATGTCACAACTAGTTTACATAGGCATTGTCTTAGGGATAATTTATACATTTTGAACTTTAATGCCAATAGAGCTCACTTTAGGCGTCTAACTTATTCAAGTGAGATTGTGTATTGAGCAAATAAGGATTAATAGGTCAAACTTTGATAAATTATGTTTTGTGCTTGACACAATAGGTGGTCTTAGACCTATTGCTCTTCAATTTCTATCTTTGATTTCTATATGCATGCACGAGTATGTAGTTTAAACAATTTAAACCCACCAAGCAAGGAGAATAGCGACAGTCATTCTATTATGATGATCCATAATAGTCTACTAGAAGAATAATAAATTTAATCAAAAAGTATGCGTTAATGTTATTATTTAGAATGAAAAAATGAATTTGATACTTATTTGTTGATGACATCATAGCAACACCTCGTTACAAAGTATTTGTGTTCTAATGTTAATTTATGAATCCCTATCTAGAAGGCTAGAGAAGTACACAAACCGGTTCTTCTTTTTCTATATTGTTTCTTGTTATAACCTTATAAAAAGAAGGATTAATTTTAAATTTATAGTAATCTACATGAACACTCATTCAAAAGTGAAGAAACAAATTCTTGTAACATGGAAAAAAAAAACACATATTTTCAGAAGTGTTTAATAGCAAAGATGGTTGCAACAACCAACAATGTTACCCACATTTGAATTAAAAATAGAACTCCTATGAATAGGTAAAAATATGTCTATCATCATCTTCATGACACAAGTTGCAAGACAAACTAGATTATAGTATACTTTTTTCTTGTCTTTTTTAAGGAAAAACACAACATGCTAAAGAACTTTTATCAACACAATATGTTTTCCACAAAAACTAGAATAAACAAGCAAAATATATTTTATGTTTCAAATTAAATTCAAACATATTAGAAAATAATGTAATACAAAACCCAATACAATTAGACATTCTAGGAAAACTCATAGCAAAAAGACTTTTCAAGAAACAACGGTTGCAGAAACAAATATTGCCAGGGGAAAAGAAGACAATGGGTCATGAAGGAATAAAAGATGATAAGTTGTATGGAATGATAAGATGGTGGCTATAGAGAAGGGGCTGATAATGGTAAAGGGGGGCACCATGATGCAAACGATTAAGGGAGGAAGAGAGGTTGGATTGCAATGTTGCTAGTAGTAGAGAAGGCAGACAAGCGCGATGGTTGGAGAAGATGGAAGGTTGTTGGCTACAAGGGGTTAGGAGCCTTGGTTTTAGCAAATCTAGATGAATGAGATGTAAGGTCTCAAAATGGTTGGTTTATGGTGACCTTTGGTAAAGGAAGAGAGGTTTCTTGGGTTGCAATGTTGCCAACAACAGAGAAGGCAAACAAATGTGTTGACTAGTGGTAGAAGATAAGGGGTTGGGAGATGTTGGTTTTATGTAGATCTAGTTAATGGGGATGAAAGAGAAATGATACATTGGTTTTTAGTGACCTTGGGTAGAGAAAGATGAAAGGTTGGGTTGTAATGTTATCGAGGGTGGAAGAGGCAAATAGTTGATAAAGTGGTTAGGTTTCGAAATAGAGGATATTTGGTAACCTTTACAGGATAAAGAAAGGTATAAGAGTGGGTTTTAGTGTTGTTGGTGATAAAGGGAGAGGCTTCACGATGGCTCGCGGTGGAACATGGGGGTTTCTAGTAGAAGATGCCAAATGATTTGGAAAAAGGTTAATGATTCAATTGAAAAAGAAAAAAGGATATGTACCTCATAGTAACGACAACTAGTGATGAAAGACAAAGGCAGACGATAGTATATGGAGGCAGGTGATAGTGATAAGGAGAAACTTTTTAAAGGAATTATGGAATAAAATATTTCAAAATGATATGTGAGATTTATATATATGCAGTATTTTGTAATTAAAAATATTTTTTGAGAGTAAAAATGTAATTGTGTTACCCATTCCACCGAATGGGTGAGCTTTCCATTTATTTTCTAATAAAAAAATTGGGCTATTCCATCCATACCAACCAAACCAAATGAATGAATGATTAAATTTCTTTCTTTTTACCTTTCTCTCTGTTTAACCATACTAAACATAGTGTAATATATAAAGGTGAAAAGTAACTAAACAAAACAAATATTACTCCTTGTCATATCATATTGCTAGCTAGAATAAGAGGAGTGTTATGACTTAATTGATAGCTTTAAAATCTTGGAATCTTAATTATGTTCTCGGGAATAACAAGATGTTTAAAAGGGCGATTGTTATTAATTAAGAAGAGAAATTTTACTTCGCTCTCAACTCTGGAGAGATATTTGCCAAAAATGGAAAAACAAATTCTTTATTAAATGATCATTTTATTTTTAATTTTTTAAATAAATTATCTCTCTCTCTCTTCCTTGAGTTAAAGAAAGAGAAAGATTATTAGGAAAAATAGAAAAAAATAAAAATGATAAATTGATGGTGGTTGGGGGCATTGTTGAGTGGCACCATAGTAATTATGTTTCAATTAGCTAGGTTTCAATTGAAACATAATTACTTAGGTTTTGGCATTGTTAAGTGGCACCATAGTAGTTATTAGGTTCTGATTAAAACATAATTATTTAGGTTTTATCACTAGAACCAAGCAATGGCTAAGCTCGCAATAAGGTGAGAAGGATAAGGGAAGGATTGAGAAAAAAATGGATGAAATTTTCATTTATCAAACTTGTCATTGTTGTTTAGGTGAGATCAAAATCTTCATAATTGAAAGTTACCGTTGATATTGACCCACTTCCATTACCCATTGAAATTTCGAAATTAGATCATTTTTTTCTTCAAGAATAACATTTCTCTCTCCATTTCCTTTTCTTTTCACCCTTTTTTTACGTGCATGCATGTTCATAGTGGGGATGCAGGCAAAAATCTTATCACGATCAATGGATATATAAAAACCCTATCAATTATGATGGGATTTTAAACGAGACACATGGTATAGATTAATGATGTTAAAAAGTTTGCTTTTCTAATTATAATGGGTTGGAGCAAAAGTAAATTAATAATGGCAACACAATTAGTTAATTATGGTGATCTTCTCCATGGTCAGAAAAAAAAAAAGATGATTGTTGAAATATATCATTTTTGTAATAGTAACGGTGGTGAATATCAACAACAACATAAAGTAATGGCCTAAAAGACAAGATAAGAAGCTTGAGAACCCCATGGGAACTATAGCAAAATGGCAGGGAAGGGTTTAGCTCAACTATCTGAAAGGGGATTTGATAGAACTCTAACAAGATGTTGAGAAAAAAATAGAGAAAAGGAAAGTGATAGAGAGATAGGGTGATTGTTGTTAAAGAAACGGAAGAAGGTGTCTAGTTTCTTCGAGACCCTATGATGATAATGGTTTGAGAAAGATGAAAGAGACGCAATCATGGTTGAAATGGTGGCTTTCGATGAGGTGAGGTTGAGACGAGAAAGAAAAAATAAGAAAGAGATTTGGAAGTATTTTAATTATTTAAAAAAGTTAGTTATAATGACATAACGACAATGAAAATAAGTATTTTACGGTTAACGAAATAAAATAACGTCTAAGTTGTTCCGAATAAAATGGAAAAAATATGTGTTTTTTTTTTTTTGTAAAACCCGAAATATTGCATGGAAATTTATCTTTATTTTTTTAAACCAATAAATTTTTCATTATTAAAATTTAAAATCATTTTCTATATGCATAAAATTTACATCAAGTTATAGTATTTTTTATTTTTTTAATAAATAAAACGATAAAAGAAGGGAGGAAAACTTGAAAGAGGAGGAGAGAGAGAGAGAAAGAAGGGAAAGAATAAGAAGCTTGGGGTTGTGGGCATCTCCATCTCCATTGGAGAGAAGCTGTGGAGGTTTTGGAGAAGAGAAGGGTTTCGTGCTTCCAGTCGAGAGAAGCGGCCGCTTGAGATTCCGGCGGCGGCGTCGGACAGATTACAGGGATAAATTCCAACTATCACAATATCTCTCTAATCAGAGAGCAAATGGAGGAGGCAGGAGAACCAAAAGAGAGCCCTAACGACAAGAAAATCCAAGAAAAGAGGGCAAAATCATGCAAGGGTTGCCTCTATTACTCATCCACCTTCAAATCCGATTCCCGCAGTCCTCTCTGCGTCGGCCTCACCCGGTCCCTTCCCCGTGGTAACTCTCTCTCTCTCTCTCTCTCTCTCTCTCTCACACACACACACACACACACACACACACACAAATCAATTTTCCTAATTTTTCGTGTTATGTGCATTTCATTATCGGTCGGGTTAACTGTTGTGATTTCCCTTTGCTTCTTTCGTTTGTAAGTCCTGCATTTACTTGCGGAGATCGCCGCTTTTGTGCGAAAGGGTTTGGGCTGTCCAATCTTTATGTCTGTACTTTATTTGCGACGTTAATGAGCAATGATGGATTCAGCATGAACGAGGAAACGTCGCCATTTTCCTTTTTGTCGATTTAGGTTTCGTTGTCAAGGTGGCTGCAACCTTGATTTGTATATGTTGTATTTATGTCAATAAAGTTCTTTTTGAAAAGCGTCATCCGGTGAGTCTGGCTCAGAAATGGTACATTTGCTGCAGAAAACTGAAATGATTGCATTAATTTTGTGCTTGTGCTTGGGATTGGGTCATAGAAGGTTCGTGGGATCATAGTTGTCAACGGATTCTAGGCGCCTCTTCAGTAGTGAGGTGAAACACCATCAAGGGGCACGTTCTACCTGCGCCTTATATCATACTCTAAATCATAAACATCATGGGTGAACAAATAAACATTGGATAGCATGGATCTTACTAAAAAGTCCTATCTAGTATCATATACAATGTTCAGCTCCAAAGTAACAAAAACAGTAACAGATAAGAAATGAGATGTCTCCTTGTTGCTTTTGAGTTGTCATTTTAGATTTGGTTCTTGTTGATGCGTAAACATATTTATATAATTCAGTGAACTCTCACGCATCAGGAGTCTCTGGCATGTGAGTTTCACACCAGAGAACCACTCATACATGACGTTGTGTGCCCTTTCTTCCAGTGACCTTTTTTCACCAACAATCTCTAGAAGCAGGTGGGCAAACGCCCTCCAGACAACCTATTCAGTACTGGTTGCCTTATACTTTTGTTTTTCAATCAATCTTGTGTTCATAAGGCTGTTCTGTTCTGGACCATAGTTACCAGATTCGCTCCCCCTCTCTCCCCGACCTGGAACTGCGATCTAGATTAAGCATTCTGGATTACGGTTCTTTTTCAGCTATGTAAAACAATTTAAAACAAGACAAGAAATTTAAAGTAAAGATAAATTTCAAAGAAAATTACAGAAAATAAAGCTTTACCTCACTTTCTTGAATGTTCTATTGTGTTTTGTATATTTTGTTGTATGTCTCTGTTTTGTTGCTGGTGTTGGTCTCTGTTTTGAGGAAGAATTCTGAATCTCTCTCCCTCTCTTCATTTAAACTCAAAGGATGGTTGGGCAAGGGAAAGGAGAAAGTGTGAGATTGGGTAGAGGAATAGATAAAAATAACTGATTCTGGTGTTGCTCTTTATTTTGTGGAAGAATGCAAAATCTCTATCCATCTCTTTGGCTTAACTTCAAAGGATGGGCTGGAAAATGTGAGAGGGGGGGTGGAGGAATAGATAAAAAGAACTAATAGGAGTTTTCTTTGGCATTTGAAAAATTTTGACCCAAGAGGGTAGTTGAATAATTACCCTTTTACCATGTTTTAGTTTTACGTCAACAGAATAAGTAGAAATTTACTTAAATATTTCAGATCTTTCTGACCAGGTAGAGGAAAATAGAAAGGTTTTATATTGGTAGTTGAGGATTTGACATGTTCTTTGAGGAGATAAGAGAAGGTAGCTGTACAAAATTAAAAACCATGGTTAATATTTCCAAGAGAAGGCTGTTGTATTAGATTAAATGATATTTTCTTTATATTTTTTAATGAAAGATATTTTCTTTGTTTGGCACATTCTTTGAATGGGGAAGAGAAGAAGGATGCAGAAGATTAAATGAAATTTTCTTTATTTGGCACATTCTGGAATAGCTCTAATAAACAAACATGATTAATTTACAATAGATGCATATGATATACCCAATACAGCATATAGCAAATTATCGACCCAACTAATTTCAAACCAAGTGCAACTATAAAATGTACCGTGACCCCCACCCAAACTAACAAACCAATTAAGCCTACCCCACCGAACCACAAAATTAGCATACTAACGTACCCTGTACCTGTTTCTGTACCATGACCGGCACGTACCACATTCCTGGTAACTATGTTCTGCACTTTATTATTTTTTTTCACCCTTCTAATCCCCTGTAATGTCTTCTGTTAGTGTTATGTGATGATAGTGTTAGAGACCCACCAAGTCTTGCTCAATTTCTGAATCTTCTGTTTCTCTTTTGCTTTCTGTTTCACAGTGCCGACAATAGGTTCACGCTTTCTTTTAATGAATGCATGCTAAATTTATTTTTTAAACAAATTTGTTTAATTTCAGTTTTTCTTTCATTTGTTTAAATTTATTTAACACTTTTACTATTCAGCAGAATGTTATCTATTTTCTTAAATTTCTTTAATTATTATATGTTTAAATTTTGCTTTTATTTCATTTGTTTAAACAAGTTTGTTTTTATGTGTTTATGCGATTATGAAACTACTTCTTTTATTTATTTTGGTTAACATTTAGTTGTTGTTGCAGTGTTGGTCATTTGTCATTCATGATTTTAAAATATTTTGCATTAACCTCTTTGTGGCTATAAATTGAAAATAATGGTATATAAGTATTTTATATACATTTCAAATAAGTGTTGAGTCTTGTGTCTATGAGGCACATGCCTTGGCTCCAAGCACACTTTGCACCTCACACCTTTTGCCTTTGACAACTATGGCCAGGATCCATGGTCACAATTGATGGTATCATTTAGGTTTTTACTTTTTAGCTAGAGCGACGGCATTTCAAATGTTCCTCACTTTTTCACTAATTACTGTTTGATTTTTACTAATAGCTTTGTTCAGATACTCAAGCTGATGACTTTTTTTTGTGCAAGTCAAAGAGAAGATGTTTTAACTTCCAGTTTCCACACAAATCACAAGCATTTTTCATTTTAGTTTTCTGTTTGGCTTATTGGCATTTTAGTTCTGGAAGGATGGTCAGTTGCCATGACCTGAGAAGGGCTGGGTTAGGAAATAATCAAGTATGTTGTAAAGCATGAAAGGATATTTAAATACCAGGAATGGTGATCATATCTTTGAATTAGAACATGTTGTGGGAGTCACAAAATAAAAAGTAAGGAGAACGTGTACATAAATATGATGTAAATGCCCCTTGAATAGACTTAATTAAACTGCACAAACACATAAACAGAACTGCATGATAAACATGAGTAATGTGGGAACACACCCACATGACAAGGCTTGAACAAAAGGCACCTTCAACTAATGTTCTTATAACATGTTACATTTTCAATTGTTCTACAAGTTTAAGCTATTAGAAAAGGAGTCTAACAATATATATCAAGTTTTTCTAACAATGTTAATATTCTCGTTGTCAATACTGGATTCCTTGTCTTTTATGGGAGAGTTTGCTTCTTACATGAATTTGACTGAATTATTGTTGCTTCTTGAAGTACTGAATATGGATATGATCTGGTTTGCTTTTGTTAGTTGGTTTTAGTTATAGTCTGTTAGCCAGCTATCAAGTTAGTTAGAAGTTAGTTTACAGCTTGTATAAATTCCTTTACTTCCATTCTCTGATGTGTAGTTTTCAGATGTGTAAAAGATGAAGCTCTTTCTGATGAGAGTAATCTTCTTCTTCTTTCTTCAACCTATTACTCTTCCATTGTTAAAGCTGCAAGCTCTCTGTTTCATGATCTTCTTCACATCCTTTCACACCTTTCATCTTTTTGGAAGGATGCTTCTCTTGTAGTACAAATCCTAAAGTGTTGTACAGCTTGAGCATTGCACTCTGCAGTTTTTATTAGTTTTCTTTGTGTTTTCTGATTGGATTTTTTAATATATACTGCAAATATGTATTGATTCTAATTTCCTTCTTTGGGAAACTAGTACCAAACCATATTGTTGGTGAATCTGAAATGGAAGCCTCTAGAGAGGGGAGGAGCCTTGCGGACTTCAAATATGCATGTGTTGGTTACTCTGTGTACTCAGATGGAAAAGATCCTTCAATAGAGACAAAATCAGAATTGCCAGTCTGTGTCGGCCTTGAGGTTATCATCAAAGCTTCCGTTTCCCCCCTCTATATCTGCATATTGGTTCTATCAATTTGTTAATAGATGTCCTGTTAACAGAATTATGTAAATGTCATGATGTGATATTGTGGCAGTTTGCTTTTCACTGATATTACTGTTAATAGGTGCTTTGCTTATTGATTTTATCAGGCAAGATTTCTTGTTAAGTAACTTAAGTTAGTAAGTTGACTTAGTTCTAGTGCCTATACTTGCTTTAGTAAATAAAGCATATAGATTTTACATTTTGATGCAAATAGGAGGGTGACATTAGTGGTTGTATGACTTACATGTTCACATTTCAACTCCAGCCAAGTTTCAAGTTTTCCTGCCTCATAGGCATTGTATGAATTGTATGGTTATCTTCTCTTTTCTGTTTAACCACAAAATTTTGCATGCAATTGAACAAATATACTTTCACTGACATAGTTAACCCCCGCTGCAGATTTTGGTGGACAAAAGAGTTAATACTAATGACTCTGTACCTGCTCCTGTTCATAATAAAGAAGGTATTTATTGAAATCTACAATTATGATTTATCTGTTGATGATGTTTTCTCATGGGGCTGCTCCATGATTGACGGCTGATGTCTAAGTTATCATCCTGTTATGTTTAAGTAATACCTTATGCTTATTTAAATGATACAGATTGTCAATCTAGAAAAAACATAAAAGATAAAGATTTTCTGCTGTGCTATCTAGGAATCTTTTGCTTCTAGGTAACTTGAGTACATAAAAACTTGATTAGATAATAATGATGGAAGACTCATATGTAGTGGATTGTTGGAACCTCCTCCAACTCGGGTAAAAGGAAAATCTTTTCCCCCCAAAAAAATTAAGACCAAATGGGGGCTCCATAAATTGGATTTTTTAATCCAATTTGTTATGATTAGGAGCTCTTAGAAACTAATTCAAGACTTAGATTTGCCAATCTCTCTTCACTCCTCACCTGGAAATCAAGATAACAACAGAATAGAGATAACAGATAATGAAAAACTGCAAAGAAATGAGAGAAAAAGAACAATCAAACCATCCAAGAAGCACAGAATTATCCTGGTTTGGACTGCTTTAAAGCAATCCTACATCCAGCCTTTTCTCCAAGAATAAATCCACTAGAAACCAGTTGAAACAAGATACAAGAACCTCATTTCTCTCCCTCACACAAGTTCACTGCTCTCTCAAGAGAATACAAGGACTAATTTTATCTCTAAGCCTTTCTATCTCTCTCTCTCTTTATCTTGGCAGCATTACTTGCATCTAGAGAACAATCAGAATGATTTGTGGGTTATGACCGACTGCAAGCTCTCGCCTCCTATTTATAAACTATAGGGAGGCGGCAATTACAAGGGTTTAGAACTTAGCCTATGCAAAAGACTAACATACCCCTCATAATAAAATAACTAAGTTAACTAATCTAACTTAGAATAAAAAAATACAGTCAGAAAAATATCTTCATTCTAACAGGTTCTTCACTTCAACTTCTAGAGCTAATCTTCCATGCAAAAACCCAACAAATCTCCACCATTTTTGCATGATTATCTTCTAGAATCCAGCTCCATCAATCTGATCTCTTCTTGGACCTGCTACAACCTGATCACTTCAAAACAAACACATCAAAGAAAACAAATCAATGCTGTAAAACATAACAATGGATCACCTTTGGATAAATTTCAGCTGCAATAACTAAACCTGCAACTCTCATTAGATATTATCCTCCTCAAGGGATTTTCTAATGAATAACTTTTCCTAACATCAATATGATTGATATACTCCATGGAGGGACTAAAGACTAAGCCAAATGGACTGCCCATTGGCTGTTTCAACTCCTCCTACCTAGACTATACTTTAGGGTTCCTGCTGCATATAAAATGCAACATATACACCCTAAATGCATAATTTCCAGCTAGGCACTCTCCACCATAAACCAAAACCATACATGATGTTATTCCTTAATCCCAAAGATTCCAACCTTTCACACAGCATCACATCAACAGAGCACTTTACCCGGATTGGCCTTAACACTGCTAGACTTCCTCCTAGCTCCCAAAACCGGCCTTTAGGCTTTACTACTGACTTTCTCTAATGTTTGCTTCAAACAATCAGAACTGCTCATCTCTACCTATCAGTCTACCAAGATATGCTTAAGACTAGGGTTACCTAGGTTGCCATAAGCTGTCCTATTCTTATTCCAACCTCTATGCCTTATCATTCCAGCTTCTCCTCCTTCCAACAATCTCAAACACTGAATTACCACCTCAGCTACACCTTGAGATTCCCATTGGATAACTATCAATGAAGCTGCCTTACTCTTCCTAGGCATACCATTGAAATTGACACAGCTACTCCTATGCACTCAATTTTAACCCCTTGGAACATCATAAGAGACTCCAATTCTTATAATATTTTTGGCTTAGGAATTACTTAACTCATAGAGAGACCTTCTAAGCAATAAACCTTGCTTACCTTTCCCTCTAACCTCTAATCCCTTGGGCTACTCTATAAGACCAATTTCTCTCTTAATTTTCCATGGATACTAGCTGATTAGTGACACCTATTTGACCCAAATTAAGCCTTCATGTACTGCTATAACAAATGGCCATGTCTAGCCATTTCCCTAGACTTTTCCCATTTCCAGCACTTCCTTAATTTACAAATAAACACTTCACAGCAATCCACCCATTCTCAAGATTTCTCCCCAAATTTACATGGCTTCATGCCATTCATTTTGGACATGAGTGCAGCCCTCATCCTTATACAAGGAGCTCTATATCCCAGCCTATCCTTAGCACTCAAGGCAGTGCATAAGCTTCTTAAACCCAGACATTCCATACCTCACTGGAAGATTACTTGAGGTTCTATCTTTACCCATCTTAGGCAACACTAGACCTTCTATTCCCTTGCTCATTACCTACAAGATGACTCTCCTTTCCTTTCATTGCTTAATCCAGATTTTGATCAACCAAGGCCTTCACCATACAAGACAACCCTTGCACACACCCTTTTCCCCTCATTGTTTACAAGGACCCTTACTGCAAGAGCCAAAGCTATCTTAAACACTAGCTTCCTCCCTCTCACAATTCAGCCCAAGCTTACACAATGAATCTGATCAAAACATTTTCCAGATTTCCTTATTGCTATACCCTGGTTCATAGGTTAGTTTAGGACATCCCAAAGGATTCTACTTGCTGGCCAGCATTCCAAATCCCATCCCTTGGTCTTGGAATCAACTAATTCCATGTCCTATTAGTAGAGTTTTCCCTCATAGGTAAGAACCCTAGCTTTTGAAAGACCTAGGCATACCTATTCCACAACTCTACTCCACCTTTCATACCAGAAGCAATTTCCAGCAAGCTTCCTAAATTCCAGCAAGCTCATATACGCTTGGGAATTCCTTAGGGACACACCATCACCACTAGGTTCACTTCACCTAGCTCCACCATGAGACAAGACCTAGATAGGTTCCTAAAACATCCTAGAAACTGATTTCTAATGGGATTTACTGATTTTGGAGACTTCTACATCTGGAGACCTAGTCAAACTACCTAGTTTCTATTCCTATACACCTACAAAATTTCCCCTCTCCTAATATCCCTAGCCTTAGATACCTCTCCTAGTCCTTGCTCACCATTGAGCCATCCTCAAGAAATGCCCTAACCTAACTTATCATAGGCTATCCTTAGTGGATGCAGCTTATCCACAGAACTTGCAAGCATGCACCACATAACCTTTAATCTTGAGGGTTGCTTCTATCTCTCCAAGGGATCCTAGCAACTCTTAGGACTCCAATTCTCACTATCTAATTATTCCTAAGGACATTAGACTTTCTTATTAAAACGGGGACATATTTTACAGCTTCTAGAATTCTGGAATAGCTCCACCATGCATCCTATTCTCTACCATCTCCAAATCCCTTAACCTTACTTTGATGCCTAGACAAATCATTGCCCCCTCCACCATGACTCTATGGGTAAAAACCCTTTTCCTATGAGAATAACACCCTAAACCTAGGACCTATGCTACTTTACTTGCATACCTGGGGAAACTATAGGACATCCTCACTCTCATAGCCAAAGCCACACATGGTGCTTGAGCATTCGGGGCTGGATTTCTCCTGGGTTTCTTTCTTCTTGTTTGGGTAGTTTCTCTTGATGTGGCCCTCCTCATGACAGTGAAAACATTTAAATTGTTTCTTGACATTCTTAGACTTGCTTCTTGACTTCCCCTTTGATTTAAACTCTTTCTTTTCAGTCCTACTTCTAGCAGTAAGGACATCTCCAGCAGATTTTCCTTCTACTTTCTGTTGCAACTCCTTAGAGTTTAATGCTCCAAAAACATCTTCTAGGGATAACTTTTCCCTACCATGTTTTAATATATCAACAAAGGTTTCATATGTTTTTGGCAAAGAATGCAATAATACAAGGGCTTTATTTTCTCATCATAGTTAATATCTATGTTCTCTAAATCAAGACATATTTTATTGAACTCATCTATGTGATTATTCAGTTTCTGCCCTTCTTGCATTTTGAATGTGAAAAACTTTGCCTTTAGATACAGCCTATTTGACAGGGTTTTTGTCATATACAAACTCTCTAATTTAGACCATAAAGCCTCGGCCGTTTCCATCCTTGAAACTTTCCTAAGAACTTTATCTCCTAAACTTAGAATTAGAGTATTATAGGCTCTCTTGTTGATTTCTTTTCGATGCTTACTGTAATCTTTCTTCTGTTCTTCAGAGGCATTCTCGGGCAGTTTATGATCTGCCTCTAAAGCCTCTTCTAATCCCAAATTTCCCAACAACGCCCTCATTTTAATTTTTCATAGACCGAAATCATTTGATCCATCAAATTTCTCTATGTCATACCTAGCGGAAGAAGGTGTGGAAGCCATAACAGGGATTAAAACTAAAGATTTCTAGGGTTCTTGGCAATTCTTGAAAGAGTTCTTGGCTCTGATACCAATTTGTTATGATTAGGAGCTCTTAGAAACTAGTTCAAGACTTAGATTTGCCAATCTCTCTTCACTCCTCACCTGGAAATCAAGATAACAACAGAATAGAGATAACAGATAATGAAAAACTGCAAAGAAATGAGAGAAAAAGAACAATCAAACCATCCAAGAAGCACAAAATTATCCTGGTTCAGACTGCTTTAAAGCAATCCTACATCTAGCCTTATCTCCAAGAATAAATCCACTAGAAACCAGTTGAAACAAGATACAAGAACCTCATTTCTCTCCCTCACACAAGTTCACTGCTCTCTCAAGAGAATAAAAGGACTAATTTTATCTCTAAGCCTTTCTATCTCTCTCTCTCTATCTTGGCAGCATTACTTGCATCTAGAGAACAATCAGAATGATTTGTGGGTTATGATCGACTGCAAGCTCTCGCCTCCTATTTATAAACTATAGGGAGGCGGCAATTACAAGGGTTTAGACTTAGCCTATGCAAAAGACTAACATACCCCTCATAATAAAATAACTAAGTTAACTAATCTAACTTAGAATAAAAAAATACAGTCAGAAAAATATCTTCATTCTAACAGGTTCTTCACTTCAACTTCTAGAGCTAATCTTCCATGCAAAAATCCAACACAATTTATAGCCAAATGGAAAGAAAATGTTTTATAGAGGTGGTGGGTGGGTGTTGGGGGGGGGGGGGGGGGTTGATGTAGAACTCAAATCAAAGAAACAAGAGTAATCCCGATTACTTGTAACCAATAGTAATATTCGATATTATTCACCAAAGTCTATCTTTCAATACTTCAAAAGGATTATTTATAGACAACTAATAGATAAAGACCTATTCTAACTAGGATTCCTTGATGTAATCATAAAGGTAATCCTAACTAATTAGGATTATAGGAAATAAAAGAAATTAAAAGAAACTAGCAAACAAATTAACATAAAGAAACTAATAAACAATATTAATTTCTAATTTTTTTCTAAAATATTGTTTCCTGAAATATTTGTCTATGATCTTCATCATTCTCCCTCGATTGAAAAGACTTGGCTCCAACACGTTGGACTATAAATATAATTCCAAGAGCTCAAGATCTAAGACTTGAAAATCCTCTTCAGTAATCAAAGTGTTATATGAATCTGGTCGATCTTTCCCTTTGACAAGAAAACAACGATAACCACCACCACAAGAAGAAGCCACAATCTCATCATCAAGCACAACATCAATCACATCCTATTGTTGTGGTATGCATGGATACAAGTAATTTGGTGACCTTTAGGAACACTAGTAGGTAAGAGAGGAGGCTCAAATGTGCCTTGGTAAGGGGTTAAATCTTCCATTGTGAAAACAAGACTAATATTCATATTATTAGGTAAGTCGAGTTCATAAACATTAGGTCCAAGTTTTCAGATGATAGGAAAGGGGCCATTAACTCGAGCATGTAGTTTCTTGAAGGAATGTTTAGGGAAGTGCTCGGGGCGAATGCAAACCATGACATAGTCACCTTTGTTAAATTCTTGAGCCCTATGATGTATATCACAAGAAGTTTGTAGTCAACATTATTCATTGCAATTTTCCTTCTAATCTCAACATGTAGGTTATGGATGTGTTGGGCAAAATTTTCAGTCGACTTACAAATTTGGGCATTTAGGGGTAAGGGGATAAGATCAATAAGGGTGTGAGGGGGGTAATGACTTTTACTAGTGGGCCTATTAATAGAGTTGTTACATAGCAAATTTAGCAGTTGGCAAAACCAAATCCCAATTACCAGCCTTCTCTTCTATAGGACACCTAAGCAAGTCTCCCAAAACTACGATTCACAACTTCAATTTGTCCATCAGTTTGTGGATGAAAGGTAGAAGTGAATGTCAAATTTGTCCCAAATAGTTTCCATAGTGTCTTCAAAAAATAACTAAGTTTTGACATCTTTATAAGGTACAATGGATGAAGGCAAACCATGCAACTTAAAAACTGCCCTAAAGAACAATTTAGCAATGTGGGAAACATCTGTGGTCTTACTACAAGGAAGAAAATGTGTTATCTTAGAAAACCTATCAACTACTACTAGAATTGAGTCCTGTCCTCTAACAGTCTTGGGTAAACCTAAAATGAAATCCATACATCTTGCCAAGGGGTGTGTGGGATAGGAAGAGGAGTATACAAACTCGTGTTGTTCTTACTAGTTTTATCCAGTTGCCATGTGTGACACTGTGAAACAATCCTAGAGACATCCTTTTTCATAGGCAGCCAATAAAATCTTTCTCAACAAATGCAATAGTCTTATCTCTTCTAAAATGACCAGCTAATCCCCTTGCATGCATTTCCCATAAGAGAAAGTCTCTAAATGAAGTCCGTGGAATGCACAACTTAGTTCCTTTAATAAGATAACCATCATGAATGACAAAATCAAGAAGGGGATGACGATTACCTTCACTAACCTCGAGGTAAGTAGAGCCAAAATCAGGTTAATTAGGGTAAGTGTCCTTCACCTTATCAAAACTAATAACCTTTGTACTCATCACCTGCAAAAGATTAACTACTTGATTAAGGGCATCAATTTCTTTGTTATCTACCCAAAACAATGCTTAAGGACGAAGGTGTACTTGCAAAGGAATTCTACCCACTTAGCATGCCTAGAATTCATCTTCTTTTGAGACTGCAAGTATCTTAATGCCTGATGATCAGAATATAGAACAAATTCTTGTTGCAATAGATAGTACCTCTGATAGTGAAGAGACTGGACAACAATATAGAACTCTTTATCATATATTTCTGTTTAGATTCATTCAGTTTCTCACTAAAGCATGCTATTGGGTGTCCTTCTTGACTAAAAACACCTCCAATACCAGCGCCAGATGCATCACAGGCAACCTCAAAAGTTTTACTAAAATCATGGTATCGTAAGATAGGTGTTGTGGCCAACTTTTCTTTAATTTCCTTAAAGGTTTTTTTGGCTGAACTAGGCCACAAAAGCTCTCCTTTCTTCAAACAATCTGTAATTGGAGCCATGATAGCACGAAATCCCTTACTGAATTTCCTATAAAATAATAGCTAAGCCATGGAAACTATGAATCTCTAACACTGTCATAGGTTTAGGCCACTCTTTAATAGCTCAAACTTTCTCAAGGTCAACAGCTACAACCCTAGATAATGAAAAGCCTAAAAAGAGCACTTGAAGTTGTAAAAAGGAACACTTCTTAAGGTTAACATACAATTTGGCAACCCTAAGAGTTAAGAAAACTTGTTTGAGGTGGTTTAGATGCTCATCTTGGGACATGCTAAAGATCAAGATGTCATCAAAGTAGACAGAAAAGAATTTTCCTATGAAAGGTTTAAGTACTTGTGTCATAACTCTCATGAAGGTACTTGGAACATTTGATAGGTCAGATGGCATAACTAACTATTCATAATGTCCATCCTGGGTCTTAAAGGCACTTTTCCACTCATCTCTAGGCTGAATAAGAATTTGATGATACGCACTACGCAAGTCTATCCTGGAAAACCAACTAGAACCAGCCGACATATCCAATTTATCTTCCAATCTTGGAATGGGGAATCTATACTTGATGGAAATTTTATTAATGGCTCTACTATCTATGCATTCTCCATGATCCATTTTTTATGGCTTCATCCTATAATAGGGCAAATTAGGTAATTGAAACCCAGGAACTATATTAATGGCATGCTGGATATCCCTCATGGGTGGTAGGTCACTAGGGAGCTCTTTGGGCTTGACATCAGGAAATTCTTCTAACAATGGCTTCATCCTAGATGGAAACTCCTAATTCTTAGAGGAACTCAAAATGTGATAGTTAACCTGTATCCACTTTTTTGACAGTCTTTCTTCAAATACCTTATGAGATGAATGTGCTTTTTATTGGGGATTGGTGGTGCTTGTTTAGGCTTGGTCCTAGTGCCTTTGCTAAAAGGTTTAGTAGAGATCAATGTGAGTTTCTTACCTGTCACGAACCTAGGGTTCGTGATAGGTTAGAAGAGGAATTAGGGAAGAAACTGAGAAGAAATGAAGAGGGAGATTGAATAGAATTAGGGAAAGAAAGAATGTAACAGTGAAGAACGAGAGAGAGAGAGAGAGAGAGAGAAATTGTAGAGAGAATCAGATATTCATTTACTCATTTCTTGCATATCCCCTTCCTACAGCTGAGGCAATATATATATAGCCTCACTTAGCTACCAAACAAAACTCTCTAACCAACTAAGTTACAAGACAAAAAGGGAAATGACAGAATAACAACACCCATGTGCTATAACCAAATTACAAAGATACCCCCTAACTATAATTGTTACTCAATTACAGCTTTGCCCCTATAATACCCAAGTTCGTGACAATTTCCCCTCCTTGAAATGTTTCTTGTCCTCAAGAAACTTATTACCACCTAGCCGTTGCTTCTTTATCCAATGCCCTTCTTCACCCAGCGGTTTCTTCTTCGCTTTTCCTTCTTCTTATCCTGTTTTTTTCTTTTCTTTTGCCTTCTCTTTTCTTTCTCCTCATCAACAACAACATTATGTCTTATTGCCACACCAATTTCAGCCATCCGCCTCTTCCTTAGTACTGTCAAAAATGGTTCCAAATGCGCCGTCAGTCCTACAACCCCATCCTCCAACTCTTCCTACTGCAATGTTACCTTTGCTTTGTCTTGTGTGCTCGTGCCAATGACATACATGTGAGATGTTCCAAGCAAGGTGTCCAGTGCAATCCTTTGTTCCTTCTCTTTAAGCTCCTTATTCTGCTGTTTCAAGAGATCAATGGCATCAGGAGTCTCAGCTCTAGTAGCAGTGCTTGAGAAGTTGCCAACTAATTGAGTGCCATCCTCCACTTCCTCCTCCCAAATCTCTTCTTCCATGCACTCCTCAGCCCTCTCCATAGCCAAGACCAAGGGAGCAATACGTTTAGACTCTTCCATATCTTTAGTAGGGGCCTCCTCAAGTGGATTGCCAACTAATTGAGTGCCATCCTCCACTTCCTCCTCCCAAATCTCTTCTTCCATGCACTCCTCAGCCCTCTCCATAGCCAAGACCAAGGGAGCAATACGTTTAGACTCTTCCATATCTTTAGTAGGGGCCTCCTCAAGTGGAAATACTTTTATTTGTTGGTAGCTGGAGTACACCAAGGATTTACTTTCAGCAATGTTGTTCTTCTCCGGCTTCTCCATTTTAAGAAACTCCTCCTTATTAAAACTCCCATGATAGTCATCAAAGTATTCGGCGGGAAAATTGTAATGATACTCCTTAGATAGTATCATTGCAAACTCTTGCAACTTCTTGCGAAACATTCGATCGAATTCCTTGCACTCTTCATCAAACCCTCTGCTGGTTCCGTTGTCCCTTCGGCTAGTCTCATTCTCAAACTTCTTTTCCCAAATTTGATGCTTCTGGTCAACTGAAAATGCAGCATTCTTTGGCTGCCATTGAAGCTCCATTCCAGCTGAAAATGAAGCATTATTTTGCTGCAATTTAGGGCCCATCTGCTCCATGTATGCACTGCTACCAATGGCCTTATGATCAGGTCGTCCCCCTGAAAATACAGCACCCTTCTGCTGCGATTGAGACTCCATTGGACTCCTTCGTGTGCTACTTCCCAAGGCTTCACGAGCAGGACATTCCATTGAAAATGCAGCATCCTTCGCCTGCAATTGAAACCCCATTTCAACTGAAAATGAAGGATTTTTCTGCTGCAATTGAGGCTCCCATGCTCTCCTACATGCACTGCTCCCCTTAGCTGATTTTTCACAATCAACATACTTTGAAGACTAAGGAGCTATATACATACTGCTCTTCTTCAAACAAATTATCCCAAAATTCAAGCCAAAATTAACCTTTGTTTACCTTACTAGCAGCCTAGGATTTGATTGGAACTACCGCCAAAAAAAGCGCTGGAATTCATAGCCAAGAATCACCCCTCCAAATTCGCCTTCCACAATCCACTCCCAGCTGCTCCAATTCTCAAGTTTCTGCTATGCAAATACTTTCAGAACTTGATTGAATCGGTTCGGCCTCAGCTGTCCGTCTTCCTCTTCAAGACTTGGACCTTTAATTACAGAAACTGATTTCTCTGCCTTCCGCTCAAATCAAAACCACAGCCAAGAGCTGCTATTACCCAATCACCGTCCAACACCTACTTCACACTTTAGTGGCCCCGAGAATAAATTGGATCTGAGAATCTGTTGCGGCTTCCGATGAGTTCTTTGAATTCTCAAAAATCTCCTTGAATCTCTGTTTGATCAATCCCACAGAGAGTCATCGGAATCGATTCCGAGATTCAACCAAAAATCTCCTCAAAGCAATTGGCAACCTATAATCCGCTTCTGTGGCTTACGGCTAATGAACGCCACCTCACCCACTGCTTCAAGAAGTCGCCCAGACTTAATTCGCCTCAAACAGAATCCGCAGAGATTTGGGTTAGTTTCGCCTTCAAGTCTAGAGCGTCACAACAGCCCAAGAGAATCGCATGCGCCACCATCAACAATTGCAATGGATAGCGGCAGCGAACCCCCCTCAGTCGCTTCACCAACACGAGTCGGAAGGCAACCAAAACCGTAGCACATAGCCGCACCTGTAGGAAACTTATCGGTCTGGTCGGACTGGTCTTTCGGACTGGTCGCAACTTGCTGGGCCGTCCGCTCCACGTCCGACAGACTCACACTTGCCTTGGACAATCGCAACCCCCTGGGCCGTTCACTTCACCTCTGGTCACCGTCCAACACTCCAAATCTGCTTCGACTGCAATTTCCGATCAACCTAAATTGCTCTAGGAGTTGTTGGAAGCTTCGTTGGAATCGCCTGGTGCAATCGTTTCCAACACTCGATCACAACAAATCAAGATCGCCCAGACTCTCTGCTGCGCCTTCCAATTCCGAACTGGGGGTGCTTGCTTGCTTGGAGATTAACACCTCCCAGCGCCAGCTACCGCCCAATCACCTACCAACACCACCGTTTCTGCTATCCCTGGCCCTCCTGGCTGTCTGTGTCACCACTTTTGACGGACTCCCACACCAATCGCGAATGCTCCTCAGTTCGTGTTGCCTCTGGTGCTGTCCGCGTCACCCACTTCAGCGGATCTACCGTACTAGTCGTTCGCTCTAGTCACAAATCCTCCTGGCTTGCTCGTCTTCGATTCTGGACAAGATAACTGGAGTCTTAGCCGCGAGCCAATCGTCTACTTCTCCTTCAGATCCGAGCCAGCACTCCCTTCCTCGTGCATTAGAATCAATTTCGAGATTCAATGGTCGTGGATCATAGGCTCAGTTCAGCCTCCAAACCATTGGTTCCAAATTTGCCTAAGCTACTATCGACGCCTCCAAGAAAATCGAACAACTCTTCCAGATCACAAGCCGTGATCACCGGCAGCTCCGCTTACCCAATCGCTTCCTGTAACTCGATCGGCTCCGAAGCTGTCCTTCAAAGTAGCCTCAATCAGTTCTGAGGGACGCCTCGCTTGGTGACGATCTCTCCTTGGTTCGTTATGAATCGGATTGAAATTGTTGGTCGATCGGTTCTGTTGAAGCTCTTCGACAGTTCGCCAATATCACTATATTTGCCTCAATTCCGTCTAGAATAGATTGAAATCACAGCCGAGGAACATGCTCTGCTTCGACTCTAGCTGGATTACCTCCAAATCGGATCGGACACTATTGAATTTACGAACTCACAGCCGAGGACGACTGCTCTGATACCATTTGTCACGAATCTAGGGTTCGTGATAGGTTAGAAGAGGAATTGGGGAAGAAACTAAGAAGAAATGAAGAGGGAGATTGAATAGAATTAGGGAGAGAAATAATGTAACAGTGAAGAACGAGAGAGAGAGAAAGAGAGCGAAATTGTAGAGAGAATCAAATATTCATTTACTCATTTCTTGCATATTCCCTTCCTACAGCTGAGGCAATATATATATATATATATATAGCCTCACTTAGCTACCAAACAAAACTCTCTAACCAACTAAGCTACAAGACAAAAAGGGAAATAACAGAACAACACCACCCATGTGCTGTAACCAAATTACAAAGATACCCCCTAACTATAATTGTTACTCAATTACAGCTTTGCCCCTATAATACCCAAGATCGTGACATTACCTTTATAGTTAAAGACATAGGTATTTTCTTGCCCATAATGAACTACACTCATGTCATAAAGCTAAGGGCGACCTAAAAGGATATGGACAACATCCATAGGTAAAACATCACAAAAAATTTCATCTTTGTAATCACCTAATTGAATAGGAACAAGGCATCTATCGATGACCAGCAAAGTTGTGTTATTCACCCATGCAACTTTAAATGGCTTTGGTTGTGGTTCTACCTTAAGGTTGAGTCTAGTAATTGCAGAGTGAGGAATCGCGTTCATAGTACTAGTATGCTAGTTTCCTCACCACTCTTAATGCATGTATGAAAAATACTAGTGCATTTCCATTCATCATCGTGGATGCTCTCAATCAATACACACCTCACAATGTCAACATGTTTTACCAAATCAAGATCGTCAGCAACCTCTTCCTCTCCTCCAAAAAAATCTAGTGGGTTAACCATTCCATCTTCATCCTCAAGTTGATAAGTAAACTCTTGCTTCGGCTCTAGAGTTAAAGTCACATTCAGGACAATGGTGGCATTTAATGGAAGGGTTGTGAAGACAAGAAGTACTAGGTTGGGAATTATTGGAAGGATAATTTCTATTCCTAGCAAAGCTATTTGTAGAGGCTGAATAAGGGAATGCCTTACTGAAATTAGTATCTCTAGGGGAAGCTGGAGGAAAGGACCTTAATGAATGGGGGTCAGATAATTGTGTGGACACTCGACGAACAAGAGGGGCTTTAAGGTATTTTTTTATCTGCAAGGCTGTATAATAAGCTCTCTCTAGAGTCTCAGGAGAGTGCAACATAATCTTTTTTTGGATGTCTATCCTTAATTCATTTATAAACCTTTGCATTGTGTCATGAACCTAGGGTTCATAACAGGGTTGGATCTGCAATCGGAAGGATCCGATTGAATAGAACTGAGAACATAATGATTGGAGAGGGAAATGGGACAGAAATGGGGAAAGAAATTAGAGGGAAATGAGGGAGAATCGCAGAAGGGAATGAGAGAGAGAATGAGAGAGAATTCTAGAGAGAAAAATGAGAGATTTAATATCAATTCAAGCATGATTTCTCATCCTCAGTTGTGGCTTATATATAGCCTAACAACCTCCACATGCACTCATGTGCAATACAACAAATAGCCTAACTGCCTATAGCTAAGGACAAGGCCCTATAACAGAAAATACAAAAGAAAATTACAAAATATGGTAATGCATGTAAGCTAAATACTATTATATTTCCTACTCTATCCTGGGGGATCCTTGGGGTCATGACACATTGTAAAGAAAGAATCCTTATTTAAATCACATCGAATGAGAATACTTTCAAATTGGATCAAGTATTTAGTTACAATGAAATTTGATTGTTTTAGGTTTAGTAGTTGTTGTAACTGATCCTTACGGAAGGAGGGTAGGTATTTCTCTTTTAACTTTTGCTTCATGATGGCCCATTGGGTGATGGGAGGCTCACCTTATCTCTGAAAATTATGTTGACCATTTTGCCAATATTTCTTTGCAGAACTAGACAAAGAACCAGTCAATTTTATTTTGACGAAACGAACTCTCTCAATATTAGTCATGTTATACCATGTTGAAATATTTGCCTAAGGATTAGACTAGGACTCGGTAGAATAATGTTGATTAGAAGTAGTTAGAATAAATCTTCTAGAAGCCTGTTAGTTAGGGGTAGTCTTGTAACAGCAGCAGGTGGTTATTTTAGTCTTGTAACTCACGCCTTCTATGTTCTATAAATAGAAGGGCGTGGGGGTCTCTTTATTCTTCTGTTTTTGCGTTCTATCTTGTGGGAAGAGTATGTGTTGTGTATATGTGAGAGGAAAGGGTTTCTTTGTAATCTCTGGTTAGTACTTGGTCTAGTAATAGGGCTGAGGGTGTGCGAACAACATATGTAATCTTGTATTCAGTTATCAAGATAGTGTAAGCAAGGTCATACCAGTCTGGATGTAGGATCTCTTTCAGGAGTTCCGAACCAGGATAAATCCTCTTGTTTGTGTGTGAGTGTTTGTGATTCTGTGTTGAGAGTCTTGTGTCTTTCTTATTTGGTGTTCTGATTTGAGAGAGTGAGGTTGTGTTTGTCTTGAGAAGAAATCGTGTGTGTGAATTGGCGAGATCTATTTCGCATACCAAGTGAAGTAATCTTCCATGTCATCCAAATTAGAGCCTAACCTACTCTCATACTCCTAAGCATCCACTTTCGCATTCTTATTGTTTTCTCTATTGTCTTACTATTTATTCCTATGGGGCAGAGGTGATTGCCTATATTCTCTCTCTAGATTCCTTTCGTGACGCGTGTCTATTCTAGGATTGCCACCTATAGGTTCTTTAACATTTAGACGCTTGTCGTCATACCTAGGTGCTTCATGACGTGTATTTCTATCATGGGGTTGCCTAGGTTTGGAAGGAGACATTGTCTCATGTGAGTAAGGAATCATATTGGAAGCAATGTGTTTTCCCAAGGTATTGAATGCACCATGTATAGACTCATTAGGATGAGGGGACACTACAAAATCATCTCCTATCTTTTGCTTACCTAGTATTTTGAGGACCTGAGTCATCTGTTCAGTAAGTGTTTCCACTATATTTGAAAAAGTCTCGAGACTGTCCATTCTGGTTTCAAGGGATTTTATGAAATTGTGTAATGATTGAAGATCAGTTGGTGTAGTGGAAGAAGATTGTTCATGTTTGTTGGGGGCCATGGGCAAGTAAACAAATAATAATGGGAGAAGGCGAAGGAGTGATAGAATAGGTTAAGTGAATGCTAAGAAGATTCAAATTGCTACTTAAATGGAGACAAGAAACCTACTAGAATGCACAAATAGGACTAAGAAATTTAAATTAAATAACAATATCAATAACAACAAAAAATAATGCTCAAGATGCAACAAATTGGGTAAGGAATATATATATATATATATATCCTTGGCTATGGAAGAATATTAAATGGACCTATAACAATTTACCAAAGACACCCAATAAAAAAATATTATCAAATTTTAAAAGGGTACCTTACCAAAGCAGTGGGAGTTGGGCTGACGGTGTAAAAGGGAAGGAAGTCTGCAGGTATTTGGGTTGGGTTGGATAAAGGCTTGTAGGCTGTTGGGTTTAGGGTTTATTAGGATTTGGGTCAATAGGTAATTGGATCGTTAGGTTTCGGGGCTTTTTGTTAAATGGGTTTGGTCAATGGGTAATTGATCTTCAAATCGGGTTTTTGGCAAGATTGCAGCTAGAACTCACGGCAGTGACGACTAGGGTGCTGTTGACGGCAGATGAGCACGCCAATGCCTCGTTTAAGGGTTGCTGGAGGCTGTGAGGATTCAGGTGAGGTTGTTGCTGACTGCTACTGGTTTGACTTAGGGTCGAGCTAGGGTTTCCGACTGGTTCCAACTTCACCGGATATGGCTTCCTACGATTGGAAGCTGCGACGCTTCTGGTGAGACTGTTGCCTAGGGTTTAAACTCTCTGGTGAGGGTAGGCAAAGGACCCCGATGGCGATGGCTTCGGTGGCTAGGGTTTTCCAATGCTGCTGGTTCTGGTCTTCAGTGTGCTCAGCGAGTCTTCTGCTCAACTAGGGCTCTGAGGAAGTCTTCTATGGGTGATATAGAAGGCGAAGGCTTATGATTGTGTTGATTCTCTAGCTAGGGTTTTCACTGCTGTATGTGTTGATGTGCTTCTGTTGCTGTTGCTGTTACGAAAACTTGAAGAACTGCGATGATGCTGACAGCATGTGGCCACAGTGGTGAGTGGTTGCTAGAGTTTTGGGTAGGGAGTGGTGGGTGAGATGTTGGATGGCAGTGGTGGTCAGCATGGTTGATGGTCATGGGCAGCAGTGGTGTGATTGTTAAAGGTGAGTTAGGAGTATAGATAAGTACTGGTGCAGTGGCAAGGACCCCTATGCCAATGTTATCCTCATCCCAACCTTACATATTCCTATGAGGAAATCCCTGAGCCTAACCCCTATTCCACACTCCTCCAGAAAAGAGGTTAGAATCAGCAAGGCCTCGTAGAATGGATGCAGTATGCACTTCTTCTGCTGAGTTTGAGAATGAAGGCTCCATTAGCCAAATATTTCTTTATCAACCAGGAAAACACTTGGTGGAAGACACTTATGTTTGATATTGATTATATAGGCTTTACAGAAGAAAATGCCATAGATAGTAATGAACAAGAAGTTAGAATTTATGTAGCCAACCTCACATAGTGGGATAAGGTTTGGTATGTTGTTGTATGGAGATCCTGGCTATTTGAGAGCAGCCACAGATATGCCCTATATGTCAAACTCCAGAGAGAGGGAGGAAAGGAGTCTCCGTGCTTCCAACTGGAAGTTTGGTACGACTAGCACTATGAAAGGGGACTTCTATATGGGAGGTGAATTTTCATCAGTATTAACACCGGGGCCAAATTTTCTGGAGGCTGATTGGAGGCATGAGTTGAGAGCACATGTGCTAAAGAAATACTCCATAAATGTATGACTACTGCTATAGTTTATGTCTTTGTTGGGCATGGAGTGAAGTGCTACCTGTCAATGTAAAGTCTCTCTTCTCCTCTTTTGAGAGTAGCAACAGTATTGGACCCCTATTTGTCCCTTCAGAGAGTGGATTTAGTCATAATCACTGTTGTTAGAATCTTACGATTCACGATTCGAATCGTACGATTCGACTTGATTCATATAGAAATTGAGTCGAATCTATAGGGTGAATCTAAAATTCCTTAGAATCGTATGATTCACGATTTGAATCGTATGATTCAACTCGATTCATATAGAAATCGAGTCGAATTTATAGGATGAATCGAAAATCCCTTAGAATCAACTATGAATTGGACGAATCGATCGTGAATCACATGAATAGCATGATTCATCCAATTTGTGTGACTTCGTCTACATGTGCGCTTTAATTAAATATTCGTTCGATTTGGCTATCTTTGAAAACAAAGAAGAAGATGAAAATGATGAAGATGATTGATAACTAGTGAAAATTATGGACAATGGAGTTTATTAGTAACCTTATAGTTGTAGGTTTTTTTTTTTCTAACTTGTTATTTTGAAAGTGGTTTGGTTTGGTGCAATTTGAATTTAAAAGCAACGTGAATATACTTTTGCCTTTTGGTATAATTTTAAACTTAGCAAATATATTTAGAAATTTATTTATCTATTTATATTTAAAAGAATTGATTATGGTGGGCACATTATTTATTTTCTATGGATATATATTATTTATAGTTGAAATTGAGAATATGTACTGAACCTTACGATTCGATTCGATTCTCGATTCACGATTCATAAAATAAGGATTTTGATTTTCGATTCGAATCTCTATTTAACAACTATGGTTATAATTTGAGTAATCCTCCATTTAGCCACTGTGCTGGACTGCCTACTCGGGTTTATGCAGAGTGCAGTTAGCAGGTGCTCCTTGATTACTGTGCCAACCCAAGGGTCCTTAGTTCTGTCCCAACCTAGATGGACTGTGTTATGGTAGGGACACACCCAGGTTGAAGGGATTCAGCTGAGCCATGAATGTTCTTAACAAGTTGAGTCAAGTGGAGCCTGTACAGCTGAGCCCGGTGTTAAGTGCAAATTAGACAAGTACATTGAATTTTGTTATTGGATTGTTAGAACAAGTGAAGAATTTGTGGTCAGCAATTAAAACTTGGTTAATGGCATGGAATTTGTTTTCACCTATGTCTAAGCCTAACAAAAATATCTGACTACTGTGGTTGAACTCCTATCCTGTGTATTAATTTTTTCTGTTACTTTATAAACATTGCTTTGTGCTAGTAAATGAGTGAACTCCATTCAGAAATATGCATATATCATCATGTCTCCATGTCCTTAGACTCTGAATTATTTTGAATGATTTTGAGATGCATACGTTGCACTTTTAAGAGCAGTATCTAATGTTATTCGAAAATGTAGTATGGATTTCCTTTGGAAACTTTCCCGGGCACATGGTTCAGAACTAGATGCTTACTGCATCAGCATCATTCAGAGCTAGCGTAGCTTCACCAAATGGATGGTGGGGCTGCATTCTCAAGTCTTAAAATTAACCCAATGGATTCTTAGTGTTCAAACTAGTACTTGAGCATATGTCCGAAGGACAGTGATATGACGGTGGAATTTAACTGTTGCTTTGTTTTTGTCCTTTCTTGTGGTATTTATTTACCAGTTATCAAAAACTGGTCTCCTTTTCTATTGATGATCTATTTTTTTTATGGGCCCGATCCCTTATGCAACACTAGTTACTGGCTTTCATTAAATGATTCAAATTAATCACCCTGAATATTGTTTGGATTATGTTTTGTTAATAACAATGAAACTCATGTATGGTTTATTTTTTCCCCCTTGGAAGATGCTCATGCGATTCCACATCCTCGACCTCAGAAACCTGCTCATTCCATAGGGGATGAGTTCTTGAGCAGGCAAGCCAATATTATCATAACTGTTTCAAACACTGAATTACCTGCTAGGGTTTAAGCTTAAAATATTTATTTTGGACATAACTGCAGATTCTCTCGAAATGCGAGTATTGTTGCAATGGGGGTGGCGAAGAATCTGCGCAAAGTGGGCAACCATGTCAAAGAACGTCTTGACGACATCCTAAATCGACGACCAAAGTAACACTGCTAATGGTGCACCCCACACAAAGACGACACTATGAAGAAAATAAGCAAAGAAGCAGGAGCTAGCTCTGGCCGGTTATATCCATTACTTAAACCTTGAACAGTCTCCCCTCCTGTTCTGAGTTAAGATCCCTGAAACAATCCGTCCATCAAAAACTGTTGGAAGTAGGGGTGGGGGGTTTGGCATTTTTGGTGTCGAATTATAAGTCAAGTGAAGGAGCTATGTTATTGGTGTAGGGGCATCTATCTGCAGAGTCTGGGTTGGAAGGAGAGTTAGCAGCTGTTCTGTACAAGGAAGCTTTATTCTTTTCTGAACAGTGCTGCTTTTCAGAAAAGTTATCATCTTGTTCTTGTACAGTAGTGGTTTTCAAGTTACTGCCAAATTAGAACAACTGATGACTTAGTTGGTTGAAACCCGTTGAGGATACAATAAAAGTTTGCTCGGATCTTTGTTGAATGTGTGTCTTTCTGCAGGTGTCGAGAAGGCTTCCTTTGTTAAATAATGCCACTTCCCTGGAAATGCTACTGATATTTTTTGCAACCAAAATAGGGAGACTTAGATTTGTCTCTTGGGTATTTATTTGAGTGTTCGTTTATCATATGATTTAGTTTATGGTTTACGGTTTTTAAGGGTTGTTATAACTTTGATTGGACCCAATTGATTGCAATAATGGTATGCTAAACAGTGAGTGAGGTGTTAGTTTATAATTTAACTAAATAAATGTTAAATTATAAATATTAATTATTAAAAGTAATGTTAAGAGTTATGACACGGGGAGGCAGTGTCATCAGTTATTTAATATTATATAACTATTAAATATATAAAAAATTTACTTAAACTTCATAAAATTCTCAAAACTTTATTTTTTAATATTTTAAGCTTAGAATACTAAATAACAATGTCAGGACAGTTGCGGGGGGGGGGGGGGGTTGGGGGGGTGTTAAATCCACAGTGATTTGGAAAGTACTGAGAGAGCCTACATGAAGGGCGGGCAGAGAGTTTGAGTTTTTTGATGAAGAGATTAGCAGATTGATCAGTTGGTAGGCGGTGAATAAATCCATATTGAAAGTTGAAAAAATTTTTAACCAGATGAAAATGGGGATGCTGGTGGGATTATGGAGAGCGCCGGCATGGAGGCAGTGGAGATCCGCACAAACCTGGATTCCCCATGAAACCAGTCGCCGGAATCATCGCTTTATGCGCCGGAATTCTCCCTCTCAATCTATTCTCCGACACATCAAACTCTCTCAGCCCCTTCACATTCACCACCTCTCTCGGAATCTCCCCCTCCAATCTGTTCTTCGCCAGCATTATCGTCGTCAATTCCTCCGCATCCCCCAGCTCCGCCGGAATCCTCCCCGAAAGGCCGTTGCCGGCGAGTTTCAGCACCCTCAACCCGCTCAACTTCCCCAGCGACTTCGGTATCGTCCCTCCCAGCGGATTGTTCGACAGAACCAGCGACGCGATGGCAGCCATCGCCGGCCTGTCGCCGACGCTCTCGTCGAGGGGACCGGTGAATCGATTGTCCGAGAGGTCGATGGAGTTGTAACGGCCGAGCGGCTCCCGAACGTCCTTGGCGAGGATTGGGCCTAGGTTTCCGGTGAAGTTGTTGGAATGGAGATCGAGATCCATTAAGAGCGATAGGTTCATGAATTCAGGGGGAAGCGGCGAGTGGAAGGCGTTGTTGGATAGGTTGAGAAATGAGAGGTTGGTCATGTTGGCTATCCATGGTGGCAATTTTCCCGCCAACCCGTTGCTGGACAAGTCGAGCGCTGATATGGACGACGAAGACAACCAACTCGGAAGCCGCCCTCTTATCCCTTTAAAAGAACATTTAGATACGATTAATTAATTATTAATCAATATAATTAATTAATTAATATCATTAATTAATATTACCATGTATGTTTGATGATTCTGTTAAAATATGAATAATTTTGAGTTGGTTAAACCCATATTTTTTGTCTTCTATTCTCACGTAGTTTTTAGGTAATTATTTAAATTTTTTATTATTTTAATTAAATTACTATATTTGTATTTTTAATTTAATTTAATTCTTATATTTTAATATTTTTTCGTGTAATAATTTAAAGTTTTTATTATTTCAATTATACTCATATATCTATATTTTTGAGTTAATTTAATTTTTATATTTTGATTTGTAAAAAAATTAAAGTGAAGTGAGTTAATTTAATTTTTTTTAAATATTAAAATATAAAAATTAAATTGATTCAAAAATATAGATATGGTTATATAATTGAAACATTGAAAAGTTCGGGATTGATACACGAAAAAAAGATTAAAGTACATGACTCAAATTGATTAAAAATATAAATTTAATAATATAATTAAAATAATAAAAAATAAAAAAAATGTGGAAGAAAGATATGAATTTAGCCCTTGAAATTCTTAATTTACCTGTTCTGGCGAGTAACAGCCGGAAAAGTTTCAGTTGAGCAAACCAACTGGGAATGGCTATGAGTCCGAGGGGATTGAAGGAGAGATCTAACGTTTGCAGCAGCTGCAACTTCGCTAAATGGGTTGGAATTTGACCGGAGAGTTGGTTTCTGGAGAGATCCAGCGTCTGAAGATTCTGTAGATTTCCCAAGCTCGATGGGATTTTCCCGGACAACTTGTTGTTCGAGAAGAAAATATCGGTGAGAGTGGTCAGGTTTCCGATCGTTGCAGGCAGTTGGCCGCTGAACTCGTTGTTCTCAAAGATCAGCCTCTGGATCTGAGGAAGCTGGCCAATGGAAGCAGGAACTTTGCCAGTGAACTTGTTCTCCGATAGCCGGAAAAATTGCAGGGACCGAAGTCCGGCCACCGAGGAGGGAAGGGATCCGGTGAGTTGGTTGCCATTGACATAGAACAGGACTAATTTGGAGAGCCCGCCAATTGACTTTGGCAAACTTCCGGATATGTGATTTTCAGAGAGATCGAGATATTGGAGTCTCTTGAACTTGCCGATGGTCGCCGGAACGGTGCCGGAGAAGCTGTTCCCATGGAGGTCAAGCTTGGCCAATGAAACCAGCTTGCCGATTGAAGGCGGTATGCTGCCGGAAAACCGGTTTCCTGAAAGACCCAGCTCTGAGAGAGAAGGCAGAGATTGAAAAATAGACGGAGAAACAGATCCAGCGAGATAGTTGTTGCTGAGATAAAGCTTCTCCAGCTGGGAAAGGTACTGAAAAGACGCCGGAATAGGGCCGGTGAGGTGGTTTGAATTGAGAAAGAGGTGGGTCAGCTGAGATAGCCAGCCGAATTCCGGCGGAATCCGGCCGGTGAGGAGCTTGAGATTGCTGAGATCGAGGAGCTGCAGTGAACTGAGTCGGCCGAGAGAGGGCGAGAGAGTGCCGGAGACGTAGGTGTCGGTAATGAAGTCGTCGCCGGACGAAAGCCCGGGGCGGGAGACGTTGACTACTCGGCCGGAACCGTCGCAGGCGACGCCGTCCCAGGCGGCGCAGCACTCGGTGGAAGGGGACCAGGAATGGAAGAGCTTTGAAGGGTCTGCGGTGATTCTGCGTTTGAATCCAAGCAATGCATCCCTGTCTGCTTCATGGCATGCTCCGGCGGCTGCGGCGGAGGCGAAAGCGAGGAGGACGACGACGAGTTCTTGGGCTCTGAGCATTGAAATGCAGCGGCGGCGGCGGCGGCGGCAGGGGTGACGAGGAGCAGATGAAGATGGAGATGGAGATGGATCTCAAGTTTTTTAATTTAATTAATTCACGTGAATGTCCTTTTTAGCCTTTTTTTTTTCTTTAAATAAAATGGGATGAATTAATTAATTAATTTTTAATCCAATTGGATCCAGTTTTTATTTATTTATTTGGGCTGTCTGTCGTTAGCTTTAAATCAATCAACTCTAATTAATTAATTAAAATATAATTATTACATTATTATTCATAAAAATCAACTCTAATTAAATTAATTGCCGCCCATTTACGATTTACTTCGGCGCAACTATAAATGCACCCGCCCGTGTCTACTGCTCACCCCACTCAATGCTGATCCTTAGGCCTTCTCCAAGGCAGCTCCGTAAGTAAAAAAATGAGGAGGGAAGTGCCGAATTCATCTCTAAGGCTATCTTCAGCACCATTAAGTTGAGCTCGCCAAAGCTATTTGTGACGAGAATATTACTAAAAACGAGTTCCAATAAAACTCGCTATAGTTATATTTTTTTGGTAAAAATTTGACAACTTGCAAATGCCTTCTCAATATTGACGAGTAAATTTTTCTCACTATATCTCCCTCACCCCCCAACTGCTCAAGGTGAGAAGAGAAAACTATATGAGGGAAGGGTGGAAGAGTTGCAGAGCAGTGGCGGTAAGAGGAGATCTGGCGACACACACCAGATCTGGCGACGACAGCCACGAACAATAGCAACAACGACCAGCGGCAACAGTAGGAGATCCAGCTTTGAGTTCCAGCAACGAGCAGCTTCATCGTCTTCCTCGTGGAGTCTTCTTCACAGTGTTTCCTGGTATTACATTTGTATATTTTGTATATTTTTTGTATTATTATATGATTGATATTGAGTTGTGTATTGTTTAATATTGATATTGAGTTATTCACAACGGCAGCAATGTTATTTTATATGATTGATATTTTTTATCTTCTTGGTGATTTGTGTATTTTTTGTCTTCTTCATAACATTTCCAGCATCTTCCTGGTGCGTCTTCCTGGTGACTTCCTCATGGAGTCTGTTTTTGTCTTTTTTGTATTATTGAGTTGTGTATTTTGATTACTGATTTTGTATATGTGTATGATTAATTTGTGTATTTGATTATTTATTTTGTATATGTGTATGTGATTAATTTTTTGTATTTGATTATTAATTTTGTAGATGTATATATGATTAATTTGTGTATTTGATTATTAATTTTGTAGATGTGTATGTGATTAATTTATGTATTTGATTATTTATTTTGTATATGTATATATTTAATTATTTTGTATATTAAGTGTTCAAAAATAATAATGAAGGTTGCTAGAGATAGTTTAATAGAAGAATGACATTTTCTTGAATCACATAAGTGCTTCACCAAGTTCTTCTTCCCTAACATCCAACACAATTAGTGGTTATAATGGGCTTTCCTTTAAAACCATGCTATTCATTTAACTTAAAATAAAGATTAGTTGCAAGAGATTTGGGTGTGTTTGATCTCTTTTTCAAGAACCTTCCTTCTACGTGCTTCATGTTTTATTTCCTAATAAACCTTATTTTGTTTATTTTCTAAACCCTGATACCTTATGTTATCTAATTGAATTCCTTAAATATTAATTTTTGTCTCAGGTTGACCAATTGCATTTTGTTTGCCATGGAAGGAAATAATAATGACCATTACTATATAAATTTACTCAATCATGATCAGAATATTATAGATGAATATACAAATGTGGCGGCCACTCCATCCCTACCTGATTCATCCGAAGTCAACACTCAAAGAAAGGTGCGAACAAAAAATTTCTCAACGCAAGAGGATTGTATGCTTGTGTCAGTATGGCTAAATATTAGTACAGATGCTGCACATGGTAACGATCAAACGGAACAAAGGTATTGGGAAAGAGTTCATGCCTATTTTCATCAATATAAGGAGTTTGAATCTGATCGAAGTTCCAATTCGTTGATGCATCGTTGGTCTACAATCCAACTTGCTGTGAGTAAATTTCAAGGATATTATAACCAAATAGATGGCAGAAATCAAAGTGGAACAACAGAACAAAATAAGGTAACCTCTATTATTCTTTTGTTGCTAATTATTAATATCATGTTGATAGTCATAATTATTGACATTATTTTTAACTTATTAGATTTCTCAAGCAATAGAGATGTACAAGAGCATACAAAAGTCTACTTTCACATTTCTACATTGCTGGCATGAGTTGCGATATGCACCAAAATTTTCTATGAGTTCGTCAAAGAAAAAATCTAAAAGTTCTCAACATGCAAGTCCAACAACATCATCACCATCTACTTTCGATTCGGTGAACTTAGATGATATTGATATCCGACACAATGAGCCTTCATTGGAACGACCAATGGGAAGAGATGCTACAAAAGAACGCGGGCGAAAAAATAAATCCAGCGTAACAGACTCTTCTACTGGAGAACTAGCAAACGTGTTGAAGGAAATTACTGAAAAGAGAACGCAGTCCCAAATGTTATTAATTGAACAAGCGAATGAGATGTTAAGGTTGGAAAGAGATAGGGTTGAACTAGAAAGAAAAAGGGAAGAACACGAACAACAACTTTATGAAGAAAGAATTATTGGGGTTGATACTAGCAATATGGATGAACTTCAAGCTGAACATTACAAGGCTCTCAAAGTTGAAATTATTCAGAAAAAGCGAAATGCAAGGTTGCACCCAGATTTGTAATTGGAGTTGGATTAATGTATGTATCTTTTCATTTTATTAATGTAAGGTTCCCAGATTTATAACTGGAGTAGGCATTAATGTATGTATCGTTTCCTTTTATTAATGTATAGAGTTGGGATTAGGTGAAGTTCATGAACATCTAACTTAATAGCTATTTCTCACATATGTTGACTCGGAACTGACAATTTTTTATTAATACAATAGAAAACAAGTACATTAATTTATTTCAATTCGATTGTTTACCATACAGTTCCCACAAATGCTCCACGAGATCATTTTTGAGTTGCATATGAGCTTGGCTGTCTTGAATTTGATGGTGAACCTGTATGAAGTCCATAATTTCATTTTGCGATTGTGAGACAATTCAATTGTTGGAGTGCCAGCAACCGTATCATATTCGGAATCTACACCCTCATAAACTGTATCACGTTCATCTTCAACTATCATATTGTGCAAGATTATACAAGTCGTCATTATATCTTTAAGTGTTTGAACGTCCCAAAAACGTCCCGGTCCACGTACTATTGCAAATTGTGATTGTAAGACTCCAAATGCTCTTTCGACATCCTTTCTAACAAACTCTTGTTGTGCAGCAAAAAATTTCGCCTTATTCCCTTGAGGAGATGGAATGGTTTTAACAAAAGTAGATCACGAGGGATATATACCATCGGCAAGATAATATCCCATGGTATATTCATGTCCATTGATGGTGTATTTTACTTCAGGACCGCGACCTTCTGCCAATTCTGAGAATACATGGGATCTATCTAACACATTAATGTCGTTTAATGATCCCGGTAATCCAAAAAAAGCATGCCATATCCATAGATCATATGAAGCTATTGCTTCCAAAATAATGGTTGGTTTACGGGCATGACCTGTATACATTCCATGCCATGCAGTTGGGCAATTGGCCCATTTCCAATGCATACAATCAATGCTTCCCAACATTCCTGGGAACCCGCGTTGTTCAGCCACGGTCATCAACCTTGCAATATCAATACTATTTGGTCGCCTCAAATATTGCTCGCCAAATACCTCAACCACTGCTTTCACGAACCTTTTCAAACTCTCTATTGCTGTACTTTCGCCAATCCTGACATATTCATCCACAACATCTGTAGGTGATCCATATGCAAGCATCCTTAATGCTGCTATAATTTTTTGGAGTGATGATAATCCAGGAACTCCTGCAGCATTATATCTTTGAACAAAGTATGAATCATGTGATTCAATTGCTACTTGAATTCGTAGAAATAATGATTGACGCATACGAAACCTTTTACGAAATAAATGTGGTGGATATGTAGGAGAATCACCAAAATAATCACGATAAAGCCTCTCATGACCTTCAACTCTATTGCGATTGATGACACGACGGTTCATCACGGATCCACGATGACGTGATACAGAGTCGTGATCTCCAGATTGAATATGGTGTTCAACTAATGCTGTAACAATAGCCTCTTCTTTTTCATTGTCTTGAACTTCTTCATGGATCATTCGGAAGAACATACGGTTGATGTTGGACATGGTGGCTAATGTGAGTTGATGTTTTAGATTTGTGGGTTGTAAATTTTTTAACCAAATGGATCATTTATTTATAAACTGTTGGAATATAGCCGTTGGAATATGACCGTTGGAATATAGCCGTTGAAATATAACCGTTTGAATATAACCATTGTTGGAATTTTAATTTTATCATATTAAAATCTTAATTTTGTTATTAAATTATATTTTGTTAAATAATTACTTTTTATAAAATTAGTAAATTGATTTAAAAATATATTAAATATTATTAATATTTAATATTATAATATTTATTATTAAATTGCAAAATAAATAATAAAATTTTATAGTAGTTAAACATATATGTAAGGTAAAATAAATAAAATTGAAGTTTATTGATGAAGAAATGAAATAGGGAGTTAAATAGAGAAGAGAATAGAGAGTATTGCTGGAGCAGATACAATTTTCGAGGTAAAATCAGAATAGGGAGTAAATTATTTATAATATAATAGGGAGTGAAATGAGGAGGCTTGCTGGAGATAGCCTAAGGCAGCTCCTTATATGTCTTGTCACTCCTCAAAATTTGATTTTGATTAAAATGGCTCCCTATAGATGAGAAGTTAAAATTTGCTCCCTATTCCATTATATATATATATATTTTATATGTATTAAAGTATTGAGTGAATTATATTTTATGTATTTGATTATTATTTTTTTTATATGCATGTATTTAATTATTTTGTGTATTTGATTATATATTTATTTGTATGTAAATATATAATTATTTTATGTATTTGATTATATATTTTTTGTATGCATGTATTTAATTATTTTGTGTACTTGATTATTTATTTTGTGTGTATTTGATTATTTTGTGTATTTAATTATTGATTATGTGTATTTAATTCATTTTGTGTATTACATAATTTTTCTATATGTTTTAATGTAATGTTTTGAAATTGATCTTAAAAATGAATGTCAAAATTACTTAATTAGATTATTTAATATTGTATTTAAAATAATAATTATTATATCACAAGGATAGTACTTATTTTTGTGATTTTTTACACAGTTTGACAATTAAATTTTGAATTATGGAAATATTTTAAATAATTTTATTAAATAATCATTTTTAAAAAATATTAGAAAATTTATTTATAAATGTATTAAATATTATAAAAATCTAATACTGTCATATTTATTATTAAATTATCAAATAAATAATAAAATTTTATAATAATAAAAATTATAAATGAGGTAAAATAAATAGAATTGAAATTTATTAATAAACAAGTGGGATAGAGAGTGTGATAGGGAGTGTGGTTGGAGCACGCACAGTTTTCTAAGCAAAATCAGAATAGAGAGTGAATTATTTATAATATAATAAGGAGTAGAATAGGGAGTGTGGTTGGAGATGGCCTTAGGTTGTTGTTTCCATTTGGATCGAAAATAAATTATTAATTATATAAATAAATATAAAATTTAACATAAAAAATTTAAATTAAAAAATTACAAATAAAAAAATAAAATATTACTATGATAACATTAATACAATAATAGTGATATAGCTACATTAATTTTAAGGTATTGGATACTGTCGACGTTCAGAATTAGTTGACGGAGATTTGTTAACCTGCACCTGTATGATAAACCCGAGAGAGAAGTAGTGAGGTATCCAGTTCGGTTTGCTGAGCCGACGGCCCATCCCTATAAGGTACTTCGAAGCTCAAATTAGCGAGCGAGTAAGCAAGTATATCGGGTGTTTTTTGTGTGTTGATGGTAAAGAGTACCTACCTCAGCCCTTAAGAGGGCTGGTTGATATATATGTCAGCAAGAGCTTCTTTGATTGCTCCATACGTGTACAAGCGATGGGACAAAGTAGCCGACGGGGGTGTCCCTGTTGCGGCGAGGTGTCGATGAGACCTTCATTAATGAGGACTGGATCTGTCATTAATGAGAATGAGATCTAAGGAGGACGTTCGAAAATCCAAGTGCGGCTGTAATGATGTTGTTGCTAGAAGGCCAAGATGGGACTGACATGGGCAGGCAAAATGGGTCGAGAAAATAGGCCTAACGGGTCCATCTAGGACGGCCCTTGGCTTGCCGGTATGCCGTGACACGTGCCCCTTCTACTATGCGAGTTGACGGGCTAAGCCGACGAGTTATGAAGGTCGCTGGGAACTTGCTCAGAGCATAGCTGGGGCCTGCTCGAATATGCCAACGAGTTAGAGGTGCTATAGGGAGCTTGCTTGGCCCCGACGTTTGACCCTGAGCTTCAGTACTATTTGAGCTCGCTTTGACAGACTCAATTCGATTTTTACTGGGTCTTGAGCATTTGGGCTGAATCACCATGTTAAGTCCAGCCCACAAAGTGGAGCGATAAATACACGTAACAGATACTTATTTATAAATCTAAATTCATCTGTAAATATACATAAAAAATTATGAAGATGAATTAAGAAAATAAATTTTTAATTGAGATAAATGTCAATCAAAATATAATTTGACATACTAATTATAGTTAAATTCAAAATCTTAATCACAATTAAATTTAAAATGTCAATCACAATCAAATTTAAATTTTTTATCATAACTATATATGGACCGTCACATTCCAGATGTTCATCTCTATTAGAGAAGAACATCATTACTCTTTTGAGATTTAAAACAAGATGTAATAAATGCAAATGATGTGAATGTATCTTGTTTTTAGAGTATTTTTAATATTTTTAGATAACATACATTTTATTATATTTTATTTTTAACTTAAAATGCTCTTATTAATTGATAATAAATGGATCGCCATTTACAGCATTTTATGAACTAGTAAAATTATTTTAAAATTTAAAATAAAGTATAATCAATGTGTCTTATCAAAAAAAATTATCTTTAATTTATTTATACATAAAATATTATTTATATATATAATTTGTGGGTCCCATTTAGTTTTGAAAAATAATTTTTAATTTTCAACTCTAATTTTATAACTAAATATTCTCTAAAGTTATGTTTAAGAAAGTAATATCTTTTACTTTAAAATATCTTTTTTGATATTGTTTTAATTAATAATATAATGTCAAAAAATTAAAAAAAATGATTTTTTATTTTCTAATTAGAGATTCAATCATTTCATAAAATAAAAAATTAAAAAATATTTTCTACACCCGAGCAAATCTTATATGTTTCATTGTGTTCTTAATTTTTCTATATTATACATTGTCAACTCATAATATTCTCATATTTTTAATTTAATAAAATATTTGGTATAATTAAATTGAGTGTGCAATATGATACACGAACTCTATTTAGAAATAACATGTTCAATCTTTAAAGCCTTACACTTGTGGCAAGAGCAATGGGACTCGATCTCTTGAAATTCATTTCGATTCAATGGTTGTGGTGCCATTTGTTCAAGTTGGGTTCTTCTTTGTCTTCTCATTTATACGGTGGGTTGATCGAGATTATTTTTCTTAAGAAATTGTGGTTATGCTCAATATGTCATGACTTTAGAGAGTTTAATTTTGTTGTTATGATTTAGCCAAGGCCTTCATACTCGAAACTCCCGTTCGAACATGGCTCAAGTTTCTCTCAAGGCGGATAGAACTCTCTTGAAGAACTCTAGGACTTTCTTGAAGAACTCTCTTTCGCTCATGGTTCAATCTTCTTTGGAGGCAAATAGATTAGAGGTAACTTTCGTAAACTTTGAAATTACACTCTTAATCTTTATTAGTAGTGTGGAATAGTTTTACTAGAGATAGAAAATGACTTTTGACACCATATTAAAAATAATTAATATGTGTAGAGTCATTATAACATAAGATGCGAAAGTAGAGTCATTGTAAAAACTCATTTTATCTTCAATTATAAGATAAATTATTTCTCTTATAAAAATGTTTATCTTCAATTATGATGAAGGAACACCCGGAAGTATAAAATTACTAAATTTATTATAAAAAAATCAAAACTAACGACCAAAAATAGAGATAAAAACTTATCCATCTATTTTTTTTCCCTATTTAACAAAATTACACTCAAATTCCCATTCTTATTTAACTTATAATACTTATTATTCTGTCTACTTTATGATTATTTCATGAAAACGTTACTTGACACTCAACTTTAACATTTAAGGTGACATTCTTGTTATTTATAAATATATATATTAATATTATCTAAAAATAATAATATTGGTAGTTTTGTAAGTGGTTGTTATAAAAGTCAACTTTCAAGTGAGTGAAAGTCAACTATCATTTGATGAAGTCGACTGTCCAAAAGAGTGGTCAGTTGGATCAACTCTGTATAAAATGTTCTTGACTAGGTCGACTAAAGTTATGTTGAAGTCGACTCTTGCCTTTCTGGGAGTCGATTCCCAGTCCGAACGTTATATTCTAATGGTTTAGAAATGAACCAAGAGAAATTTTATTTGCAACCATAAGTTTTGCTCTTCGCAACCATTATAGGTAAAATATTAAATTTTATTATTCACAGCCACATTTATTACTTTGTCCAACCATTTATATATCAAATATATCCTCCAAACAACCATCCCTCAAAAAACACACCTCACGCGCATCCAAGCTGTTCTTCTTCGCATCAAACCCTGGTCTTCTTCCCGTTCTCCTTCTTCGCGCATCAAACCCTGTTATTCTTCTTGTAACGCCCGTATATGGCAAATTAAATTAATTTTTGGGTAATTTAAATTAAAAGAAATAGTAAAATAATTGGTTGTGAGTAAATAAAATTAAATTATGTGATTTTAAGGAAATAAGAAATTAAGATAATTAATTTTGTTATTTAGGAATTTCTGAAAAAAGAAAAAAATTAAAATAAATCAAGTTGTGGGATTTTTAGAAGTTTCGGGCATTTTTGTAATTATTATAGGGGGGTGATTGTGTGATTAATGGAAGTTGTGGGGTGCCGGCGTGAATCGCGGAAGAGGGAAAAAGTCACCTTAAGTATAAGTTCAAACCTATATAGGGTGAAGGTTGGTGCGGGCGCGAGCGGTCGTGCGTGAGGGCGACTCGGCTGTAGACGTGGGATCGAGTTCGCGGGCAGGCGCGCGAGGCTGAGGAATTTTGGCTGATTTAATTCAGCCCTTGACGTCAAAACGACGTCGTTTTGGGCTGAAGGCGGTGGCCGCCCCAACGTTGCCACGTGGCCGCGCGCTGGCCACTTCTTTTGGCCGATTTTGGCCGCAATTTAGCCCGATTTCGAGCGTGAATTTGAACAGCAAGCAGTAAGGAATTTTTACAGAAATAACAGTGTGCTCGCGAGGGAAATCTGAGAATTTTGGGGGTTCAAAAATCGGATTAAACTCCGTTTAATCTCTGATTTAATTATCCAGGTATGTAATTAAACTAGTAATTAATATTCTCTGCGGTTGAAATTTTATTTGGAGCCCAATTTTATTAATTTTGTCTATAATTGGAATATTGTAGTTTGTATAACTTTGACGGCGTTTGGTCAAATTGAGCTTAAGGCTATCTTCGGAAAGGCAAGTTCTCTATATCCTCGTTGTCGATTCTTTCGTTATCAATTTATTTGACCTCCATTCGTTGGATTTGGCTGTTAATAAATTATGGAATTTAAACGGTGTGTTTAATAATTTAATTTATTAACCTGGTTTCGAGGGTATTATTCGTTGGTTGCCTACGGGGGTTTGTATCACCCCCAATCCTATGGGAATGATGTCGTACTCACCCGGGGCTAGGTTCTTAGCTGTCGGGTATTATTATGGATTTTCTGTTATTTATTGGCTAGAGCGGTTGGGCAGTGGGGGCAAGGGTTAGCCGTTCGGTGACGGTGAGACTGTTGTATGGTCTATTTTAGGCCGTCAGATGGTCTCTCCTAGTCACTGACCACTGACCGGTGTCAGGCACTGCTGACCTACTATACCGTTATGTGATTATAGCATGCCTGATTATTTTATTTTTGTTGCATGGTTTGGTATGCACATGGGTTCGGGCTGCATGATGGGATCATCATGATTTGGTTATGCTTGATCATGGACATTTTAGATTGGTCAGGTTGCATCCAGCACGGGCATATGCATCGCGTGTGATTTACTACGTGGGCGGAACATGGCCTGATGCCTGGATGTATGGGCGCCTTGTATCACGTTGATGCTCATTACGCCTTGCATTTTATATGCATTGCATGGTTACTGGTAGTTATTAGTTCTCGGACGGGAGTACCGTTCCGAGGGAGCCTTTGGCTCGGCTGTCGGGAGTACCAGCAGGGATACGAGTGACGGGAGTACCGACTCGGGATAGTGCGCACAGGTTTGTGGTGATTTATGTTGCCTTTCAGGGCAGCGGCAGGTTGGTATGGAACTTGGGTGCCAGGTGTTTTATGTGGGCCCCAAGGACCGGTATATGTTTTATTATGCGGCACTGTTGCGTCACATGACTTGTGCGTACATGTGGGTTTATATTTGGGGTGATATCCTCTTCTGTTTCATTTACAGCCTTCCTTTTCATATAAACTTGCTGAGTCTTGCGACTCACCTTGCTTTCCATCATTCCAGGTAAGGGTAAAGCAAAAGTCGAGGGCGAGGACCGCGCTACCTAGCAGCCAGTCGTGTCGGTAGGGTGTACAGTTAGCTGCCCCCGTTTTCTCTGATGTTTTGTTAAGAGTTCTGACTCTCATTTTTTACTGTGCCCGGTTGTTCCTTGTATCTTTTATCGTTGGCACAGGTGTCTGTATATTTTTATATACTCCTTGACTGCTGCTCCAGCAGGGTACTTGTAGGCTTGCATGTATATTGTTTTGCTTTCGCTGTTGTATTTTTCGTATGTATGCATGCCAGGGTATTTTCGTCTTGTGTTTGTTTCTCTTCTCTTAGGTAGGCGCTCTCGTTCGGATAGACCGGGCAGTTGGGATATCTGGGCGGGGGTGCTTACACTTCTTCTTCAGATCATTCTCATAAACCACCGCCAACCTCTCGCCGTCGTCTACTTCGCTTGCCTCGCCCACCCTCTTCATTGGAGTTCCCTAGAATCACAGAAAATACCCATCTAGTTAGGAGTTCCTGAACTGTGGGGTGAGGGCTTCCTAACATATTAGAAACGTCTTGCTTAACATATTCTAATTCCTTATTTTGTCTTTCCTCAATTATATTCTATCATTTTTCCTATATTACTACAACAAGTTTAGGATAGTAAAATTCCTATGAAGTCATCTTGCAAGTCACAAGTTCAAGAGGTAGAAAAGCTAGAGAAGTTTAATGGCATGAATTATAAGTGTTGGAGTATGAAGATCATGTACCAACTAATTGTGGCCAAAGTCTTATATGTTCTAACTTATCCATATTCACAAGATGGGAGGAATGAAGGGCCACTCACTGTTGCACAACACAAATGGATGGAAGATCACTTTATATGTCATTCAATGATTCTTATTGCAATGAGTAATGCACTTTTCAACATTTTCCACAAGTGCTTCCCTATTTATGAGTTATGGGCTGCAATTGAGCGGAGGTATATCAATGAGAATGTCGGTAATAGATTTTTTTAATTAACAAATATATTGACTTTAAAATGAATGATTTTAAGCTAATTATAGATCAAGTTAATAAACTTAATAATCTATTCATAGGGGATTTGATTCAAGGTGGTATAAATATAATAATCCCCCACCCAAATTTAATTATTTTACACTAGTGCCTCGCACCTGTGCATGGCTACATCCAAAATAAATAGTTTTTGGTACCTCCACCAAGCCTCAAACCCGTGACTTTCTCTTTCCCTCGCACGCGTACCTACCTGGTCTGCAAGCCTCCCTATTAATATATATGTGCAAATTTCTTATACACTAATCTCAACTCCTTTTATTAAAAATAAATTCTAGCATTTTATTCTCTAATATTCGAACCCAAAACCTCATACTTCTCTTGCATGCTTGTAACTATTAGGCTACAAGGCTTCTCATTTATTTATTTGCAAAGATTAATTTTAATACTTGTCGACGTTCGGAATTGGTCGACGGTGATTCGTTTGCCCGCACTAGTGTTATTGATCCGAGAGGGAGATGATGGGATATCTGGTTTGATTTGTCTACCCGCCGATCATCCCTGCAAGGTACTCTGATGCCCAAGTCAGTAAGCAAGTAAGTGAATGTGCAAAGTATCAGCAAGTGGGCAGAAGAAAAACATACCCTAGCTCTCAAAAGAGCTGACTGATATATAAGAGGATATCCCTTCCTACATGCGTTGTACATATGCAGATGATGTGATGGAATAGCCGGCGTCGGCGGGAACGTACATGCAGTAGCAAGGCGTCGACGAGACCCTCATTAATGCGGATGGGATCCGTCATTAATGAGGATGGGATCTGAGGTGAACGCACGGAAACCCAGACACAGCTGTAATGATGTTGCAAAGGGGTCAGAACAACACTGGCATAGGGCGATCAGATGGGTCGAGAAAATGGGCCTGAAAGGTCCATTCGGGGTGGCCCCTGACCTATTGGTATTCTGCGGCGTATGTCCTTCCCATTATGCGAGCTGATCGGCTGAGCTGGCGAACTACAAGGGTCGTTGGGAGGTCGCTTGGAATGTAGCTGAGAGTTTGCTCGAATAGCTCGATGAGTTAGAGGCATTACCGGGAGCTCGCTTGGCCCCGCCACATGAACTTGGGCTCTAACAATGTGTGAGCTTGCGTCAATGAGCTCCCGAGGTCTACTGGGCCTTAAGTGATTGGGTCGGCCCACTGAATTAAGTCTAGCCCATAGGGAGTAGAGCGGGAAATACCCGTAACAATACTAAACCAACTCCCATAAAATATTAGAATGTTACACACAGCTCATTAAAATGCCATTGCAGAATCAAGAACTCATGTATAACACGAATATTCATATTCATATTCATTCTAAGGGTTCAAACCTTGAGCATTTTTAGTTATGTGTCATACAAATACTCAACAACTTTTGATTTGTGTATTTATTTTCTTCTTTTACTAGTAGTATTATTAGATAATAAGTGAGGGATTATTATATATAAATATATATTAATATTATCTAATAATAATAATATTAATAGTTTTGTAAGTGGTTGTTATGAAAGTCGTTTGTGTAATACCCCAGATTTTTGAACTCAAATATGAGGTGATACCTAAGGTTATTAGGTTCTAATACTTGAGGAAATAAGTCATTTCAAAGGATTATAGAAACCTTGAGACAAATGTTCAATTTCTGAACCAGTGATAAAATCGTAAATATTGAAGTTGGGTAAAAGTGTAATTTATCTAAAATCTTGGGGTGCTAAGTGTAATTTATCCATTTTTCAGGGACCAAAAAATACAATTTAAAATGGCTCGGGGACCAAGTTGTAAGCGTCTAAGTGCAGTTACGTGAAATGTTCGGGCCGAAGCGTCGTTTGTTGAAACCTTAAAATATCGCTTCAAAATATATTGGATTTCAAACTCAAATCAAATGTAGATTTGGATTGTTTTGAAGTTTAAGTCCAAATATTTTCTAAGTCTTCTCCAAGTCTTTTGCTTAGCTTCCAAGATTACTTAAGCTTCCAAAAGTCTCCAAAGCTTATCTCTAAGGACATGTGGCAAACATTCATTGGCCACTTAGGAGATAGGATTTGAAGTCTCATGATGATCCGACATGTGGCACGATTTGGTTCGCCGAAGTTTCTTATAAATAAGGGCTTTTGGGTTATTCATTTTGGTCACCAAGTAAGGTGGAAAAGGAAGAGAGTTTAAGGGAGGAAACGTTGCCAAAAAGAATAGGGGAAAAATCTGCCAAAGAACGAGGAATGAGAGACTTGTCGGAAGGTTCGGGACTGCCACCGCAAAGCATTCCAAACTTTAGCAAAACTGCAAGGTAAGTCTGATTTCTTTCCATAATCGGGTAGAGGGATGAAAGAGGAGCAAGTAGGAAAAAATGGGGGTCGAATCGGAATTAAAACAAGGGAGATATGGCCGAAATACGGAAACTAGGCAAAGCTGGCCGAAAATAGGGGTAGCGCGTGAGGCCCCTTCCTTGGACGCGTGAAGGCGCGTTCAACCTCATTTTTCCTTGAAATTTTGCAGTAGTGACCCTTGATTTAATCCTTACAACTCTGTATAAAAATATTTGGCATTCGCCTTACTAAAACTCATGTTTTGGCAGTAACAAGCCTCGATTTGCGCTTAAACGGTGCTTTCTGGTGAACTTGAAGGTGAGTGGTTCTTATGCATGCTCCTTGATTTCTATTGATCACTTTTGGTTTTCACTTGTGGATGGTTGTTGCTTACGGCTTATGTTCCCTTTGTTTCAAACATATCATTTCTACTTTATTGCATCGAGTTTGACCATGACAACTTTCGTGTGTGACTTGTGATCATATTCCTTCTGCTTTGTCATACATCTTTTCATTTGGTGGCTGTGGCTAGTTGGTGACTTATCATGTGTGAACTACCACGGGGGTCTGTGTAAAAGGGCTGACCACGTGGGCCTGTGTAAGGGGGCTATCCCGAACTTGTGTAAGGGGGCCGAGGGGTTCATACACGGCAAGTAAGGAGGATATCTCATGCCTGTGTAAGGGGGCCGAGAGGTTACATCTCATGTGTTTATTACTTTTGAGCAAATCTTGCCTATTTTACATGCATCTCGATATTTGTATTTGTGGCTAGTTTTGGGATATCACAGGGGATCTCGTGCTCTTACGGTGAGCCGTGATCTTAGGAGATTTGGTTCTTATTTCTGCATGTCTCCTGGCAAAACGACATATTGCTTTTGCATGCATAGTTTTTTTCTTGTACCACTCACTTAGATGTAATAATCTAACTTGGGTGTTTCATATCCCTGGGATATTCAACATTCCAGGTATATCGGAAGTACCAAGTGTTCCAAATTCCAGTTCGAGCAAAGATAAAGAGGTGGTGTTGAGCTAGCTTTGGGTTTTGCAACTAGCTTTAGCTTTTATTTCATTATGTACCTTTATAACCAAGTGATGTATTGTAATAGCAGCTAGGACACTCAAGGTTGTAAAGGGTGTGTGTGTGGGTGTCCTACAATTGTACTTGCTATGATGTGTTGTGTTTTATGGAGTATTGAAAGTCGTATGCATTTTTTGAACTTGTAAAGGAAATCTAGTGGAAACCCCTTTATTTAATTTTGGTTAAGCTTGTAGGTTCGATCTAATACTTCCATTGATAAGGGTTTCCATAACGCCCGTAGGTGATATCTTCTTATATTTCATGTTGTTTTGTATTTGAAAAAGGTGGGGCGTTACAGTTTGTCATTTAATAGGAGTCGAATGTCCAAAAGAGTGGCTCTTGGTTGAATCGACTCTGTATAAAATGCACTCAGCTAGGCAAGTCGACTCTGGCCTCTTTGGAAGTCGACTCCAGGTCCGAACGTTATATTTTAAAAATCTAAAAATGAACCAATGTGACATTCTAATTGTAAGAACATGTCTTTAAATTGAAGAGATGTGACAATTTCAAAGGATAAGACTATTCTCAAAAGATATAGCTAGGGGTGTGTAATCGGTTATAACCGAACCGAACAAACTAAAAATGATTAATCGAACTGAACCGAATTGAGCCATATAACCGAACCAAACCGACCGAATCATTTAAACTAACTGAAATAATCAAAACCGAACTAACCAAATTTTGAGTCGTTGTAACCGAATATAAATTTTTATTAAAAAAATCGAATCGAATCGAACCTAATAAAAGAGGGTTAATTGTCGGTTTAGTTCAGTTTTTCGGTTAATAATACCAAAAAAATCGAATCGAATAACTGAAATTCTTGAAAAAAAAATAACCAAACCAAACCGAAACTAATAATCAAACCAAACTAAATAACCAAAAATATTGAAGGAAATAATCGAACTGAACTGCTACTGGTAAAAAATTGAACCGAACCGACAATTTAATACGATTTGGTTAGTTTGGTTTACCCGTTTTTTTGCTCACCCCTAGGTACAGTCTTTCAATAGGTTGTATTTTTTAATTTTTGTGTCCATTGATAAGCTCCCTTTCATTATCTAAAAATAATTTAGACATTTGGGGTGTAAAGAGTGAGAAATATATCAATACTCTTGCATACCTTTGATATCAATTATCCCTATATTTACTCTCTCTTAATCTCAATTGTTGATTTTAGTTCTTGGTGGTAGAAAGAGATCAAAACATACTATTTTAATTTCTTAAATTAGGTATTGTATCTCGGGTTAGAATTTCCATCAAACCATTTGCACGTAGTGAAAAAATTACTATTCTAAAAATGCTTATCATATTCCAATTTCTTATTTTATTTTTCGTCAATTATATTCTATCATTTTTCTTATATTACTACAACAATTCTATATTAATATGATATATAATATAATATATTTATATATGAATGTTACATTCAAATATTAAAATTAAGTATTCAAATAGTATTTTTAATTATTCTATTTTTAATACTTAAAAATGAATATACATAGCGTGATATTTTAATTAGGTCGTCCAGAACCAGAAGCTCGCCTTGTATGGGCCTTAAAGTGGGCCAACAAGTTATCCACATATTGGTCTTGTAAAACCCTGTCCCCAAACAGACCCTTCATTTCCAGGACCTTATCCTTGAAAATCTGTCCTCCTTCTGCAACCATCACCAGCCTGAGTGAGTCGGCCACCGAGTCTCTGGTGAACCAGCCGTCTCGCTCGTCTCTCGGCACCGAGTACGCCATCTTCTTCTCCTCCAAAACCCTAGCCACCAGCCCCGAGTCCGACAACCCCGTCAACAGAACCAGCGGCTTTCCCAACTGAACCGCTTCCACCACCGAGCTCCACCCCGAGTGGCACAGGAACCCACCCACCGAGTCGTGACTCAGTATCTTCAGCTGCGGCGCCCAACTCTTCCACACCACCCCACGCCCCTTGGTTCTCTCCTCGAACCCCTCCGGCAACTCGGAGACGCCGCCTCCCTGCGAATTCAGAACCCAGAAGAATGGCAACTCCGATAGCTCCAGGCCCAGAGCTAACTCGGCGAGTTCGGGTTGACTCAGCTTTGCCTCGGTCCCGAACGCGACGTAGACCACTGAGCCTGGAGGCTGCGTGTCCAGCCAGTGTTTGATCGTTTGCCATCCTTTGTCTTTCTCATCGTCGCCGTCGGCCATGGGTGCCGGTGAAGGAAGCAGGCCTACGGGAATCACCGGTTTCGAGCGAATCTGTCCGAGAAAGGTTATCCATTCAGATTCGAACTCGTAACAGCTTCTCAACACCACCAGGTCGCAGCCTTCGATGCCGGTTCGGACGCGATAACCACCTGAAAAGAAAATGTAAATTCTCACACAATCTCAAAAAAAAAAAAAAAAAAAGACAAATTCCGTCGACGCCATTTTAGGTATACCTGAAACATGGTCATCGTCTCCGGTGACGTCGTCGAAGATGCGCTTTACCTCGAACAAACGAAATGCGACGGTGGATTTGAAGGGGACCGATTTGGGAGGAACGGTGAAGTCCTCCGGCGTCGTACGACCGTCTTCGGCCGTTCCCGGGACCGGATTCGAGAAGCAAAGCGTGGAAGCCAGGTATATACTGAAGAACGCACTCGAGATCCCGAGTTTCGCGGCGATAGGCCCCAGCCAAAACGGCGCAAAATCGAAGATGACCCAGTCGGGCGCGGCGTCTTGCAGAAACGCTGCGACGGGTCGCTGGAGTTCATCGTAGGCCTTCTTCAGGTACTTGATCTTCCCGTAGGGCAAGTCGGCGGTGGCCTCTGCATCTTCCGGGAGATTCTCCACTGGCGGCAGAGGGAGCTTGACGAAAGTGATGAGATGGGAAAGCTCCGCCGGCGGCTTGGGGAGGCGGTCTATGTTTCTGGGAGTGGAGAGGAAGGAGATCCGGTGACCCTTGCGGGCGATGAGCTTGGAGAGCTCTAAGAAAGGAAGGAAGTGGCCGAAGGCCAGCCATGGGAACATGACGACGTGGAGCTTATCGTCCGTGGACGCCATGGTTGGAAACTTGGAAATAGCAGCTGTAATCTGACTCTAAAATGGAGGGTCGACCGGGAGCAAGGAGTGATGGTGACGCCACTTACATCTGATGCTGCATGATACATACTTGTGTGGACTGGGGTCCACCAACTCGGATTATGCTCTAGCGATGACCACATGTGACAAATGTGAGAAGAAAGCACATCAATAATGGAGTGCGATTTTGTTCAACCCTTTAACGGGGCCCTGTTCTTTGGGGGTTAAATTTCACAGAGGGCAGCCAAACATCAAATTAATTAGGTGCCCTTATGTAAAATTTAACCCCCCAAAGAACTGGGGTTATCTTCACCCTAAAGGGGGTGAACAAAATTGCACTCTCAATAATGGGTCTTGTGTTCTTGAAATTTTAGAAAATACGTACATCAATCATGTTTAAGTTGAAAAAATTCAATTTTTTTTATATTTTTTTAATTTTATTTAAATTTTTTAATTTAAACAATAAAATTTTGATTTGATCAATTAATTGTAATTTTATTTACGATTCGTATTCGATTTGTCGACGTCCAATATTCGCTGACGTGGCATGTTACCTAATATTTTAAAACATTTTGAATGAACCCCAAATGTTTATGTGTATAAAAATAGGCCTATTAGCGTTAAAAATTTAAATATTTTTTGCATTTTTATGATTTTATCTAAAAGTTTTATAATTTTAACAATAAGATCTTGATTTGATCAATTGGCTATAATTTTATCATCGACGTGGATCTAATTTGAGAGGCATCCACGACTCATTGACATGACACACGACCCGATATTTTAAAAAATTTTGAGTGGACCCTATGCACACATGTATAAAAAAAAATAATATTAAATATTTATATATTGAGCATATATATGCTAATTGGGCAATATATATATATGTTATATATTTAACAATTGAATTGATTAAATCAGGACGTTATTGTCAAAATTAAAATTTTTGAATAAAATTATAAAAATACAAAAATATTTGAATTTTTCGTGCTAATAGGCCTATTGTAATACCACATATTACGTAGCGTTGAGAAAAATTCAAGGAACTGATAATTTGTTTAACAATTTAGTTAATTGTCGAATCAATGGAAGGGAATACCCTGAGACTTAGATGTCTAAAGAAAATGGTATAATATTGAGAAACATCTCGAGACGAGATTTATGGCATTAAGAGAAATCAGAACAGAAACAGTTTTCGGTATAGTTAAGATGCAACTTGGGAAACTAAACGATTTTAAGGGATTTTCAAAAAGTCAACAGAACCTTGAGTGAGATCTGATTTTATGTAAGGATCAATTTTGAAATGACTTTGAGATGAAACAAAGGTCTTGTGACGTAGAGATGTTAAAAGGGTCGAGCCAAAGAATTTGGGCCCACGGCCCTTCCCGGCCCGTCTAAGGCCCCAGTCGGGTCCTGCCTGCGGCCCATTGGGCCCGACCCATTGAGACCTTATAGGCTTGGCCGGTTAAGCCCGCTGGGCCCGGCTCATTAAGACCTTATGTTATTCCCAACGTTCCTTGCTCATTTATTTTTTTTAACTATATTATTATTTATTAATTATTGATATTGGATGCTAAAAAATTTATGTTTCGCAATATATATAAATAATAACCATCAATATATTTAAAATTTTTAAGCTAAATTTTTTATATATTTAAATTATAAATAAACATTCTCTTTTTTATAAGTGTGTTATTTTTTATATCAATTCACGAGAAAATTTACAAAGTATATAAAATTTTGAAATATAAAATAATATTTAAAACTTAATATAATAAAAATTTAAAAAGAAAAAAAAAATGATTTTTATATATGCATTATTTTGATATTTATATATGTATTATTTTTTAAAAAAAATTATTTAAAAAAAAAAGGGGCCGGGCTCGGTGGGCTCAGCTTACCAGGGGGCCAGGCCCATTGAGCTCTACCCGCTAGGCCCTGTGAGCTAAGGTTCATGAGCCCTCTAGGCCCATGGGTTGGCCCCGCCCCGCCCCGCCCTGTGGGCACGACCGGCCCTTACCCACAGTAAAAAGGGCCAGACCAGGCCCGACCCTTTTAGTAAATGAGCTGGCCTAACCCATTTAAAAAGCTTGTGGGCCAACTTGAGCTGGGTCGGGCCTGCCCTTTTGACATATCTACTGTGAGAACACCGGGAAAAAACATACTTATTGGGTAATGTTGAGTTACTAATTTTGCATTTTAGGTATCTCAATGATTATTAATTTAATGTTTGATTATACAAAATGGTTGGTAACCAAATTGCAAGGGGTCTAAGTACAATTATCCAAAAGTTTTGGTTAATGTGTAATTCTTGAAATCTCGTAACTAATCATTGGAAGTCATAATGAGACTTCAATCTTATCCCCAAATGGCCAATGACGACTTGTCACATGTACCTAGACTTGATTTAAATAAGGTTGGACTCCAAAGTGATTCTAAACTAGAATGGAATGTTGTTTGAAATCCAAAATGATTCAAAATTACATTGGAATAAGTTTTGAAATCCTAAATAATTCAAAATTATATTGGAATAAATTTTAAAATCTAAAATAATTCAAAACTATATTGGAATGAGTTTTGAAATCAAAATGATTCAAAACTATATTGGAATAAGTTTTGAAATTCAAAATAATTCAAAACTATATTGAAATGAGTTTTGAAATCCAAAGTGATTTAAAATTATATTGGAATAAGTTTTGAAATCCAAAATGATTCAAAGCTATATTGGAATGAGTTTAGAAATTCAAAATTATATTGAAATAAGTTTTGAAATCCTCATCATGACCCCCTGAGGTGACGACGCATGATTGGCCCAGAAAGTCTATAAATAGGCCATTAGTGGATTTGAACTCAAAACATCTTGTTATAACTTTAGATCAAATTTGAGAACCATTTGAGAGATCTGAGGTGAGAGATTTTTGCTTGAGAAATATGAGAAAAATATGCAAAAGGAAAGAGAAAGTGCAGAGCAAAATCGAGGGAGAACAAGCCTCGCGGAAGTTTCTGAAACATCGCTAAAGTTTCTGAAGCATTGCCAGAGCTCATGACAATCAGTTAGAAAAATAGAGAGGTAAGTACGATTTCTTGTAATATTCCTGTAGAGAGGGACTCGTAGGTTCGAACGAGAGTCGAATCGAAGCTAAAATGAGGGAGTTATGGCGAAATACGAAAATTGTACAAAATTGTAGCGAAACATAAGGGCGATGCATGTGATACACGCGCCGGGAAGGGGTTACGCGTGAAGACGCATGGGCCACTTTCCCAGGGTGCGTGTGGGGCCCCGTTGCCCTAATATTTTCTAGCTTTACTCCCAATTTAATGCCCTTCAATCCTATGCAAAAATATGAGAGGTTTGGTTTACCGAAACTCATGTTTTATGCAGAAACTTAGACCCACTTGCTGTGAACAATAATTTCCAAAAGTAAACCTTCAAGATAAATGGTTCGACCCAAAACTCGATCTTATGTAAATGTTTTTATCATGTTGACATGCCTTGTTCTGATATGTATCATGTAGATTGCATACACATGTTATGATGATGAAATATGCATATGTTCACGATGATATTGTTGGTCATGCATCGCATATGTTTGAGAGTACGGATAGACATCACTATTCTACCACGGGTGCCCCCATACACCTCGACCTAGTAAGAAGGTTGTAAAAATGAAGAGTGACAATAAAGTGTGGTTAATGCCTCATTGGCTCAAACGAAAAAGAAGAGAACATTTTTCATTTTTGAATATATGCACAAAATATGAATTTTGTACCCTTACTTAGATTATTCAACATCTAACTCGAGCTATATTCCTGAAATATTCAAACGTTTCAGGTGGAGATAGTAACAGAAACGAGTATGAAAGAGGCATGTAATGACACTTAGCAAAAGTGAATAATGTATTGGCTATATGTTTATGCAGCCTATGTATTTAAAGTTTTTCTACTTTGAATTCTGAACGTTTTCAAAAATAATGATATATAACCTTATTTATGGTTAATGTTAAAGTTAATGTTCGATTTTTCTCTTCCGCTATCGATTAAGTACCTAGCCTACCTTATATGATGTATGAATCTTATGCTAGCTAAGTAGATGAAAATTTTGAGAGTTTTGTACTATGTTGAGATTGTTTCAAAATATATATATAGCCTAAAATTTTCTAAGTTATTGCCAAAATTAAAACTTTTGAATAAAATCGCAAAAACGTGAAAAGGTTTGTATTTTTCATGCTAATAGCCTTGTTTAAGTTTAAAGAATGAATTCATATTTGGACGGTCGCAGTGGAAAGCAAGCTTGCACTTGTTCACGAAAGTCTCAAACTACTTGCTACAACGTGAAGCCATTGATGATCACTGCTGCAACGGCAAGCCAGGTTATGCCGTCGACGACCCAACACCATATTATAGTGTCTAATGATTTTATTAGAATTAGAAATTCTAAGGTTGACTCCAACACGCAAGTCAAATCGCCTCGTTAATCCAAAATATAGCAAGTCAAATAGAAAATTCCACCTCCAACGCTACTTACTATTGTCAAAATTTTAGCAAAATCCAAAACTCTCGCTTGACTTAGTAAGCAAAATTGGCCAATCCAGCATCGCCATCTCTCCCCCTACTAGCCATCAACTCTGGAAAAGGCATGATCAGAGGTGGCGGAAGACGAAATTGGATGGAGAACATGGCTTATAGACTTGTCGACCAGCAGATTTGGAGAAAAGAAATTGCAGATGCACCGGAAGAGGAAATTGGGGCAACTACCACTAGATCTAAAGGCGACTGAGAGCAGCAGAAGCACCGTCGACGGCAACGAGTAGAACAAGATACAGCGGGATGAGCAGCAGCATGCTATTGACTGCACTCCCACCCTGCAATTAAAACACAAAACAAAACACAATAAAAATTTTATATTTTTTTCTTTATTTAAGTGAGAGGTTTATACTCGCCAGTGTACGAGTGTAGTTGTAGTCCAAATTTAAATTTATATTTTCTGGATGAATCCAGGTCGTCCACTGAGAGATTTATTTATGGCAAAAGAAAAAGAATGTCACACACATGCACACGCATTTGGACAAATTGGCAACAAGGTTTTTTATGGGTTTTTTTTAGATAACAGATACTAGAAAATAAAGTAAGGCAGAAATTGAAATAAACATTAAACGTAAAAAATATGAATTTTGATAGTGCTTGAGTTAAGACAATTTCAGTACCAACCTGTTGATTCCCAAATTTTAGCATAAAAGATTAGCAACATTAATTTAATTTCAGATATGAGGGTTTGTTATTAAATGCAATTAGAGATGATGATAGTTCTAGGTTAAGCAATCCCCATACATGATATGCGGGATTCTAATTTAAGCAACCACCATAAATCCAATTGCAATTAATACACAAAACAACTAAATTAATCATTCGAGTTTGGGTATGATAGCGTTTCCAGTTCTAGTAACTCTCATACATGGCATGAAAGATCTAAGTTAGGCTTACGCTCCAATCCAAACCTAGTGATTTTTCAATAATTAATACACACTCATACTGAAATTTAAATTAATGTTACTTATTTAAAGCGCAGCTTTCTTTGAGAATCATTGGCGTTGGACACTGTCCTTACCTTAACCCAAGATTAGATTTAGCTACTCATCTTTATTTGAAAGTTAATTGACATGAATTTAAATGACGTAATTTAAATAACAGAATTTAAATGACAGGAATTAAAATAGTAAAAACTAACCGGCCATTTAGGCGGTGGATAATTAAAAGACAAGAATTAAAATTACAGAAATTTAAAGGCATAAACTAACCGGCCATTTAGGCGGTGAATAATTAAAAGACATGAATTAAAATTGCAGGAATTTAAAGGCATAAATTAACCGGCCATTTAGGCGGTGAATAATTAAAAGACAATAAATGACATAAGAATTTAAAAAAAGAAAAAGAAGAAGTAAGATTATAAGAGAAAGTACTAAAGAAAATGAGAAAGAACAAGAACAATTCTCAAAGAGAGAATTATTATAAGAAAACAACTAAACTTTTATTCAAGAATAATAATCACACTTACAAATGCAATCAAGTGACCTATTTATAGGCCACAAGATGCAATACAAACCACACAATTTCAATTATTCAACTAGACATAATTATATCTAATGGGCACTCACACACTTAAAGTTAAATGGATTTTAGCTATAATACACACCTAATATTAAATGGATTTTAGCTAAAATACATACCCAATAAAGCACTCATAAAGTTAAATGGATTTTAGCTAAAAAACACATCTAATAAAGCTCTCACATAAAAAATAAAAATAGATTTCTATAAATTGGTTTTTAATCTTCATTATGATTAAAAATAATCCTTGGGTTTTCTCCAAATAATATCTTCCATGGGTTGCTCAAATTGGGCCTTAATTCTTCATGGGTTTGAATTCTTCATGGATTTTAATTTTTCATGGGCTTGATTTCTTCATGGGTTTAATTTTTCATGGGCTTGATTTCTTCATGGGCTTAAATTCTTCATGGACTTGAATTCTTCATGGCTACAAAAAAATAATAATTTAATGTTATTAATAAATTATATATTATATATGTATTACACATGGCACATATATATATATTAGATTATATTATATATATATTACATGCATGCATATAATGATGTATATGTATTATATATAATTTTATATATTATTATTATTATTATTATTAAATTTTACTTTAAAATTTCATTTCATTCATTTTTCAATTTAAACTTGCATATAACCATAAAATATATATTAATACCTAATTTAAGCCATTTTTAAGATCAAAAGAAGGTTGTAATTATAACAAAATTTTTACAAAATTAACCACTAATCAGCTATTCATCGTCTTGAACAAATTTGGGTTTCTGATTTTGGGGAACTTTTTTTTTTTATTATGACACAAGTGTCTGAGTTTTTCCCAAATAATCTTGGGAAGAACAGCCTTCCCCCCAGATACGATCACAGCCTATACATACTCAGGGTAGACTTTTAGAAAATGTCTACCCTCCATGTGGACCCCACCTTTACGTCATGCAAACGAGACCCCTAAAGAGGCAACAAGGCGCACCATAACTCTACCTCCACGTGGGCGACTTGCCTTCTAGTCTTACTGTTGCCTTCAAGCTAATGTTGTCTTCCAACAATAATTTTATCTTCCAAGACACCACAAGGATTCGAACCTCTAATACTCTTATTATCCTGCTTGTACTTTATCGCTGCTCCATGCCCATGGGGGTGTGAACTTTTTATTTATTTGTGTATTGGATGAGTGATATTGTGTATTTATGTACTTAATTAAAATTATAGATAAGGTAAAATAAATAGAATTGAAGTTTATTAATAAATAAATGAAAAAAGAAGTCAAATAGAAAGGAAAATAAGGAGTGTGATTGGAATAAAAGTAGTTTTTGAGACAAAATCAGAATATAGAGTAAATTATTTATAATATAATAGGGAGCTAAGTTGGAGTCAACTTAAGAAATACTAGGCTTGACCCTGCTTGGTACATTAATGTACACTCATTTTTAATAAGAGTAATACTATTTATCTATTTTCAATAATAGTAATACAATTTTTTTAAAGTTTCTTGCATTTTCAAGCCTGATTACCCACCCATTGTTTCCCTCGTCCCCCCTTTTCTCTCTTTCTTAGCTCTACCTCTCACGACCCCTCTCTCTTACCCAAAAACCAGCATATCGGTCTAGAGAGAAAAACCCGTCACTGCCTTCATCACTCGCATCACTGATGTGAATCAGGTTGCTAAAACCCACAATATTTGTTGAGAATTCATGGAGGTCCAATGAGAAGGGCAAGAACCAAGAAAATTACGAGAGCATTAAATCGGCTAATTGAACACATCTCAAATTCAAGTATTGTTCGAGATTCTAATATGCCCAAATTAAGTATTCAAGATAGTCAATGCTTTGTCAATGTTATCCAAGTCTCTGAAAGTAATCAGGGATGATTGATTGATTGAGAAGATTTGGGGTTGATTGATTGACAAGATTGCAAGAATTGCGAATGATTGATTAATTGAGAAGATTTGCAAGATTACAAGATTTGGGGTTGATTGATTGATTGATTAATAAGATTGCGAGATTTGAGATTGATTGATTAATTGGTTGATTGATTGACAAGATTAGCAAGATTTGGGGATGATTGATTGATTGACAAGATTAGCAAGATTTGAGGATGATTGATTGATAGGATCTAGGTGCATAAAAATGAATGGTTGAATATTTGACCACTTCCCTTATTTCCTACTTTGTTTATCCTTTCTATTTTAGATAATTCTTGTTTCTTTATTATCAGATTATGCTATTTCTTTCTTGTAATCAATTTCTACTATGCCTAGGATTTGATTTATTTCCTTTTAGTTTAGGATTTGTGTTTGGCTATATAAGCCAATGTAACCCGAGAGGAATTTAGTTTTTGGACAATATTAATTATTAGTGAGAGTTTTCTCTTTGATTCTTCAACGAACTACTTTGAACTTATCAAGATTTTATCTTGTGGCGTTCATCCTTAACTTATCACTCACAACTCTTCTCATCTATCTTGAGTGTGGCGTCAACCCTATCTTCTTATACCTTTGGTTCTTATCTCTTTATAGATAACGGGTCAAGATCTTTTGTTTTCTTTATTATGAATTTGTTTTAGAACGATCCTTGGCAAAGGAACCAACTTTGATCGTCGGGTCTCACCTTCCTTCATGGGGTTCACATCATTTGGTATCAGAGCTTGGCTCTAAATCAGGTTTGAACTATCCTTATTTTTGCTTTCATTGTTTATTATTTCTCTTTATTCCCACACCATTGTTTGTTCTTCGAGTCTGCAACTTTGCCTATTTCTTCATCTTGATTTGTTCAAGTTTTGTTAGTTATCATTATATATAGAAAAAAAAAAAAGAGGAAAGTTGGAAATTCAAAAAAAAAAAAAAGTAGCGGAAAGTTGGAAGTTCAAAGAGAAAAAGAAAGTGCGAAAATTGAAAATTCAAAAAAAAAAGTATAGAAAATTCAGAAATCAATTGAATTTGAATTGTTGAAGTGTTGCTTGTCATCCAAGTTTTGATTGCATAAAGTGTGTATTCTGTCTATTCAGAGTAGTCGACCCTAGTTGCATCAAAATTCGTATCTCCTTTTCCTCTGCCTTTCTTATTCATTGTTTCATTATAACTTTGTTCTTTTGGCTTCTTAAACCCTGCCTATTTTTTTTTTCATCCTTTGTGAATTAACCCATTCTCATTCTTAGTGATCTGATTGGTTGAGTTTGGATTGTTGCAAGGAAAATTTTGATTGAGTTCAATAAAGAACTAAAAGATGAGGCTAAATAGTGGGAAAATGCAAGAGAGTGTGAGCTCATAAGAGGGTAAAAGCCAAGTTTGAGAATACATGAGTGTGAGTGCTATCAATCTTGAGGGGAAACATGTGAATGAGTGTTTTGAGGTTTCCTAACTTTGTTTTGCAAGGTATTAAACATGTCTTGAGAGAATGAAACTCAAGAAAAGATAGATTTCAAATTCTTCTTTCAGTCCTTAGAGCAAAAATTTGAACGAATGGAGATGAGGTTTGATGAGATAAATGAGAGAATAGATAAAGTTGAATCTAGTTCACAAAGGGGGCAGCCACCTAGAGCTCTTATTGTGCAAAGAAAAGAGAGGCATCCACCTTGGTATGACTATGAAGATGACTATGGGGATGACCTAGATGATGATGATCATGCCTCTAATGTGAGTATAGGCTGATTTAGGCGTGGGAATAGAGATAGAGGAGTTAGACATGGAGAAAGGGTTAATAACAACTTGGACAACATTAAGATGCAGATTCCATCTTTCCAAGGCAAAAACGATCTAGAAGTTTATTTGGAGTGGGAAACAAAGGTGGAAATGGTGTTTGATTGTCACAACTACTTTGAATTGAAAAAGGTAAAATTGCCCCCGTAGAATTTACTCATTATGCTATTATTTGGTGGGATCAACTTATTTTGAACAGGAGACGGAATCGTGAAAGGCCCATTGATAATTTACTCTTGAGTAATGAAATGGTTTTGATGAATGTCTATATGAAAATCAATATATGAAAATCAATCTATATGGATTTTGTGAATGAGAAAATGAATTTTTAATATATGAGTTTTAAAGCAAGGTATGAAAACCTATAGAAGAAATTTTGAGTAAGGTTAAGTGTGATTTGTTTCAAATATATACTTTTGATAATCTCAACTTGTTTTAAAGATAATCAAAATGAGTTTTTAAAGAATCGAATAAGGTTGTTTTGAAAATTCAAGTTTTTCTAAAGAATAGTCGACTATCAGGTTTATTCTGTTGACTATGTTTCAAAATAGTCGACTGTTTTTAATGTTCTGTCGACTATTTAAGCATCTGTCGACTATTTTTGTTCATGAAATTCAAAAATTTCTTCACATTTCAGCAACTGTCGACTATTCAAGTATGTCTGTCGACTATTGGATTTTTGTATTAAAAATAGTCGACTATCAGTATATGTCTGTCGACTATTCTTAGTTTTACTTGTAAAAATAGTTGACTAATCTTTTCTTTTGTCGACTATTTTGTTTCACAGATTTTACAACGGCTAGTTTTTGGTGCATTAAATGCTCGTCAACCACCCACAACGGTCCAAATTTCAAACATACCCACCATCAACTATAAATAGGTGGTTGAAGATGCATTAAAGGCTGTTGAGAAACTATTGAATATCTTGAACGATCGTGCCTTCACTGTTACATCGATTTTCACTTCTTTTCTCTCTGTACTCTCATTTAAGAGGCTTTGATATATACTGTTCTATTTCTTTTAAGCCTCGTTTATTTATTTAAAGAGAGAAATCTGTAACTAAGAGTTGTACTCTTAGCCTCTCTAATTCATTGTTTGTATTTCTTCCTAGCAGTAGCTAGAGGGCCCATTAAATTGGGAGGTTGTACATTGCCTAGTCAAGGACTAGAGGACCTACTCATATTGAGTAGGGGGTTGATAGTGATATTGACTTTGTGTAATCTTCAATAAGACCACATCATTATTCCTCTTTACAAAAAAAATATAAATACTTTCACTTTCCAAAAGAAATTTTTTTTTACTTACCAATTCACCCCCCTCTTGGTGGATATCACATCAGCTCAATTCTATCAATTGGTATCAGAGCGTGGTTCCCATTGTTTTCAATTAGGTCTAACAACCTAGGGTCAAGATCCACATAATGGCATACTTTCCTAGCTCCTCTCATCATGAAGGACAGAGTACTTCTCGTCCACCTTATTTTGATGGTACTAACTACAATTACTGGAAAGCTAGAATGAATATCTATCTTATGCAGGACTCAAGTCTTATGCAAGCTATTAAGAAAGGAGTCACCTTGGCTGACATGGAAAAAATGGACAAATGGACAGCTGAAGAAAGAATGAACATGGAGACAAATGCAAAAGAAATGAACACATTGATTTGTGCACTATGCCCAGAGGAATTCAACCGAATATCAACATGCAAAACAGCAAAGGAAATTTGGGATAAACTAGAGGTAACTCATGAGGGTACAAACCAGGTAAAAGAAACAAAAATAAATATTCTGGTTCATGACTATGAATTATTTACTATGAAAGAAGATGAATCCATTAAAGACATGTACACCAGATTTAATGATAGTGTTTCAACTTTAGAGTCTCTAGGAAAAACTTTTACAAATGGTGAAAAAGTTAGGAAGATTCTAAGAAGCTTACCTAGATCATGGGATCCTAAAGTCACTGCTATTACTGAGGCAAAAGATTTAGACAAACTTGAATTTGATAATCTACTAGGATCACTAATGACTCATGAAATCATGATGAAACGAAGTGATAATGCTGAACCAAAGAAAGATAAGAATGTAGCCTTTAAAGTTGAAAAGGAAGAAAAAGACTCTCGGGACAGTGAAGATGATGATTTTGCTCTGTTAGCTAGAAAATTTAAGAAATTTATGAAGAAAGGTAGGTTTAATCAAAGAAAGACATTTCGGAAAGAAAAAGATCAAAAAGAGTCTAATCCATCTAATGAGCTTCAATGTTTTGAATGTAAGAAGCTAGGTCACATTAGAAGTGACTGCCCCCAACTGAAAAAGATGGATCGCAAGGAAAGGAAAATGAAGAAAAAAGCTCTAGCTGCATGGGGTGAAGAAGATCTCTCATCAAGTGATGAGTCTCAAGATGATGAAGTTGCCAACATTTGCTTTATGGCCAATATTGAGGATGAGGTAAACTCTCAGCATCCTAATCTATCCTCTGACTTTACTTTTGAAGAACTTCATGATGCATTTAATGACTTGCTATGTGAATGTGAGCATATGAATGAGAAAAATATTGATTTAAGAAGAGAATTAAATTCCTTAGAAAATGAGGTAAAAAATCTGAATGTTAAAATAGAACTGTTAGAAAATGAAAGAAACAGTTTAAGTGCTGAAAAGGAAAATCTTTTGAAAGAAAACAAAGACATGAAGGAATCGTTAGAAAAGTTGGTTGAAGGTAAAAATAAACTAGAAATGATACTTGGAGCTCAAAGAAATTTTGGAAATAAACAAGGAATTGGATTTGATCCATTCCAAGCAAGCTCTAGTAAAATAGTGTTTGTTAAAGCAGTAAACCAAAAATTTATTCAAAGAAAACCATTTTTCAAACCAAAGTTTTCAAAAAGAGGTATTACCTGTCATTACTGTGGAAAAGATGGTCACTCAATTAACAAATGTTTCATACTAAATTTTCCTCAAAAATTCAAACAAGTTTGGGTTCCTAAAGATGTAGTATCTTCTAACAAGAATGGACCCAAGAAGATGTGGGTACCAAAGGGAACAACGTGAATGATTTCTTGTGTAGGCTGCATTGGTTTCAAATGATCCAAGGAGCAAGTGGTTCCTTGATAGTGGCTGCTCAAGGCACATGACAGGAGATCAAGATCTTCTCAGCAATATTGTTCTCAAGGAAGGAGGTAAGGTTTTCTATGGTGACAATTCTCAAGGTAAGATTATAGGTATGGGTTCTATTTCTTTTGAAAATATTTCTTTAGAGAATGTGTTTCTTGTTGATGGTCTTAAACATAATTTGATTAGCATTAGTCAACTGTGTGATTTAAGCTATGAAGTTTGTTTTGATGCTAACTCTTGTAAAGTTGTGTGCTCTAAGTCAAAAGAAATAAAATTAAAAGGAAATAGAGTAGGGAACATCTATCTCACATTCCTAGAATCTCCCAAAATGGAAAACTGTTTAGTTACAAAGTCATCTCAATATTCTTGGCTGTGGCATAATAGGTTAGGGCATGCTAGTATGAACCTAATAAACAAGTTAGTAAAACATGATCTTGTTATTGGTTTGCCTAAGCTTAAATTTGAAAGAGATCACATTTGTGGCACTTGCATGAAAGGCAAACAAATCAGTATATCATTCAAACCAATAAATGAAGTATCAACATCTAGACCTCTAACACTACTTCACTTAGACCTATTTGGTCCAATGAGGACTCTAAGCTTAGGAGGTAAACAATATGTTTTAGTTATAGTAGATGATTATTCTAGATTCACATGGGTAATTTTTCTTGCATCTAAAAATGAAACATTTAAGTCATTTGAAATATTTAGTAAAAGAATTCAAAGAGAAAAAGGCTTTTGTATTTCAAAAATTAGAAGTGATCATGGAGGAGAATTTGAAAATGAATCATTCAAACTGTTTTGTGAAGAAAATGGAATAGATCATAACTTTTCTTGTGCTAGGACTCCTCAACAAAATGGTGTAGTAGAAAGAAAGAATAGATCTTTACAAGAAATGGCTAGAACAATGCTTTGTGATAAAAACCTTCCTAAGTACTTTTGGGCAGAAGCTGTGCATACTGCCTGCCATATTTTAAATAGAGTTTCAATGAGGCCTTTATTGAAAAAGACTCCATATGAATTATTTAAAGGAAGAAAACCCAACATAAGTCATTTTCATGTGTTTGGTAGTACTTGCTATATTCTCAACAATGGAAAAGAATCTCTAGGTAAATTTGATGCTAAAAGTGATGAAGGTATATTCTTAGGTTATTCATCTCAAAGTAAAGGTTATAGGGTATTCAACAAAAGAACCCTAGTGGTAGAGGAAACAATCCAAGTTATAGTTGATGATATTAGCCTTGAGGTTCCAAAACCTAGAGAAGATGGTGAAAATAATGTAACTCAAAATTTTGAAAAACTTTCTATAAGACAAAGTGAGTCTAATGCTCAAGAAAACGTTTCATTTGAAGAAGATCAAGAATATCAATTTGAAAAAGAACCAACATTTCCAAGAGAAAGGAAATATGTCAAAATGAATGAAATCTTAGGAGATCCATCCAAAGGCATTAGAACTAGATCTTCCATTAGGAATGAATGCCAATGTGCTTCCTTCCTATCTCAAGTTGAACCCAAAAATATCAAAGAAGCTTTAGAAGATGAAAATTGGATTATTGCCATGCAAGAAGAACTAAATCAATTTGAAAGAAGTGAAGTTTGGAAACTAGTGCCAAGACCAAAGGATTATCCTATTATAGGCACAAAATGGGTATTTAGAAATAAGATGGATGAAAATGGAGTTGTAACTAGAAACAAAGCAAGGTTAGTGGCTCAAGGTTATAGTCAAGAAGAAGGTATAGATTATGATGAAACTTATGCCCCTGTTGCTAGGTTGGAAGCCATAAGAATGTTGTTAGCATTTGCTTGTTTCAAAAACTTCAAATTATATCAAATGGATGTTAAGAGTGCTTTCTTAAATGGGTATATTAATGAAGAAGTTTATGTAGAACAACCCCCGGGATTTGAAAATCACAAATATGAAGACCATGTGTTCAAATTATCTAAAGCTTTATATGGTCTAAAACAAGCCCCTAGAGCTTGGTATGAGAGACTCAGTAAGTTTCTCTTAGAAAAAGGATTTAAAAGAGGCCAAATAGATACAACATTATTTATAAGAAGTCATGATAAGGACATATTATTAGTTCAAATATATGTGGATGACATCATTTTTGGATCTACAAATAAATCTCTTTGTGATCAATTTGCAATTCTTATGCAAGGAGAATTTGAGATGAGTATGATGGGAGAACTTAAGTACTTTCTAGGATTGCAAATAAAACAAGAAGAAGAAGGTATATATATTTCTCAACAAAAATACATAAGAGATCTTCTCAAAAGGTTTGATGTTCAAGATTGTAAACCTATGGCTACACCTATGAGTAGTTCTCAAAGCCTAGATAAAGATGAATTAGGGAAAGCTGTAGATAACAAGCTGTATAGAAGTATGATTGGCTCTCTGCTTTATTTAACAGCTAGTAGACCTGATATTATGTTTAGTGTGTGCTTATGTGCTAGGTTCCAATCTAATCCCAAAGAATCTCACTTGAAAGCAGTTAAAAGAATTTTGAGATACCTAAAAGGATCTACAAATCTAGAACTATTTTATGCAAAATCAAATATCTTTAAACTAGTAGCATACACTGATGCAGATTATGATGGATGTAAAATAGATAGAAAAAGTACAAGTGGTTCATGTCAATTCTTAGGAAATTGTTTGGTATCATGGTCAAGTAGAAAACAAAATGCAGTGGCTCTATCATCTACTGAGGCTGAGTATGTAGCAGCTGGAAATTGTTGTGCTCAAATATTATGGATGAAATACCAAGTAGAGGACTATGGCATAAGGCTTCAAAACATCCCAATAAAATGTGACAATACTAGTGCTATAGCTTTAACAAAAAATCCAGTGTTTCATGCAAGAACTAAACATATAGAAGTAAAACATCATTTTATTAGAGACCATGTTCAAAAAGGAGACATAAGTCTTGAATTCATAGATACAAATCATCAAGTAGCAGATATCTTTACAAAACCTCTTGATAGAGAAAAGTTTGAATATTTTAGAAGTGAACTAGGATTAATCATAACATGAGTAAGTGTGTTGTGCTCCTTTCTAATGTTTGTTTTAATACATATATATATTATTGAGAAGGCAAAGATTCAATTCTGTCAAATCAATTTATAAAATTGACAGAATGTTATCAAGCCAAAATTCATTTGTGATGGGGCATCTCTGCAAGCTTATCAATATTTTTCTTAAATATAGTCGACAGCAGTTCCAGCCTAGTCGACTATTCGTCTTGTGTTAGCCAAAAATAGTCGACAGCAGTTTCAGCCTAGTCGACTATTCGCCTTATGTTAGCCAAATTAGTCGACAGCAGTTTCAACCTAGTCGACTATTTGCATAGTGTAAGCCAAATTAGTCGACAGCTATATTGCATCTGTCGACTATCCCATCGCGCCTATTTAAAGACCAGGCGACTATCGGCCCCCTTTTATTTTTAAAAACCCTAACCGTCCGTATTGTCGTTTCCCTCCTCTCGAAGTATCGATTTTTCCTTAACCTAGTGCATTCGGTTATTTCGGTTTCTCGTGCTCCATCAAAGTGCCAAAGCATTTCATTTCATCTGCTATCCCTCGGCTCTATCTGTCGCTCGATCTCTCGGCCATTTCGCACGATTACTCTTGCTCTGTCCATCCCTCTTGCTCTGCTTCGCGTTTCAATCACCTCATATGGCAAGGACTAAGAACACAGACAAGGGCAAAGGCAAAGGAAAAGGGAAAGAAAAAGAATCGGGTTCTTCAAGCCATCCTCCATCCCATCCGAGACCTCAACTCCAACTCTTCATTTCTGAAGAACAACAAGAAAGGTATTCCATGTACTTTGAGTCTCGTGAAGTCCTTGAAGGTCGTTATTTGGACTTATCATTTCTAGAATCCATTGGTTTTCCCTACATTCAGACATTTAAAGATTTCGGTTGGTGGGATTTCTTAACAATTCATCGATGTATATATGAAGATGTGGTTAGGGCTTTTTATTCCAATGCCAACAATATCTTTCATAAGAGAAAATCGGATAAAAAGTTCAAGACTAATATTGGGGATGTTCATATGGAAATCACTATGATGCTAATCCACGAACAGTTTAAAATCCCTTTGGATGGAGAGGACTATGCTTCCTGGACTCAAGATTTTCTTCAAGCCAGTAAAGAAGTCATAGGAGATGACTCACTTACATCTAAGATTTCTGACACATCCAAAATGGACTTGAACACTAGGATTCTTCATCTGATTTGTTGTCAAATGATTCACCCTAGAAATGGAAGTTTCTCTCTTGTTACAAGACTTGACTTGTGGTTACTCCAATGTATTAAGGCCAGGAGAAGGCCAAATCTGTGTCATCTGATGATTAACTTGATGGTAGGTGCTCTTTCCACCAAAACTAGGTCCCTTCCTTATGGTATGGCAGTCAGTCTTTTACTGGATCGTTTGGTTGGAGACATGGACAGTGCTAGAAAAGTATATCTAAGCCAATCTCAACACATTAATGACAAGACACCTATTAGAACTGGCTATGCACACAGGGATGGGGAATGGGTTAAAGCAGACCAACTTGAAAGGCCTAGCAAGAAAAGAAGATCAGAAGGACCATCATCATCTCATGAAGACTTAGTGGTTCAAGGAATGGCAGATCTTAAATTAGATATATCAAGAGTTGAAGCTAGTCTACAAGAATTTCGAGAAGAAGTCAGGCTAGAGCTACAAGGTCTTCATCAGCAGCAAGAAGATCTATCTTCTCAGATGGGGTACCTTATTCAGTTGTTCTCTTCTCAGTTTCCTCCTCCTGCTGCATCTCCATCCATTCCACCAGTTGACTCTCCTTCATCCGCTCAGTCTTCTCCTTCATCCATCTCTCCAGATGTTTAGATGATGCCCTCATCATACATTTCACTTTGTTTTTACCTTATGTATGCTTGTTTTGGCAAATTTACCAGTAGCTTCTGTTATATGTTTTGTTGAACTCAACTATTACTCTATGAATGAATGTTTTAGTATTGACATTTCACTCTTGCTAATGTATGTTTAAATAGGGCTGAATGATCTGGTTGAATTATTTATGTGCCCTTAGTCTAAGGGGGAGCCTCAGTGTGTTTCAAAAAGGGGGAGTATTCTTATTATTTGATTTTGACAAAAAGGGGGAGATAAATTGAATGATTTGATTTTCATATTTGTTTTGTCATCATCAAAAAGGGGGAGATTGATATTTTACTCTTGAGTAATGAAATGGTTTTGATGAATGTCTATATGAAAATCAATATATGAAAATCAATCTATATGGATTTTGTGAATGAGAAAATGAATTTTTAATATATGAGTTTTAAAGCAAGGTATGAAAACCTATAGAAGAAATTTTGAGTAAGGTTAAGTGTGATTTGTTTCAAATATATACTTTTGATAATCTCAACTTGTTTTAAAGATAATCAAAATGAGTTTTTAAAGAATCGAATAAGGTTGTTTTGAAAATTCAAGTTTTTCTAAAGAATAGTCGACTATCAGGTTTATTCTGTTGACTATGTTTCAAAATAGTCGACTGTTTTTAATGTTCTGTCGACTATTTAAGCATCTGTCGACTATTTTTGTTCATGAAATTCAAAAATTTCTTCACATTTCAGCAACTGTCGACTATTCAAGTATGTCTGTCAACTATTGGATTTTTGTATTAAAAATAGTCGACTATCAGTATATGTCTGTCGACTATTCTTAGTTTTACTTGTAAAAATAGTTGACTAATCTTTTCTTTTGTCGACTATTTTGTTTCACAGATTTTACAACGGCTAGTTTTTGGTGCATTAAATGCTCGTCAACCACCCACAACGGTCCAAATTTCAAACATACCCACCATCAACTATAAATAGGTGGTTGAAGATGCATTAAAGGCTGTTGAGAAACTATTGAATATCTTGAACGATCGTGCCTTCACTGTTACATCGATTTTCACTTCTTTTCTCTCTGTACTCTCATTTAAGAGGCTTTGATATATACTGTTCTATTTCTTTTAAGCCTCGTTTATTTATTTAAAGAGAGAAATCTGTAACTAAGAGTTGTACTCTTAGCCTCTCTAATTCATTGTTTGTATTTCTTCCTAGCAGTAGCTAGAGGGCCCATTAAATTGGGAGGTTGTACATTGCCTAGTCAAGGACTAGAGGACCTACTCATATTGAGTAGGGGGTTGATAGTGATATTGGTTTTAAAATCCTTAGTGGATAACTAAGGTAGTGGATTAAGCTTGGAAGGCTGAACCACTATAAATCTGTGTCTTCACTGCTCTTCATACTTTCTCCTTTAAGCTTGCATCGTTGCACTTTTGACTTTGTGTAATCTTCAATAAGACCACATCATTATTCCTCTTTACAAAAAAAATATAAATACTTTCACTTTCCAAAAGAAAATTTTTTTTACTTACCAATTCACCCCCCTCTTGGTGGATATCACATCAACTCAATTCTATCAATGAGACATGGGAAGAAATGAAGGCAATAATGAGGAGGCGATTCATTCCAAGTCACTACATAGGGACTTATTTCAGAAGTTGCAACGCCTTACTCAAGGTTCCAAAAGTGTTGAGGACTACCACGAGGAGATGTAAATAGCCATGATTCGAGCCAATGTGGAGGAGGACAAATAAACTACCATGACTAGGTTCCTAATTGGACTGAACCGTGATATTGCAGATGTGGTAGAACTACAACATTACGTTGAGTTAGATGACATGGTGCACATGGCCATCAAAGTGGAACGACAATTGAAGAGAAAGGTGTCCACATGAATTGGGCATAATTTAGGCTCTTCTTCAACATGGGAATTTAATTGGAGTGGAAATGATGAAAGGCCTAATTCCAAGCCTAAGGCTAAAACCTCGAAAAATAACAAAGATGGAGAAACACCAAATAAGGTAAAATCTGATACTCCACCTCCTAGAAATAGAGATATCAAATGCTTTAAGTGTTTGGGGATAGGCCATATCGCATCTCAATGCCCAAACAAAAGAGTGATGATTTTGAAAGATGATGGTGATATTGAGACCGAAGATGAGTTCGATAATGAGTCCATGCCACATTTGGAGGATGCAAGTGGCATTGAGTACCTGGTAGATGGGAAGCTCTTGGTGGTAAGAAGAGCTCTTAGTGTGCAAGTCAAAATAGATGCGAAAGAGCAATGTGAGAACATTTTTCATACTAGATGTCATGTCAATGATAAGGTATGTAGCATGATTATTGATGGGGGGGAGCTGTACTAATGTAGCTAGTACTAGCTTGGTGGAAAAATTGAGTTTGATGACTTTGAAGCATCCTCAGATGTATAAGCTACAATGGTTGAATGATTGTGGAGAATTTAAAGTAACTAAACAAGTGTTTGTTTCATTCTCAATTGAGAAGTATACAGATGAAGTTTTGTGTGATGTGGTGCTAATGCATACGAGCCATATTCTTTTGGGGCGACCATGGTAGTTTGATAGGTGTTCAATTCATGATGGTTATACCAATAGATTCTCCTTTGTACTTAATGAAAAACCAATTACTCTTGTACCCCTATCCCCAAGACAAGTGTATGAAGATCAAGTGAGGTTAAAAAAAAAGAGTGATAAGAAAAATGAGAGTAGGAGTTCAAGAGTAAGAGAAACTGAGATGATGAAAAATGAGAGTGAAAGTTCAAAAGTAAGAGCAACTGAGACCAAAAGGAGAGAAAATGAGAGAAAAAAAGGAAAAGAAGTTTCGGTTAGTAGGGAAAGAAAAGAGAGAAAACAAGTGAACTACTATGTACAAGAGAGTGAGTTCAAAAAACCTTTATTTTTAAATCATACTATGATTGTACCTTTGTACAAAGAGGTTTGTTTTAGTACTACTGACCTTAACCCCTCTTTGCTTGGTGTTGATTTTTCTTTGCAGAAATTTGTTGATGTGTTCCCTGAAAAGATACCTAATAGTTTCAAAAAAGTTGTATTTGATCCAGGTGATTGGGTTTGGTGGCATATAAGGAAGGAATGATTTCTCGTTCAAAGGCGTTCAAAACAACTTTCAAGGGGAGATGATTTGTTTCAAGTGCTTGAAAGGATCTACAAGTTCGATCTTCCGGGTGAGTATACTACAAGTGCAACCTTTAATGCTGTTGATTCCTCTCCTTTTAATGTAGGTGACAATTTGAGGACAAATCTTTCTCAAGAGAGAAGGAATGATGTGAATCAGGTTGCTAAAACCCCACAAGATCTGTTGAGAATTCATGGAGGTCCAATGAGAAGGGCAAGAACCAAGAAAACTACGGGAGCATTAAATGGGCTAATTAAACACATCTCAAATTCAAGCATTGTTCGAGATTCTAATATGCCCGAATTAAGTATTCAAGATAGTCAATGCTTTGTCAATGTTACCCAAGTCTCTGAAAGTAATCAGGGATGATTGATTGATTGAGAAGATTTGGGGTTGATTGATTGACAAGATTGCAAGAATTGGGAATGATTAATTAATTGAGAAGATTTGTAAGATTGCAAGATTTGGGGTTGATTGATTGATTAATTGATTGATTAACAAGATTGCGAGATTTGGGATTGATTGGTTGATTGATTGACAAGACTTACAAGATTTGGGGATGATTGATTGATTGACAAGATTAGCAAAATTTGGGGATGATTGATTGATAAGATCCAGGTGCATAAAAATGAATGGTTGAATATTTGACCACTTCCTTATTTCCTACTTTGCTTATCCTTTCTATTTTAGATAATTCTTGTTTCTTTATTATCAGATTAAGCTTTTTTTTTCTTGTAATCAATTCCTACTATGCCTAGGATTTGATTTATTTCCTTCTAGTTTAGGATTTGTGTTCGGCTATATAAGCCAATGTAACCCGAGAGGAATTTAGTTTTTAGACAATATTAATTATTAGTGAGAGTTTTCTCTTTGGTTCTTCAACGAACTACTTTGAACTTATCAAGATTTTATCTTGTGGCGTTCATCATTGACTTATCACTCACAACTCTTCTCATCTATCTTGAGTGTGGCGTCAACCCTACCTTTTTATACCTTTGGTTCTTATCTCTTTATAGATAACGGGTCAAGGTCCTTTGTTTTCTTTATTATGAATCTATTTTAGAATGATCATTGGAAAAGGAACCAACTTTGATCGTCGGGTCTCACCTTCCTTCATGGGGTTCACATCATTTGGTATCAGAGCTTGGCTCTAAATCAGGTTTGAACTATCCTTATTTTTGCTTTCATTGTTTATTATTTCTCTTTATTCCTGCATCACCGTCTTCCCCACCAACGGTGCTTGCACCATCAGATCGCTTTAGTTGCTCCTGCCATCGATGGCCCCCACCCGTCGGCCACAAAAACCTATCACCGTCGTCGCTCCAATCACAACAACTCACATCGCCATCACTCTCTCTCTCTCTCTTTCCATCGCGTCTCATCCACCTCGCCCACCCAAAAATCAGATTTAGTCTAAAGTTTAAGCTTAGATCTATGGAGATTTGGTTGTTAGATCTTGCTAATTTTTTGGTATGTGGGTTGATGGGGATAAGGGTGTCATGTGGTTGCCTTTGAACGTTGAAAACCACCGGTCACGGCGGCCAGTGGCGGCTAACAGTGGCAGTCATTTTCCAGCCTATGTAATGTAATTAATTTTATATTTTGAAATTAATGAACTTGAAAAGTTAAAATTTTTCTTTTAAAATTTATGTAATATAATTAATTTTACATTATGTAATGTATTTGAAAAGTTAGAATTTGTATAAATTTTACTATTTTGGGATTTTCGAATTTGAGCATGATTGGCTTTTATCAGAGAATGGGGAGTTTTTATCTTAGGATCTCTTATGTTTTCTTCTATTTAAGAAATGTTGTTTGAATTTTGATACAAAAATGTAAGAGATGATTTTAAGATATAGTTGATATTATTGTAGTGAGTTGGCATTTGCAATGAGAATGTATCTGGTCGCAAAACAGTAAGAGAATGTGTATGATTGCAAAATATTAAGAAAATGCATTGAGTAATGCTATTCATCTTCAATAGAGATGAACAATAATTCATGTGGTAGTCACATGAGAGTATTTGGTTAGTATTACAATAAAATCTGTCAATAATCCTTTTATCTTTCCCAACTAAATACTGTCATGTGACTACCACATGGACTATTGTTCAATCTCTACTGGAGATGAATAGCATTATTCAAATGCATCTGGTCGCGCTGGGTTTGATTATGGGAACTCCAAATTTGCCCTCATATTTGAAGTCTTAGATTGATAATGTAACTATTAACCATTTTACACTGATTTTTAAGATTAAAGAGCCAAACACACAAGCCAAAATAAGAATCCAACAAATGACAAAATTTTTATCAAGTAAATGGTTTGATTATGAACAGGTAATCAGTGACCTAAAATCTGACCTATGTGCAAAGGCCCAAAATTGAGGCCATATCATTTTATCATATTTTAACAAATTTACACAAGAATTTACAGGACCCAAAGTGAAAACCCAATTTCACTAAATAGCAAAACCCAATTTCACTCAAATTCAAATATCCCAGAATTTGATAAGACAAAATAACAAAATTTACATAAATTCTAACTTTTCAAGTACATTACACATAGTGTAAAATTAATCATATTACATAAATTTTAAATTTTTAAATACATAAATTCTAAAATATAAAATTAATTACATTACACATATGGGTGACGGTCGGTGAATGACCGCCACCGCCACCAGATGAAGATTTACATAATCAAAGCCTACCCTTAAAAACACTAACTCAAGAAAATTAATATACACAAAAATACAGCTAGATTTTTGTAGATCTGATTTTTAATTTTCGATTTGAAAAATGCACTGCCAGTCACACCGACCACCATGGCCAGTAGTTTCCGATGATCAGAGGCAACCACCTGACACTCTTATACCCATCGATCCACATGCTAAAAAATTAAGAAGATTCAACAATCGAATCTCCATAGATTTAAACTTAAACTTTATGCCAAATCTGATTTTTGGGTGGGCGAGGTGGAGGAGACAAAGTAAAAAAAAAAGGAGAGAGAGAGAGAGAGAAAGAGTGACGGCCATGTTAGCGAGGGTGGTGATGGCGGTGGCGGGTTTCTATGGTCAACGAGTGGGGGCCATCGACGACAAGTACGACATGAACGATCTTAGGGTGCGAGCAATGTTAGCGAGGGGGCTATGACGATGATCACAGGTTTCTCTCTTCCAATTGATTTATTCATTTTGGGTAGAAGAGAGAGAGAGAGAGAGAAGGGTCATCAAAGGGGAAAGTCGGTTGGGGGGGGGGGGGGAAGCAATGGGCCAGTAAACAGACTTGCAAAGGCAAAAGATTAAAAAAAAAAAATTATAAAGTTTTCCTATTAACGTTACCCCCGTTAAATAGGGTGCACAAAATCAAACTGAGCTATCAATACGCAAAGTTGGTGCCAAAAAGGATTGGATGCGGGTGACCAACTCTAAGCCATGCGTCAATAATTCATTGGTCCATTAAATATTTTTATTAAATGTATTAGAATGTTAACTGATTAATTTTTTAAATTATTTAAACAAATACTACTTCTTTCAAATATTTTAACCTAGTGTGATAAACATATCACAAGTTGAGCAAGTCTGAAATTGGACTAGCAAAACTAAATTAGCTTGTGAATTTTTTTCAAAAAAAGAAAAGTTTGGCAAAAAAATAAAAAAAGTTCAAAGAATGTCTAAATCAAACACATTCTAAATAAAAATTTAGTGGTTCTTCGGGGTAAATATCTGAAGTTTAAGATTTTAACTAGGTGCGAATTTAGGGGGGTAGGCATGGGCTTCAGCCCTCCCCAAATTTGCAAGGTAAATTTGGCTCATTTGGGGAAGGAGGGCTAAAATGACTTATGGATCTGGGGGCCAGCCCTCCTCCAGATCTACTCCTAAATTCGCTCCTGATTATAACATTATTAATAACGAAATGGGTGTTGTGACTAACTTTGAAAATTTAAAAAATTAATTAAGTTGATTTTAAAGTTCAATGGAATATGAATTTTGGTGTAGTAGCATAATTGGTTTTATATTAGAAGTGAGAAGTCACAAGTTTAAATTTTGTTCACATTATAAGCATTTAATCTTTTCGGGGTTGTTTGAGCTAGTGCTTGTTATGATTTTTTAACTAAAATTTATGGGCCCCATTTAGTTTTAGAAAATAGATTTTTATTTTCAATTCTAATTTTATAACTAATTATTCTCTAAAGTTGTGTTTAAAAAAGTAATATCTTTTACATTAAAACATCTTTTTGATATTATTGACGTTCGAAATTGATCGACCGTGATTCGTTGGTCTGGACTGATGAAATGAACAAGAAAAGCGAGAAAGGAAAAGATACGCCAAGGAACGTTGTATGGCTCAGTTCACGTTCCTCCAACCAGTTGGCCCCCTACAAGTATTCTGACGTTCAAGTAAGTAATGGAGTAGGAAAAATGCAGCATATCAGTAGGTAAGCAGAAAAGCCTCATTGGCTCTGAAAAGAGCTTGCTGATGTATAGGAGGAAGGAATGTCCTTCTGAACGCGTTGTGTGCTTAGAGGTGATGGGATTGAATATCCGGCGCCGACAGAGGGCCTAGATAGCTACATGGTGCTGACGGGACCCTCATTAATAAGAATGAGATCTGTCATTAATGAAGATGGGATCTGAGATAGGTGCACGAAAATCCAAAAATGACTTGCAATGATGTTACATGCTGGTACAGGGCTAAGATGAGACCACCATGGGCCAAGAAAATGGGCCGAGAAGGTGAGGCCAGGCCCAACCGGAATAACCCCTAGTCCACAACCATTCCTTGGTTACTCTATGACATTCTTGTCATGCGAGCTGATCAGTTAAGCCAACGAGTTGGAAGCGTCGTTGGATGTTCGCCATCAACTTAAGCATCGCCAGGAGCTCACTAGATGTATTGCTAGGAGCTCGTTTAAAGCCTGTTTGGTTCCGTGATCTGAGCTCGGGTTTTAGTGATGTGCGACCTTGCTCTGACGAACTTGGCTTGGGGCCTATTGGGTTTTAGGCAATTGGGCCGGCCTACTGGGTCAAACCCAGCCCATAAGAAGTAATGTTGGAAATACCCATAATAGATATTTTTTTAGGTCATAATATAATGTCAAAAAATTAAAAAAAATTGAGTTTTTTTTTTTTTTAATTTTCTAATTAGAGATTCAATCATTCAATAAAATAAAAAAAATAAAATAAAATCCCACACCTGAGCAAATCTTATGTGCTTTATTGTATGCTCAATTTTACTATATTATATATTGTCAACTCATAAATATTTTATATTTTTAATTTAATAAAGTGTTTGATATAATTCATTTGAATGTCCAATATGATATACGAACCCTATATATACAAATAACATATAGTTCAATCTCTCTTAAGTCTTACACTTGTGGCAAGAGCAATAAGGCTCGATCACTTGAAGTTCATTCTCATACAATGGTAGTCCTGCACCTTGTTCAAGTTGAGTTCTTCTTTTATCTTCTCATTTATAGGATGAGTTGATCGACTATATTTCTCCTAAAAAAAGTTGGGTTTTTCTTTGTCTTCTAGTTTATATAATGAGTTGATCGATAATATTTTTCTTAAAAAATCATGATTGTGCTCGATATCTCACGACTTTAGAGATTCTAATTTTGTTGTTATGATTTAGCCCATGTAGGACAATCTTTTCTTAAAGGCATTTATACTCTAAACTTGTGTTCCAACATGACTCAAGTTTATTTCGAGATTGATGGATTTCCCTAGTTTTATTTGTCATTCATTATTTTTTTTTTATCATATCAAGAAAAAAAAATAATTAAGAAGTTAACATAAGTTATTTTGAAAAACTTTCATTCGCTGGTGGCTCAAGCTTCTTTGGAGGCAAATAGATTAGAGGTAACTTTTGTAAAATTTAAAATTACAGTAATGCTATATTGCTCGTCGTCACTGGGGCCCACGTGCATGGGGTCCGTGTCCCCTCATTGACGGGCAAATGATATATTGCTTGTCAATGGGCAATATAGCATCTATGTTTGAAATTATGCTCTAATTATGTTGATTTTTATTAGTAGTGTCGAATTATTTTACTAAAGATAGAAAATGATTTCTAACACCAATCAATGTGTGCAGAATCATTGTAAAGATTTAATTATCTTCAATTATAAGATGAATTATTTCTACTTATAAAAAAAAATATTTATCTTCAATTGTGATGGGAACACTCAAAACTATAAAATTATTAAATTAAATGTGAAAAAATTGAAATTAATGACCAAAAATAGAGATGAAAACTTATGGTGTATTTATTTTTTCCTTCCTTACCAAAATTACATTCTCAAATTTTTATTCATATTTAACTTATAATACTTATTCTCTTCACTTTATAATTATAATTATTTTATGAAAACGTTACTTTAACACTCAACTTTAATATTTAATGCGATATTCTGTATTAATATATTATATATTTATATTAATATGATATATAATATAATATATTAATGCACTAATGTTACATTCAAATATTAAAATTAAGTATTTAAATAGTATTTTTAATTATTTTATTTTTTAAACTAAAAAATGAATACAGATTGCGTGATATTTTATTTTAATTAGGTCGTCCAGAACGAGAAGCTCGCCTTGTATGGGCCTTAAAGTGGGCCAACAAGTTATCCACATATTGGTCTTGTAAAACCCTGTCCCCAAACAGACCCTTCATTTCCCGGACCTTATCCTTGAAAATCTGTCCTCCTTCTGCAACCATCACCAGCCTGAGTGAGTCAGCCACCGAGTCTCTGGTGAACCAGCCGTCTCGCTCGTCTCTCGGCACCGAGTACGCCATCTTCTTCTCCTCCAAAACCCTAGCCACCAGCCCCGAGTCCGACAACCCCGTCAACAGAACCAGCGGCTTTCCCAACTGAACCGCTTCCACCACCGAGCTCCACCCCGAGTGGCACAGGAACCCACCCACCGAGTCGTGAATCAGTATCTTCAGCTGCGGCGCCCAACTCTTCCACACCACCCCACGCCGCTTGGTTCTCTCCTCGAACCCCTCCGGAAACTCGGAGACGCCGCCTCCCTGCGAATTCAGAACCCAGAAGAATGGCAACTCCGATAGCTCCAGGCCCAGAGCTAACTCGGCGAGTTCGGGTTGACTCAGCTTTGCCTCGGTCCCGAACGCGACGTAGACCACTGAGCCTGGAGGCTGCGTGTGGAGCCACTGTTTGATCGTTTGCCATCCTTTGTCTTTCCCGTCGTCGCCCATGGGTACCGGTGGAGGAAGCAGGCCGACGGGAATCACCGGTTTCGAGTGAATCTGTCCGAGGAAGGTTATCCATTCAGATTCGAACTCGTAACAGCTTCTCAACACCACCAGGTCGCAGCCTTCGATGCCGGCTCCGATGCGATAACGAGCTAAAACGAAAATGTAAATTCTTCCACACAATTTAAAAAAAGAAAAAAAAGATAAATTCCGTCGACGCCATTTTAGGTATACCTGGAACATGGTCATCCTCTCCGGTGACGTCGTCGAAGATGCGCTTTACCTCGAACAAACGAAATGCGACGGTGGATTTGAAGGGGACCGATTTGGGAGGAACGGTGAAGTCCTCCGGCGTCGTACGACCGTCTTCGGCCGTTCCCGGGACCGGATTCGAGAAGCAAAGCGTGGAAGCCAGGTATATACTGAAGAACGCACTCGAGATCCCGAGTTTCGCGGCGATAGGCCCCAGCCAAAACGGCGCAAAATCGAAGATGACCCAGTCGGGCGCGGCGTCTTGCAGAAACGCTGCGACGGGTCGCTGGAGTTCATCGTAGGCCTTCTTCAGGTACTTGATCTTCCCGTAGGGCAAGTCGGCGGTGGCCTCTGCATCTTCCGGGAGATTCTCCACTGGCGGCAGAGGGAGCTTGACGAAAGTGATGAGATGGGAAAGCTCCGCCGGCGGCTTGGGGAGGCGGTCTATGTTTCTGGGAGTGGAGAGGAAGGAGATCCGGTGACCCTTGCGGGCGATGAGCTTGGAGAGCTCTAAGAAAGGAAGGAAGTGGCCGAAGGCCAGCCATGGGAACATGACGACGTGGAGCTTATCGTCCGTGGACGCCATGGTTGGAAACTTGGAAATCGAAGCTGTAATCTGACTCTAAAATGGAGGGTCGGCCGGGAGCAAGGAGTGGTGCTGACGCCACTTACATCGGATGCTGCATGATCCATATACTTGTGTGGACTGGGGTCCACCAACACAAAACGATTAAAAAATATAGTTGCTTTTACCTTAAATTATATAATATAGTTAAAATATTTAAAATATTTTTTATTCAAGACGGTGAGATGCATGACTAAAATACTTCTCACTCAAAATGATGAAAGACGATGAGACAAAGCAGTGAGGTGCGAGCTATATTTTTATCATTTGTGATAGATTGTGTAGTTCAAGGTGTAAGTAATTCAAGAGGTACCAATAGCATGATTCGGTGGGTCTTGTGTTCTTGAAATTTGAGAAAATATCATGTCTAAGTTTAACGAATGAACAAAGAGTGTTGCATCCTCATCAATACCACCTTCAACACCACCTAAGAGATATCGCAATATTTCCAATAAAAAGACAATAACAAAAGTTTTTAAATTCAAACTCCTTTCTCTCTCTCGTTCTTACACCTCTCACTTTCTCACATTCTTCCTCTCATTCTGGCCTTCTCTCTTTCTCACTCTCCCACTTTCCCCTTCGACTCATTCTTCCCTTCCTCTCGTTCAAGCCATCTCTGTCTCTCTCTCATGCTCGTCCGACCCAGCCTCCAGCGTCCCTTGGGCTTATTCTGGCCATCTCTCTCTCTCTAACCCGTGCGACAGCATCTCCGGCATCCCTTGGACTCACTCCAACCTTGATCTACAAGGAGGTAAGTTTTTAGTTTTATCTGTAATGATTTTCAACAAAGATATTGTCGACGTTCAGAATTGATCGATCAGAATTCGAGAACCCGCACTGAGAATGTAAACACAAAAGGAAGGGAAGAATAAATACACAAATAAACTTTTACGTGATTCGAGCAGAATGATGCCTAGTTCACGACTGTTTTCTAGTTTTTCCGGCAGAGTAACAGTATGTTATTCTCTCTCTTTATACAATGATTTTAACCCATATTTATAGTGTGTGGTGTTTACAATTTGCATAAAATTCGAAAGTAGAAGGATGATATCACGGGAGACAAAGTGTCCTCTTCACCTCCATAAAATCGAGAGTGGGTTCCGCCTTATCAGATGGTTGGTTTGCCTCGAATAAAGTAAGTGGGCTCCGCCTCTGGTTATCCCACGATCCTTTTGTCGTGCAAGCTGAATGGTCGGCCAGCGAGCTAGATGCTTCACTGGGAGCTCGGTTGGTTCCCTGGTCTGAACTAGGATCTTAGCGGCGTGTGACCTTGTTTTGAGGGCCTCAGCCTTAGACCTGTTGGGCTTTGAGAGATTAAGCCAGTCCTCTGGTCAAGCCCAGCCCACTTAGCTATTTTCAAAAAATACCCATAACACTAGCCCTCCGGCTCGCAATACGATCTTTGGACTGTGGGTTGATATAAGCTGAGGGAAGTGGGTTTCGCGAGTTGCCAATCCGTTTGTCAGACCTTTGCCCAATTTCTTCAAATCATGTTGTTTCATGATGCATGCCATGTCTAAGGCGCATTTAATGTGCACGTTCCCCTATTATAGTGTATGATTACTATCGTGGGCCCATTAGTCATTTCGATCCGACAGTTGTGATCATCCGAACTGATACTATAAATGGCAGAAAAAAAACCCCTCTATTCTCTTCTTCGCGTCACTTTGAAAACTTTTTGCTCTCGCTTTCCTCTCTTCCAGAGATTCTCGAAGTTTTCTTGCTTACGACCGCCCGAGCGTCCTTTAAGTTCCGACACCGACGAGAAATGCTCCGATAGGTATGTTCTTCTTGGCTTTCATTTCTTTCTTTTGTTAGGCAGTCCATCGTCGGTTGAGTGTCATCAATCCTCTGGTTTCCTTTATCCTATCAATGTCGTTCTTCGGAGTCTCTTTTTGTTTCTTAATGTACCAATTCAAATCGGTTCATTAGGCATTCTCCGAGCCTTCGGGCTCGTAGTTCTAGCCCCTTTCTCTCGGCGTGCCTTAGGCGACTCCCTGTTGAGAACTGCATGACCTTTCAAATAAGGGATACTTTTAGGGATTTTTGTTCTTCGAGGTTTGGTCCACGATCTGCGACTTGACTATTTTATTTTTTCAATGTAGATTTCCAATTCTGTTCAAGGGGAATTAGGTCAAAAGCGTCGCAACTATGTTATAGGTGAAGACGACACCTCGAACTCCGAAGATTGAGTTGTGGTAGAAATGCATAAGAACAAAAGCAAGAGCTCGCGAGCTAGGGAGGTCGCAGAGGAGACATCCCCAGAAACTGCTATGGTCATTGGTGAGCAAGTTGTTGAGGGAAACCAAGGACATGAGGTCTTCCAGAGGTACTCGTCCACGACAAAATTCCGCGAGCTGGGGACCTGGACCTGGACCTGAGAGTTCTGTTTCCCAAAGGACTTCCAGGCGATGGTCCCTTCTCCGAGCTACCATGCAGCCTATCCTCCGACCGACTTTATAACCATTAGCCCCCAGCACCTTGAGTCTGGGTTTAGGTTCCCTGTTGCCCCCTATCTTCTTAATCTTTTGAATGAGCTTAATCTTTTGAACGAGTTGTATTACTTGACAGCTCGTCCTTCAACCTATAAGTCTATCCTTCCCTAGGGCAGGACAGAGAGGAAGTCCAATGTAGGCGATTAATTATAAGTCCCATTGGTTCTTTATTTCTCGCCCTTCCCTTCAACCGCTCAAGAACTTTAGCTTCACATTGGTCCCGAGTAAGGGTGCACTTGCTCGTACAATTTTTTCTTCTTCTTTTTTTTTTTTTTTTGACATCTTTATTCTATTGTGTAAACTTTGGGAGTGGGAGGCCGAGCTTGTCTGCCGAGGAGATCGAGGTCCTCGACCTTCTTGTTGCTACCGGGGCAAGCTCGAAAGATTTTGAGCTAACAGAGGAGCTGCTGAGGGAGCACCAGCTAACACCTCCCCTTGACGCAGAGATCGTCGAGGAGATCTTTTGTCTTAAGATCTCTTATGTTTTCTTCTATTTAAGAAATGTTGTTTGAATTTTGATACAAAAATGTAAAAGATGATTTTAAGATATAGTTGATATTGTTGTAATAAGTTGGTATTTGCAATGAGAATGTATCTGGTCGCAAAATAGTAAGAAAATACATTTTTCAGGCTGGATTTGATTATAGGAACCCCAATTTTGCCCCCATATCTAAAGTCTTAAATTGATAATGTAACTCTTAACCATTTTACACTATTTTTTAACATAAAAGAGCCAAACACACAAGCCAAAAAAAAAAATCCAACAAATGTCATCAGAAAGATTCATACAATCAAAACCTACCATTAGAAACACCAAGTGAAGGGAATTAACATACGCAAAAATAGGCCAAATTTTACGGTTAGATTTTCGTATATCTAATTTTTAATTTTTAATCAAAAAAATGCACTATTAGTCACCACTAATCATTGTGGTCGGTGGTTTTTGGTGATCAAAGACAACCACCTGACACCTTTATTTCCATCGACCAACATACCAAAAAATCAGTAAGATCCAATGATCGAATCTCCATAGATCTAACCTTAAATTTTTAGTCAAATCTAATTTTCGGGAGGGCAAGGTGGAAGAGATGCGATGGAAAGAAAGAGAAAGAGTGACGATGGTACGAATGATGGTGGCTAGAGTGACGATGGTGCAAGCGACGATTGCTGGAGCAACGTATGGCGATGGGGGGTTTCTGTGGCTAGCAGATAGGAGCCACAAACAACAGGTGGGACTGGAGCGATCTAAGGGTACGAACGGTATTAGTCGAGATAATGATAGTGCGAGCAGCGTTGGCAGGGGCAGTGACAACAATGGTGGGTTTCTCTTTCCCAATTGATCTGCTGATTTTTGGGTGAGAGAAAGAGATGGGGGTGTTGAGAGAGGGAGAGTCAAGAAAGGGAGAGAGAGAGAGGCGGAGGGAGGGAAAACAATGGACAGGTAAAGAGGCTTAGATAGGTAAAAAACTTTAAAAAAAAATTGTAAAAACTTTTGCTACTAACGACAGCGTTGCCCCAGTTACATGGGGTGTACAAAATCAAACTCAGCTACAAATATGCAAAGTTGATGCCAAAAAGGATCAGAAATGGGTGACTAACTCTAAGCCATGTGTCAATATCTCATTGGTCCATTACATATTTTTATTAAATATATTAGAATGTTAATTGATTAATTTTTTAAATTATTTTAAAAAAATACTACTTTCAAATATTTTAACGTAGTGTGACAAACATATCACAAGTTGAGCAAGCCTGAAATTGGACTAGCAAAACTAAATTAGCTTGTGAATTTTTTTCAAAGAAAGACAAGTTTGGCAAAAAAAAAAAAAAGTTCAAAGAATGTCTAAATCAAACATGTTCTAAATAAAAGTTTAGTGCTTCTTCGGGGTAAATATCTGAAGTTTAAGATTATAACATTATTAATAACGAAATGGGTGTTGTGACTAACTTTGAAAAGTTAAAAAATTAATTAAGTTAATTTTAAATTAACTTAATTAATTAGAAGTGAGAAATCATGAGTTTAAATTTTGTTTCACATTATAAGCATTTAATCTTTTTGGTGCTTGTTATGAATTTTAAGAGTTAATTATACCAATAATACTCAACTTTGTATTCTGTTAATATTTGGTCACTAAACTTTAAAATGTTACATATTAGTCACTAATATTTCAAAATTGTTATTTCTTAGTCACTGAATTTTAAGATATTACCTACTAGTCATTAATATTTTAAAATCGTTTCCTACTCATCACTCGTTAGTCATTGAACTTTAAGTTCATGAGTGGCGGATGAGAAACAGTTTTGAAATATTAGTGATTAGTAGGCAACATTTTAAAATTTAGTAACTAAGTAGTAACAGTTTGAAATATTAGTGACTAACATGTAATATTTCAAAGTTTAGTGACCAAACAGTAACATAATGCAAAGTTGAGTAATTATTAGTATAATTAACTCGATTTTTTAACTAAAATTTATGAGCCCCATTTAGTTTTAGAAAATGGTTTTTGATTTTCAATTCTAATTTTATAACTAATTATTCTCTAAAGTTGTGTTTAAAAAAGTAATATCTTTTACTTTAAAACATCTTTTTGATATTTTTTTAGTTCATAATATAGTGTCAAAAAATTAAAAAATTAGAGTTTTTTTATTTTCTAATTAGAGATTCAATCATTCAATAAAATAAAAATTAAAAAAAAATCCATACCTAAGCAAATCTTATGTGTTTTATTGTACACTCAATTTTACTATATTATACATTGTCAACTCATAAATATTCTTATATTTTTCAATTCAATAAAGTGTTCAATATGATTAAAATGAGTGTGCATTATGATATACAAACTCTATTACAAATAACATGTAGTTCAATTTATGAAGTCTTATACTTGTAGCAAAAGTAACGGGGCTCGATCTCTTGAAATTTATATCAACGTAAGTTCTTCAAATTAAATTACATTGATGATAGGAGCAATGGGGCTCGATCTCTTGAAATTCATTTTGATTCAATGGTCGCCGAAATCCTCTGGGTTCGGGAAACATGGATTTTCCCGAAGGGTTTCAGAGACGCGATGGGTCGATGGCTTCTTATTTAATAATTTTTTTTATTGTAATGTTAATAATTTTTTTATTGTAATGTTATGTTTAATATTTTTTATTTTTGTGTTATTTTTTAGGTATGGTACGTGGTAGAAAATGTGAAGCTTCTTCATCTAGCCAGCCTTCTTCGTCTCGGGAGCGTCCTACTGATTAGTGGTTAATTTTATAAAAATTTTGTTATAATTATACCCTTCTTTTGATCTTAAAAATAGTTTAAATTAGATATTAATATATATTTTATGGTTATATGCAAGTTTAAATTGAAAAATGAATGAAATGAAATTTTAAAGTAAAATTTAATATATAAAATTATATATAATACATATATATCATTATATGCATGCATGTAATATATATATATAATATAATATAATATATATATATATGTGCCATGTGTAATACATATATATAATATATAATTTATTAATAACATTAAATTATTTTTATTTTATTTTTTAGGCATGAAGAATTCAAGCCCATGAAGACTTAAAGTCCATGAAGAATTCAAGTCCATGAAGAAATCAAACCCATGGAAAAATCAAGCCCATGAAGAATTAAGACCCAATTTGAGCAACCCATGGAAGATATTATTTGGAGAAGGCCCAAGGATTATTTTTAATCCTAATGAAGATTAAAAACCAATTTATAGAAATCTATTTTTATTTTTTATGTGAGAGCTTTATTAGGTGTGTTTTTTAGCTAAAATCCATTTAACTATTAGGTGGATATTATAGCTAAAATCCATTTAACTTTATGAATACTTTATTAGGTACGTATTTTAGCTAAAATCCATTTAATATTAGGTGTGTATTATAGCTAAAATCCATTTAACTTTAAGTGTGTGAGTGCCCATTAGATATAATTATGTCTAGTTGAATAATTGAAATTGTGTGGTTTGTATTGCATCTTGTGGCCTATAAATAGATCACTTGATTGCATTTGTAAGTGTGATTATTATTCTTGAATTAAAGTTTAGTTGTTTCCTTATAATTCTCTCTTTGAGAATTGTTCTTGTTCTTTCCCCTTTTCTTTAGTATTCTCTCTTGTGATCTTACTTCCTTCCTTTCTTCTTTTAAATTCTTATGTCATTTATTATTACTTTATTATTCACCGTCTAAATGGCCGGTTAATTTGTGCCTTTAAATTTCTGCAATTTTAATTCTTGTCATTTAATTATTCACCGCCTAAATGGACGGTTAGTTTATGCCTTTAAATTTCTGTAATTTTAATTCTTGTTATTTAATTATCCACCGCCTAAATGGCCGGTTAGTTTATGCCTTTAAAATTTCTTGTCATTTAAATTCTGTTATTTAAATTACGTCGTTTAAATTCATGTCAATTAACTTTTAAATGGAAATGAGTAGCTAAATCTAATCTTGGGTTAAGGCAAGGACAGTGTCCAACGCCAATGATTCCCAAAGAAAGCTGCGCTTTAAATAAGTAACATTAATTTAAATTTCAGTATGAGTGTATCTTAATTATTGAGAAATCACTAGGTTTGGATTGGAGCGTAAGCCTACTAGAACTGGAAACGCTATCATACCCAAACCCGGATGATTAATTTAGTTGTTTTGTGTATTAATTGCAATTGAATTTATGGTGGTTGCTTAAATTAGAATCCCGCATATCATGTATGGGGATTGCTTAACCTAGAACTATCATCATCTCTAATTGCATTTAATAACAAACCCTCATATCTGAAATTAAATTAATGTTGCTAATCTTTTATGCTAAAATTTGGGAATCAACGGGTTGGCACTGAAATTGTCTTAACTCAAGTACTATCCAATTTTATATTCTCACTTAAAGTATTTATTTCAATTACTGCCTTAATTTATTTCCTAGAATCTGTTGTTTAAAAAACCATAAAAAACCTTGTTGCCAATTTATCCAAATGCGTGTGTGCTTGTGTGACATTCTTTTTATTTTGCCATAAATAAATCTCTCAGTGGACGACCTGGACTCATTCAGAAAATATAAATTTAAATTTGGACTACAACTGCACTCGTACACTGACGAGTATAAACCTCTCACCTAAACAAAGAAAAAAAAATATAAAATTTTTATTGTGTTTTGTTTTGTGTTTTAATTGCAGGGTGGGAGTGCAGCCAAATTTTGGCGCCGTTGCCGGGGAGATTGAGGCAAAAACAAAAAGGAAAAAAAAAATATAAGAAGAAGCATCTCCTGATAAATTCGGTAACTCTGTTTCTTTTTACTTTATTTTTGCATAGTGTATGATACTTAGGTCAGGTAAAACTGTAGAAAATCAGTCACTCATGTCTCAACACAATGAGAACATGCCACTTCCACAGAACATGTCTGCACGTGGTAGTGACCACGGTGACCCTGATCCCATTGATCAGGAGATGATCAGACCCCTTAGGGAGTATCTTCATCCTCCTAGGCAGACAACCCCCTCATGCATTATTCTTCCCATCAATCATCATAGGTTTAACTTCAAACCTGGCACAATCCAATTGTTGCCAACTTTTCATGGCATGGATTCTGAAAATCCATATACTCATATGAAAGAATTTGAGGAAGTATGTAGCACTTGCATGGACCATACAGCAAATGAGGATGTCATAAGATTAAAACTCTTTCCATTCTCACTGAAAGATAAGGCAAAAATATGGTTAAGCACTCTTCCACCTAGATCTATAGGAACTTGGAGAGAAATGCAAACAACTTTCTTAAAAAAATACTTCCCTGCCAACAGAACTGCTACTCTTCAAAGACAAATCATGAACTTTGTCTGTAAACCAAATGAGAATTTTGCGCAAGCGTGGGAAAGGTTTAAAGACCTTCTTCACACTTGTCCGCACCATGCTTTTGAGCAATGGAGAGTGGTCAGTTTCTTTCATGATTCACTCACTCCCCAATTGAAAATGCTAGTTTTTACAATGTGCAATGGAGAATTCTATGAGAAGACTCCAGAAGAAGCTTTCCACTTCTTTGACACATTGGCTGAGAATACAAGGAACTGGGAAGTTGGTCCAACATCTGCTCTTGATTCAAGAGAAAATCCACAACCTAGAGGGAGATACCAACTGAGTGAGAGTGACGATTTAAATGCAAAACTAACTGCTTTAACAAAGAAAGTTGAAAACATGCAACCCAAAAATGTGCAATCTGTTAATCAAGTGGAAGTAAAGTGTGCTGTGTGTGATGCAACAGATCATTCAACTGAAGAATGTCCTACCCTACCTGCTTTCAAGGAGGTATTGTATGGGCAGACTAATAACAATCATTCACACAACTTTGAGGGGAGACAAAATCAAAATCAGAGTGCAGCCTATTATGGGAATAATCAGAACTACAATTCATACCATCCCAATAATAGAAATCACCCCAATTTTTCTTGGAGAAATGATTCTGGAAATCATTCTCAACCTCCCTTCCCTACACAACAACATACCTTCCAACAAAATCAAGGTTCTTCATCCAATACTTACCAACCTCCTCATAGGAGATCTTTGGAAGATACCTTGCACCAGTTCATCCAAAGTCAAACAGGTATAAATAATCAGGTTGCTCAGCTAGTCAAAAATCAAGACCAAACAAACAGAGCCATAGAAGACATTAGGAGCCAGTTGACCAAGATAACACAAACATTGAGTGTGAGAGAACCCGGGAGGTTTCCATCCCAAACTAATCCTAACCCAATTAGGCAAACCAACCAAGTAGAAGCTTCAAATAGTGAAACCAACACTCATGAACAAGTGCAAGCAGTGACTGCCCTAAGAAGTGGAAGAATAATTGAGAAACCAACTGATCCTAGGATAAACCAAAATGTTGATGAAGAAAAAGAACCAAAAGATCATGAATCCACCGTGGAAAAAAATGAAAAAAATGAGAAAAATGAAAAAAATGAAAAACAAAAAGAAGATGAGAAAGAAATTCAATACAGGCCCAAACCACCTTTTCCACAAAGGTTGAATCATTTGAAAAAAGAGCAACAAAATGCAGATATATATGAAGTGTTTAAGCAAGTGAGAATCAACATCCCGCTGTTGGATGCAATCAAACAAACACCTTCATATGCAAAGTTTTTGAAAGATCTGTGCACTATCAAAAGGAAAACAAATGTGCATGAAAAGGCATTCTTGACTGAACAAGTTAGCGCCATTCTCCAATTGAAAACTCCTCCCAAATACAAAGATCCAGGCTGTCCGACCATTACATGCATCATAGGAAGTCAAAAGGTTGATCGGGCACTCTTGGATTTAGGAGCTAGTGTCAATTTGTTGCCATACAGTGTGTATCAACAGTTGGGATTAGGTGAGCTTAAACCCACTAGAGTGACCCTTCAGCTGGTTGATCGATCAGTCAAAGTTCCACGAGGAATTGTGGAGGATGTTCTGGTACAAATCGATAAGTTCTACTTTCCAGTGGACTTCATCGTTTTGGACACCCAGCCGCATCAGGGGCCTCAACCTCCTGTGCCAGTCATCTTAGGTCGACCATTCCTTGCCACATCAAATGCCATCATCAACTGTAGAAATGGTGTGTTAAAGCTATCTTTTGGGAACATGACTGTAGAAATGAATATCTTCAGGGTAGCCAAACATCAGGACACTGACAGTGAAGTGGAAGAGGTAGACTTGATCCAAACACTGACCAATGACTGTTTTGAAGAGTTCATGAGAAGACCCAAAGAAGGAAATCAAGATCTCGAAGAAATAAAAGAAGTGGAAGTCATAAGCAAAGAAAGTGAGAAGCCTACATGGATGCCTGGTTTAGAGCCATTAAGGAACTTGGACAATAAGCTCATGGCTCCTGATAGCCATCAGTCCACGCCTGAGAGAAAGCCATTGCCCAGTGATTTGAAGTATGTCTTTCTAGGAGAAGGGGAAGCATTCCCAGTGGTGATCTCTTCAAGTTTGACACCTCAGCAAGAGCAACAACTGATAGAAGTTCTAAAAGCACACAGGAAGTCATTAGGATGGACCATTTCAGATTTGCAAGGTATTAGCCCTTTGATCTGTACTCATAAGATATTCTTGGAAGAAGGAGCAAAACCAGTTAGGCAAATGCAAAGGAGATTAAATCCCAACATGAAAGAAGTTGTCAGAAAAGAAGTGCTTAAGCTATTGGATGCTGAAATAATTTACCCAATCTCTGATTCTAAGTGGGTAAGTCCAACACAGGTAGTACCCAAAAAGTCTGGAGTCACTATTGTAAAAAATGAGAACAATGAACTGATTCCCACGCGCATCCAAACAGGATGGCGTATGTGCATTGATTATAGAAAGCTCAATTCTGTGACAAGGAAAGATCATTTTCCTTTGCCTTTCTTGGATCAAGTTCTGGAGAGAATAGCAGGCCAAGCCTACTATTGTTTCTTAGATGGCTACTCAGGGTACAATCAGATAGAAATTGCACTAGAAGATCAAGAGAAGACAACTTTCACATGTCCATTTGGGACATTTGCATACAGGCGCATGCCATTTGGGTTATGCAATGCTCCAGCCACCTTTCAAAGGTGTATGATGAGCATTTTCAGTGAAATGGTTGAGCAGATTGTTGAAGTATTTATGGATGACTTTTCTGTTTATGGAAGTAACTTTGAGGCCTGTTTGGAGAATCTGAAAAAGGTTTTAGCAAGATGTGAGGAAACAAATCTGATACTCAATTGGGAAAAATGTCACTTCATGGTGAAACAGGGCATAGTCTTGGGGCACATCGTTTCATCTAGGGGGATGGAGGTAGACAGGTCAAAAATTGAAACAATTCAAAAACTCCCCATCCCTAGGAATGTGAAAGACATCAGAAGTTTTTTGGGACATGCATGGTTTTATAGGAGATTCATTGCTTCCTTTAGCACCATAACAAGACCCTTGTGCCATTTGTTGTCTCAAGATGTTCCGTTTGAATGGAGTCCTGCCTGTCAAAATGCTTTTGATAAATTGAAAGATGCACTCATTTCAGCACCTATCATTCAGTCCCCTGATTGGTCCCTCCCGTTTGAACTTATGTGCGATGCTAGTGATTACGCAGTAGGAGCTGTGTTAGGGCAGAGGAAGGATAAGAAACCTCATGTGATATATTATGCTAGCAAAACTCTTAATGAGGCACAAAAAAATTACACCACTACAGAGAAAGAGTTACTAGCAGTTGTCTTTGCCCTGGACAAGTTTCGATCTTACCTCGTAGGGTCACTAGTGATCATTTTTACTGATCACGCTGCTCTGAAGTATTTGTTCACAAAGCAAGATGCAAAACCCCGTCTGCTCCGATGGATCTTACTCCTGCAAGAGTTCAACATTGAAATCAGAGACAAGAAGGGAGTAGAAAATGTGGTGGCTGACCATTTGTCAAGGATTCCAAGTCAAGATCTCACACAATTTGATGAACCAATTCATGACAATTTCCCTGATGAGCAACTGTTTAAAGTGAATGTTATTCGTGCATCATCTGTTGTCCCTTGGTATGCCGACATTGTGAACTACCTGGCAACTGATCTGATCCCAGACCATTGGAGTAAGCAAGATAGGCATAAATTCTTCAGAAAAGTCATAACCTTCTTTTGGGATGAGCCCTACCTCTTCAAGTATTGTCCTGACCAAATCATCCGTAGATGCATACCCGATCATGAGCAACAAAGTGTCATCAATTTCAGTCATACTCTTGCATGTGGAGGCCATTTTTCTGTCAAGAAAACAGTTGCAAAAAATTTTCAGAGTGGATTTTATTGGCCTACACTGTTCAAGGATGTGTACAAGTTCTGTTCAAATTGCGATCGATGTCAAAGGTTAGGAAGTCTGTCAAGGAGAAACATGATGCCATTACATCCGATCCAAGTGTTAGAAGTTTTTGACTGTTGGGGTATGGATTTTATGGGCCCATTTGTCAATTCATTTGGTCATTAATATATCTTACTTGCTGTTGACTATGTGTCCAAATGGGTAGAAGCAATCCCGGCTAGAACAAATGACCATAGGACTGTCGTGAAATTTTTGAAAGAAAACATATTCAGTCGATTTGGGATGCCACGAGCAATCATCAGTGATGGGGGTTCCCATTTTTGTAATAAAGTTGTGGCAGGATTAATGAAGAAATATGGTGTACTGCATAAGGTTGCAACACCATACCATCCCCAAACCAATGGTCAAGCCGAGCTAGCCAATAGGGAGATTAAGCGCATATTGGAAAAGACTGTTGCTGCTAATCGTAAGGATTGGTCCTTAAGACTAGTAGACGCTCTTTGGGCGTACAGGACAGCTTACAAAACAATTTTGGGAATGTCTCCCTATAGGCTAGTATACGGTAAATCTTGTCATCTGCCGGTGGAAATTGAGCATAAAGCATATTGGACAATTCATAAGATCAACAAGAGTCTAACTGAAGCAGGCTTATCCAGGAAGCTCCAATTGAATGAACTTGAGGAAATTCGGAATGAAGCATTTGAAAATGCACGATTGGCCAAGGTTCGCATGAAAGAGTTACATGATCGGCACATCATTCGAAAAAGCTTTCAGGTAGGGCAACGGGTACTCTTGTATGATTCTCGATTGCATCTATTCCCAGGAAAATTGAAGTCTCGATGGGTCGGCCCCTTTGTAATCAAGTCCATCTCAGGATATGGGGCATTTGAGATAGAAAATCTGAAGTCAGGACAGCTTCTAACAGTCAATGGTCATAGGTTGAAACCATACCAGGGTAGTGTTGAGGAGAATGAAGGAGTTGTGGATTTAGATGATCCATCATCATTTGATGAGTAGGGAAAGTTTCCTATCGTCTGGGAATCTGACGTTAAAAGACCACCTTTCCATTTAGGTTAAATGGATGTTTATAGATCTGAAAAAAAAAATAAATAAAAAATAAATAAAAATAAATAAAAAAATAAAAAAATAAAATAAAATAAAAATAAAATAAAATAATAAAGAATTATATATATAAGTTGTTCATTTTCTGCATTACTTAATTAACTTTGATTCAAATAGTGTTTCTCTGTGTGCAGTCTAAATAAAAATTTTTTGCATACGAGTTCATGCATTGAAGACCACCAGGTATGCCTATCTTCTATCCTTTTATTGTCGATTGAGGACAATGCGCAATTTAAGTTGGGGGGTAAGGTGTACTTGATTTTATTGGTGTTTGAAACTGATCTATTGTGCAAATAATTTTGTTAGACTCGATAATATTGTCTTGTGTGGTATGTATGATTTTATTAAGCCCCTAAAACAAAACATTTATTAAAAAAAAAATCAAAAAAAAAAATAATAATAATAAGAATAAGAATAAGAATAAAAAAATTAAAAATAAAATAATAATAATAAAAAATTTGAATTGAGAGAGACAGAATTGACGCTGGTGGTAGCTATCTTTTCTTGGGCAGTGCAATCACACTGCCCTATAAAGGATAAGGCACACTGCCAAATGTTGAAAAATGAGGCACCAAGCGTTGAAAAAGAGACGCCAAGCATAACCCTGTAATTATGGCATGCCTCGAGCCGAGTGTAAAATAGTGATGGTCATTGCTCTATAAGAGACTCCATATCTGTATAAGGCAAGCCACCCTTCTTGAGTTCAGTCTTCTCTCCTTTGTGTTATTCTCCGATCAGGTACTCTCATCCCTTTTGTAAAGTTTATAGTTCTTTATTTTTTTTCTTAGTATAGTTAAAAAAAAAAAAATGGATCTTTATCTCTCAAAAATTCACAAGTACTATCCATCTCTCCCGTAGAATGATTTGAAAAAAATTTATGTTGCTAGGTGTGAAAGACTTAGGTTGTTGATGCTTAATAACATCCCTGAAGATATTCGTTGGCTGATAGAAGCAAAAGTTCGATTAGCTGGTGAAACTTCACCTAGTTTTAAGCATTTTCCAGGCTTAGGGAAGAGTAGTTTTGCGAAGAAAAGAAGAGCGAAAAGAGTGAATGGTTGTTACAAATGTGCTCGATGGACCTGTAACACACGATGCAAATCTGTGGGGTTTACGTCCATAAATCGAGAAGATAAAATTAGTTTCATAAAGGATGGACTGAGTAAGGAGTCTCTGGATGATATCCGATTGACTCTTGAGACGCATCCATGTGGAATAGTGCAAAGAGAACTTCTTGCTTTATGGACCCAGTTCAGAAGTGACCACCAACGCTATAGTCTTGGGAATCTGACTAAAAACGACCCTATTTGCCAATCTATAAGAAAATTGGATGGGAAGCTTATCCCCACTTCATAGAAAGTGTTTAAGCCGTTTCTGGACGTAAAACCAGAGGAAGATGTGAGCCACAATCACAACTACTTATACATACGCATGATTTTTGTTTGTATTTATTTCTTGTTGAATTGTTGTATAGCTACTTTTGATCGCCAAACTTCTTTTCAGGACATACAAAAGAAACAAACATGGAAGGCCAGTTAGTTCGTCGAATCAATACCATATGTGTACTTTGTGGCTCTCAACTTGGGAGCGATATTTGTTACGCACTTGCAGCGAGCGAACTTGGTAAAAAATTAGGAGAGAAAAAAATTAATTTGGTATATGGAGGGGGAAGTCGTGGATTGAATGGTTATGTTTCACAAGCTGTACATCTTGGAAATTCATCTGTGGTAGGTATAATGCCAATCCCTTTAGCTGAACCACATATTTCCGGGATTACACGCGGTCAACTTATAGAAACGACTTCTATGTCTGAGCGCATGGCTTGTAAGATTTATCAGTCAGATGCCTTCATTGCTTTACCAGGACGTTTTGGAACACTTGAAGAAATCTTTTGTATAATCTCCTGGGCCAAGAGTAATCTCCATACCAAACCTATTGGACTTTTAAATGTTAACCATTTTTTCGATAGGTTACTCTCTTTTCTTGATCAGGCTGTGGACCAACAGTTCATTTCTCATTCAGCAAGAAAGATTCTCATTTCTGCATCCACCATTGATAAGCTGCTAGAGAAATTACATGCTTATGTTCCACAGTACGATCCTCATGAGCCTCGGATAGACTGGTCTAAGGCAATTAGTAACAAGCGCCAAAGGGGTCCGATTAATTTAGATTTATCACTGTGAGAAATGCTCTTTATTAAGATGGCTGAGTAAAGAGTACTTTTTGTACTCTTGAGACGCATCTAGTTATTGTACAATTTGCAGAATTTTTCTTGGTTGTGTTCTTTAAAAAAAAAAAAAAACAAAACTGTGGAATGTTGTTAGCAAAGTCTTTGATAAGATGGCTGAGTAAGGAGTACTTTTTGTACTCTTGAGACGCATTTTGCTTATCTTATGACTTGCATGAAATTTTTATTTTGGTGTGAAAATATAAATATATATATATATATATGGTGTGCTCATTTGTTGTTTAAGTTTTAGCAGTTCACAGCAAAATGGACTTGTGGAGTTACAGGTATTCTTAACAACCCTAATTTATTACTGCAATTCAAGTTGGGGGGTGTAAGGTTTAGTTATGAATTATTTGGTTCATATTTAACTGTGAGTTTGCTATTGCTAGTTTGTAGTCTTATGTGAATTGATTATCTTTATCTGCTCTTATTAAAAAAAAAAAATTGTGTTTTAAATAACGCTATTCCTAAAGTTTTGAAGTTATGCACTGATAGCCGGTTAAGTTTGCAATACGAAACATAAATGCATTGATTTCTCATTTGAAAACGTTTATGCATGAGAATAAGTAATTTACATTCATCAGGGATTCAAAATTTAGAAATTGGTTATCGGTCATAAAGTCAAAGGTAACAGTAATTAGCTGATTAGTACATTGTATGATCCCTCAACAGAAGTGGAGACTATTACCCAAACAAGTGTTTGAGCCTAATAACCGTTAATTCTGAGTGAAATAACACTTACTCTAAATATGCTCTCTTGTTTATCTTATCTTTTCAATGGCTTCAAAATATCAATTCGCTTTAAATGTCTAGTATGATAGCGGATGAATTTGACTGGTTTCAAACTATGAATTAGATGACTGAGAAGCATGATAGGGGGATCAATTTCTTTCATTTTGAGCCTATTTTTTTTCTTTAAATCAACCTCTTGTTAGCCCATTTGAGCCATTTGTAGTACAACTTCTTTCGTTACCCTTGTTTAACCCATAACCATATGAATTTTATCCAACCTGGTGTGATTTTGGGAATTAGTCTGTTTATCTATTTTCATATTTAAAAAGAAAAAGAAAAAAAAAGAAAAAAAAAAGAGAAAAAAAAAAGAAGAAAAAAAAAGTGAAAAAAAAGGGACAAATTCTCTTAGCTATTCAGCATAACTGTTTCAAAATAAATGATAAAAAAAAAAAAAAATCCCGACACACCCTTTGCACACTCTACCTTTTCTTTGACAACCCGTATTAACCTTATAGCCCCATTACAACCCAGTCTGGTCCTTTTTTATGCTATAAATCATGTGATCTCAGAATTCGAGTTTGGAGTAGGGAATCATGTTTAAATTCAGAAGTTACTCGTCTAGAGCATTATTCCAATCATGAAGCTATGTCAATTTCCCTGTTCTTTCATGAAAATACGTTCCTTGTATTTGGGATGACACCGAATTTTGAACTTGTTCTGCATTTACTCTTATAACGGTGCACCCCCTTGTGTGTACACTTGAGGAATCCTTTTTATTGGAGAGAAAATCCATAGTAAGATTTGAAGTCAAAACTTCGAGGGAGTAAGTCTGTGTGTTGGTTATCCTAATTTCCATTCCTGAGATTGTATGACCTTTAACCAAAAATCTGATTTAGAATGCTAAATTATTTATTTAATTTTATACATTTCGGTTTCGAATTTGAAATTTTTACATTCATACAGTTATTGTGAATAAAGTTTGGCAGGTGTATAATCTGATTGCTAAAGGACTAGCAATGTTTAAGTTGGGGGGTATGATTAGTGGTTAATTTTATAAAAATTTTGTTATAATTATACCCTTCTTTTGATCTTAAAAATAGTTTAAATTAGATATTAATATATATTTTATGGTTATATGCAAGTTTAAATTGAAAAATGAATGAAATGAAATTTTAAAGTAAAATTTAATATATAAAATTATATATAATACATATACATCATTATATGCATGCATGTAATATATATATAATATATATATATATGTGCCATGTGTAATACATATATATAATATATAATTTATTAATAACATTAAATTATTTTTATTTTTTTTTTAGGCATGAAGAATTCAAGCCCATAAAGACTTAAAGTCCATGAAGAATTCAAGTCCATGAAGAAATCAAACCCATGAACAAATCAAGCCCATGAAGAATTCAAGTCCATGAAGAAATCAAGCCCATGAAAAATTAAAGTACATGAAAAATTCAAGCCCATGAAGAATTAAAACCCAATTTGAGCAACCCATGGAAGATATTATTTGGAGAAGGCCCAAGGATTATTTTTAATCCTAATGAAGATTAAAAACCAATTTATAGAAATCTATTTTTATTTTTTATGTGAGAGCTTTATTAGGTGTGTTTTTTAGCTAAAATCCATTTAACTATTAGGTGGATATTATAGCTAAAATCCATTTAACTTTATGAATACTTTATTAGGTACGTATTTTAGCTAAAATCCATTTAATATTAGGTGTGTATTATAGCTAAAATCCATTTAACTTTAAGTGTGTGAGTGCCCATTAGATATAATTATGTCTAGTTGAATAATTGAAATTGTGTGGTTTGTATTGCATCTTGTGGCCTATAAATAGATCACTTGATTGCATTTGTAAGTGTGATTATTATTCTTGAATTAAAGTTTAGTTGTTTCCTTATAATTCTCTCTTTGAGAATTGTTCTTGTTCTTTCCCCTTTTCTTTAGTATTCTCTCTTGTGATCTTACTTCCTTCCTTTCTTCTTTTAAATTCTTATGTCATTTATTATTACTTTATTATTCACCGCCTAAATGGCCGGTTAATTTGTGCCTTTAAATTTCTGCAATTTTAATTCTTGTCATTTAATTATTCACCGCCTAAATGGACGGTTAGTTTATGCCTTTAAATTTCTGTAATTTTAATTCTTGTTATTTAATTATCCACCGCCTAAATGGCCGGTTAGTTTATGCCTTTAAAATTTCTTGTCATTTAAATTCTGTTATTTAAATTACGTCGTTTAAATTCATGTCAATTAACTTTTAAATGGAAATGAGTAGCTAAATCTAATCTTGGGTTAAGGCAAGGACAGTGTCCAACGCCAATGATTCCCAAAGAAAGCTGCGCTTTAAATAAGTAACATTAATTTAAATTTCAGTATGAGTGTATCTTAATTATTGAGAAATCACTAGGTTTGGATTGGAGCGTAAGCCTAACTTAGAGCTTTCATGCCATGTATGAGAGTTACTAGAACTGGAAACGCTATCATACCCAAACCCGGATGATTAATTTAGTTGTTTTGTGTATTAATTGCAATTGAATTTATGGTGGTTGCTTAAATTAGAATCCCGCATATCATGTATGGGGATTGCTTAACCTAGAACTATCATCATCTCTAATTGCATTTAATAACAAACCCTCATATCTGAAATTAAATTAATGTTGCTAATCTTTTATGCTAAAATTTGGGAATCAACGGGTTGGCACTGAAATTGTCTTAACTCAAGTACTATCCAATTTTATATTCTCACTTAAAATATTTATTTCAATTACTGCCTTAATTTATTTCCTAGAATCTGTTGTTTAAAAAACCATAAAAAACCTTGTTGCCAATTTATCCAAATGCGTGTGTGCTTGTGTGACATTCTTTTTATTTTGCCATAAATAAATCTCTCAGTGGACGACCTGGACTCATTCAGAAAATATAAATTTAAATTTGGACTACAACTGCACTCATACACTGACGAGTATAAACCTCTCACCTAAACAAAGAAAAAAAATATAAAATTTTTATTGTGTTTTGTTTTGTGTTTTAATTGCAGGGTGGGAGTGCAGCCACCTACTGGGTTGACGAGAAGGAGAAGAAGGATCGAGAGTTCTAGTGAACCACCTATTTCAGAGACAGTAGAAGAGGCAGTAGCAAATTATGTCACACCAGTTGAGAAGAAGAAGAATGATCGAGAGTTCTAGTGAACCGCCTATTTCAGAGTTTTATTGTAATGTTCTGTTATAAACACAAACACATATTACACTCTTACAAACACAAATACATATTTTACAAACACACATTTACAGATTTACTTACCTGTGCTTCATATTCTTTTCTAAATAGTTGTTCTGTTCTTCCTCAAAACTCTTCCCAATTCTTCGTTAACATTTTAGTGTAGTAATTCATGATTGATCATAAAATGGATGAGTCGCTAATATTATTATCAAAGAAAATGGATTTGAGAGAAAATGGATTAGTATTGGTGTGAGTTTGAAATAAGAGGGATGAGAGATTTGAGGAGAAAATAGGTTTGCTTGGGATATGAGCTACTGTCTCAAGAAGAAATTACAGAATTTTGCCGGCGAAAGATGGCATGTTAGGTGGTGGTTGAGTATTGAAGATAAGGGTAAAATTGAATTTTTGTTTGAAGGTATTTTAGGTATATTAAAAAATAGTTGCAAAGAGTAAAACGCTCGCTGCAAATAGAATTTCCCAACCCCAGATCCATCTTTCATTATAGCCCCCCTCCCCTTCTAAACGGTTCAAATTTCAGGGCAAATTTGTTCGGAGGGCTGCAGCCCGTGCCTGCCCCCCCCTTAGATCCACCCCTGCTTACATCGGATGCTGGGTTACCTTTACCGGCAATGCATGATACATACTTGTGTCAATAATGCATGCTTATTTTAATAAACGTGACAAGTAGCCGTCGTTTAAAAAACATTACTTAACATCCATGTTTTAGAAATAATTCAATGATATATTAGTAATAAGTGTAGTGAAGTAAATATTTTAGAAAGAAAATGTAAGTATTTAAACCTAATAAAAAATAAAAGAAAATTAATTAATAAAACTTCAGAATAATATATACTTAACATCCAAATATCAATGCACATGCAAACTTAGAATGAAAAATAAAAAAGAAATCAAGTAAACAAATTTATAATTATATAAAAATATTTTGAGAAGAAATAATTAAATTTAGTATACATACTAAATCAAGTAACAAAGAAATAATTCAATGATATATTAGTAACAAGTGTAGTAAAGTAAATATTTTAGAAAGAAAATACAAGTATTTAAACCTAAAACAAAAACTAATTAAATACGCACAATAATTCTATATATTTTATCTTATTTATATTTTATCTTATCAATAATTAAATATATAAAATAATCAGATACTCACATAAATAAAATTAATAATTAAATACGCGCAATAATCAAATACACAGATACACAAAATCAATAATTAAACTCACAAATTAATAATCAAATACACAATATCAATCATTTAATACAAAAATAAATTAAAAAAATCTCCAAAATTATAAGAAAACTATGTTCCTTTTGTTTCTCCTTCCAAAAAGACAATTTTGCCATCACACTGTTACATTTAACACCAATAGTCTTTCAATAGGGTGGAAAACATAGATTTTCAATAGTGCAAAGGTGTCCTTAGAGTTTTTTAAAACTTCGGGAGTGATTTTTTATTTTTGCCCCAAAGTATATAGATTAAAAAAATACTATTAGTATATCATTGCTTATACCTTAAATCATATAATATAGTTAAAATATTTAAAATATTTTTTATCTAAGACGGTGAGATACGTGACTAAAATACTTCTCACCCAAAACGATAAGAGACGATGAGACGAAGCTGTGAGGTGCGAGCTATATTTTTGTCATTTGTGATGGATTGTGTAATTCAATGTGTAACTCAAGAGGTATCAATAGCATGATCTGGTGGGTCTTGTGTTCTTGAAATTTGAAAAAATATCATGTCTAAGTTTAATGAATGAACGAAGAGTACTGCGCCCTCATCAATACCACATTTTAACACCACCTAAGAGATACCACAATATTTCTAATAAAAAGATGATAACAAAAATTTTCAAATTCAAATTCCTTTCTCTCTCGTTCTCACACCTTTCACTTTCTCACATTCTTCCTCTCATTCTGGCCTTCTCTCTCTCTCACTCTCCCACTTTCCCCTTCGGCTCCTTCCTCCATTCCTCTCATTCAAGCCATCTTTGTCTCTCTCTCATGCCCGTCCGACCGAGCCTCCAGCGTCCCTTGGGTTCATTCTGGCCATCTTTCTCTTTCCAGCCCGTGCAACAGCATCTCCGGCATCCCTTGGACTAATTCCAACCTCGATCTACAAGGAGGTAAGTTTTTAGTTTTATCTGTAATGATTTTCAGCAAAGATATTGTCGATGTTCAAAATTGATCGATCGGAATTTGAGAACCCGCGCTAAGAATGTAAACACAAAAGGAAGGGAAGAATAAATACACAAATAAATTTTTACGTGATTTAACTAGAATGATACCTAGTCCACAACTATTTTTTAGTTTTTCGGACAGAGTAACAATATGTTATTCCCTCCATTTTATACAATGATTTTAACCCATATTTATAATGTGGGGTGTTTACAATTTGCATAAAATCCAAAAATGAAAGGATGATATCACGGGGGACAAAGTGTCCTCTTCACCTCCATAAAATTGAGAGTAGGTTCCGCCTTATCAGGTGACTGGTTTGCCTCGAATAAAGCAAGTGGGCTCCGCCTCTGGTTATCCCACGATCCTTTTGTCGTGCAAGCTGAATGGTCAGCCAGCGAGCTAGATGCTTCACTTGGAGTTCACTTGGTTCCTTGGTCTAAACTCGGATCTTAGCAGCGTGCGACTGATTAATGGTTAATTTTGTAAAATTTTGTTATAATTACAACCCACGTTTTGATTTTAAATTGATTTAATTGAATAGTTATGTGTAATATATATATATAATATAAAACGCAGCTTTCTTAAAGCGCAGTTTTCTTTGGGAATCATTGACGTTAGTCATTGCCTTAACCCAAGATTGAATTTAGCTACTCATCTCCATTTGAAAATTAATTGATAGGAATTTAAATGACGTAATTTAAATAACAGAATTTAAATGACAGAAATTAAAATAGCAAAAATTAACCGATCATTTAGGCGGTAGATAATAAAGTAACAATAAATGATATAAGAATTCAAGAGAAGAAAAATATAAAGTAAGATCACAAGAGAAGACAATAGAGAAAAGAAGAGAGAATAAGAGCAATTCTCAATGAGAAAATCTAAGAAAACAACTAAGATTTGATTCAAGAATAGTAATCACCTTTACAAGTGCAACCAAGTGAGCTATTTATAGCTCACAAGATGCAATACAAACCACACAATTTCAATTATTCAACTAGACATAATTATATCTAATGGGCACTCACACACCTAAAGTTAAATAGATTTTATCTAAAATACACACCTAAAGTTAAATGGATTTTAGCTAAAAGACACACCTAAAGAAGCACTCATAAAACAAATATTAAAATAAAAAAATAGATTTTTACAAGTTGAGTTTTGAGTTTTCTTTATGTTGGATTTGGGCCTTCCTTGAAATTAAAATGCTTGGGCCTTCTTTGGTTGGACTCCATTGAATAGTTGACCCAATTGCACTAGATTTTGAGTAGTAACGTTAGCCATCCGATTGACTCTTTAACATCTTCAATTACTCGGTAAATGTCAATTTCTTCATATCATCATGACAATAATACATAATGTGCATAATTATTCAAATTAAACATTAATATAAAATAAAAAAATAGGGATATAATTTATTAAGATTTAGAAAAATTAACTCCTCATCAGGCCCAGCCAGCTTAGCTCTTTTCGAAAAATACCCATAACACTAGCCCCCCAGCTCGCAGTGCGATCTTCGGATTAGAGGTTGATATAAGCTGAGGGAAGTGGGCTTCACGAGTTGCCAATTCGCTTGTCAGACTTTTGCCCAATTTCTTCAAATCACGTTGTTTCATGCTGCATGCCATGTCTAAGGGGCATTTAATGCACACGTTCCCCTATTATAGTGCATGATTACTGTCGTGGGGCCCACTAGTTGTCGTGCAATTGATGGGCGCAGGGCATGCCATTAGTCGTTTCAATCCGACAGCTAAGATCATCCGAGCTAATACTATAAATGGCAGAGAAAAACCCCTATATTCTCTTCTTCACGTCACTTTGAAACCTTTTTGCTTTCGCTTTCCTCTCTTCCAGAGATTCTTGAAATTTTCTTACTTACAACTGCTCGAGTGTCCTTCAAGTTTCGACACCGGCGAGAAATGCTCCAATAGGTATGTTCTTCTTGGCTTTCATTTCTTTCTTCTATTAGGCAGTCCATCGTCAGTTGAGTGTCATCAGTCATCTGGTTTCCTTTATTCTGTCAATGTCATTCTTCGGAGTTTCCTTTAATTTCTTGATGTACTGATTTGAATCGGTTCATTAGGCATTCTCTGAGCCTTTGGGCTTGTAGTTCGAGCCATCCCCCCTCCCCTAGCGTGCCTTAGGCGACTCCCTGTTGAGAAGTGTGTGACCTTTCAAATAGGGGATACTTTTAGGGCTTTTTGTTCTTCTAGGTTTGGTCCACGAACTGCAGCTTAACTGTTTTATTTTTTCAATGTAGATGTCCAATTCTGTTCAAGGGGAATTAGGTCAAAAGCGTTGTAACTATGTTATAGGTGAAGATGACACCTCGAACTCTGAAGATTGAGTCATGGTAGAAATGCATAGGAACAAAAGAAAAAGCTCGCGAGCTAGGGAGGTCGCAGAGGAGACGTCCCCAGAAACTGCTCTGGTCATTAGCGAGTAAGTCATTGAGAGAAACCAAGGACAATAGGTTTTCCGGAGGTACCCATCCACGACAAAATTTCGCGAGCTGGGGACCTAGACCTGGACCAGAGAGTTCTACTTCCCAAAGGACTTCCGGGCGATGGTCCCTTATCTGAGCTACCATGCAGCCTATCCTCTGACCGACTTTATAACTGTTATATGTATTTCCCACATCACTCCGCATGGGCCAGACTCGGTCCGATAGACCGGCCCAATCACCCAAGGCCAAGAAGGCCCGGACGACCTCGTCAAGGAAGGTCCAGCCTCCATCAAAGATCCGGAACTCGTAAAGCGAGCGTATGGCGAGCTCCCGGTAATCCCCCAACGAGCTCGGAGCAATCGACTAACGAGCTCCTGAAATATCCTCCAGATCGCTGGACCATCCAGGTCGCTCGCCTAAAACCTCCAGCTCGCATGAGCGGCAAAGCTGCTGAGAAGTCAGAGGTAGGGTCCGATCACTTTATCTGTAACAGCCCATGCCCCTCGTAATGAGGATCCCACTCCCGGTCTTGCGAAGGCGGTAAGAACTATTTGTCCCCCATTATACAAACACTGTATTTTTATATATTATCTAGATTGTAAAAGTCCCTCAAGAAAAATGGAAATAAAGGGGGCCATGAGGAGCAAGGAGGAGGGACAGAAGAGAATAATCAGATACCGCCACTCTGGGAGAATAATCAGATGGCGGCCGTGGACTAGGCATCGTTCTGGCCGAACCACGTAAAAGATTCTGGTGTACACGCTTGGAACTTTGGGGGGGGTTTTCTTCCTTCCTTCTCGGTATTTTTTTGGATTGACTCACCGCGGCCCAAAACGAATCACGGTCGGCCGAAATCAAACGTCGACAATAACCATTAGCCCCCAGCACCTTGAGTCTGGGTTTAGGTTCCATGTTGCCCCTTATATATCTTCTTAATCTTTTGAACAAGCTTAATCTTTTGAACGGGTTGTATTACTTGATAGCTCGTCCTTCAACCTATAAGTTTATCCTTCCCTAGGGCAGGGCAAAGAGGAAGTCCAATGTGGGCGATTATAAGTCCCATTGGTTTTTTATTTCTTGCCCTTCCCTTCAACCGCTCAAGAACTTTAGCTTTACATTGGTCCCAGGTAAGGGTGCACTTGCTCGTACAATTTCTTCTTTTTTTTTTTTTTTTTTTTTAACATCTTTATTTTGTTGTGCAGACTTTGGGAACGGGAGGCCGAGCTTGTTTACCGGGGAGATCGAGGTCCTTGACCTTCTTGTTGCTATCGGGGCAAGCTCAGAAGATTTTGAGCTAACAGACGAGCTACTGAGAGAGCACCAATTAGCATTTCCTCTTGACGCGGAGAACGTCGAGGAAATCTTTTATCTTAAGATCTCTTATGTTTTCTTCTATTTAAGAAATGTTGTTTGAATTTTGATTCAAAAATGTAATAGGTGATTTTAAGATATAATTGATACTGTTGTAGTGAGTTGTTGTAACACCTTGTGTTACTGGTGTTAAAAAAAATAAAATAAAATTCCAAAAATGCTCTTTGAGAGAGAAGCTTGAAATGAAATAATTGTGTCCTAGGGAGGGGCATTTTGGTAATTTGGATAGTGAGCGGTCCGACGGGCCCTAAGGGTAGTTTTGAGAAGTAAAGTAACAAATTGCTGAATCAATGGCATGAAATACCCTAAGACTTGGATGTCCAGGAAATAGAGCAAGGGATTGTCGAGCGTTTTGAGATGAGGCTAATGACACTGAAAGAAGTCAAATCGAGAATAGTTTTTGGTACAGCTGTTGTATAAGCTTAAATTATTGGCTGAACCGAATGTTCGTGAGGGCCAACAGAAAAATCATTGGTAAGTCAGAGGGGCCCGAATGGTGGCCTAATTTTATGAATAAGTCAACCCTAAAATGTTTTCAGGTTGAGATAAGGTCCTGTGAAGGCACAAGGACGAGATCGATTTTATGGAGTAATGACCGATTATTAATTTTGGGATAAATCAAAAATTGTGTGGTTTTGTGGTATTTAATTTCAAGCTTGGAGGGTCTAAGAGTAATTATCAAAATTTCAAGTGCAATTAACAATTTCTTAAGTGAAATTAATGATTGATGAGGGGGTTAATGTGTAATTATACATATATATGCATTGGATGCGTGAGCTTGCTGGACAAAAGTTCAACAGTGGGTGGCCATTTGCATTGGATCCAAAATTTGGTATGTTGGAGGCATTTGGCCGAGAACAAGAACAGAGAAGAGAGTGAATGAGAGAGAGATAGAGGGAGCTCGGGGCCGGGTGTGATCACGAGCGAGAGAGATCGAGAGAGAGCTTGCGAGAGAGAGAGAGAGCTGATGGCCAATCGGCCATGGAGTAGCTGCCATAGCCAGCGAAGAAGAAAAGCAGCAGCAGCGGGCGAAGCTTCAATGGCCGGCCATGGAGCTGGTCGAGGCGACCGATAGCGATCGCGGCTTGCGGCGACTGATGCGACGCCTGAGGCGGTGCTCGGAGACGGCTGAAGCATCGACAATGGCGGCTGGAAGCTGCGAGGTCGGCCATGGCCGCGCCGTGCGAGCAGGGGAGGCCGGTGATGGCTGGAGGTGCAGGCTGTGGTGGTGGCCGGCGGTCGTGTTGCAGCGAGGAGCGGCCGGAGGAGGCAAGTGGACCGGCGGTAGCTTGCGCGACCAGTGGCCATGCACGATGAAGAAGAAGGAGCAGGGTGCGCACAGGGGAGGCGAAGAGGAAGAAGATCCGAGGAGGAAGGAGGAAGAAATAATAGAAAAAAAAATGAATAAAGGAAAATAAAATAAGAAAATGGAGAAAATATGAGAAAAATTGCTAGAAAATTCTAGAAAAATGAAAAAAAATTCTTAGAATTAATTAGGGCTCAAGGGGCGTGCCTGAGACTTGAAATGGGGTTTTGAGCTCGAGAAGGCAGCCAAAGAGGCAACGTTGGTGTAAGCATTTGGTCGAATTTTCCCTTCAAATTGATTAAGGTAAATTAATATTTTTTTTATTTTAATTTGCATTAAGCGAGTTAATGTGGTATAATTATTGGTTAGATTAAATTCTCAATTGGGGTTTAATGGTAGTTATTAATGGGTGATTTTGCGGTGTATAGCAAAAACATAAACCCTGGTTTAATTTCTGTTGTTGGGTTTGTGATTGGATCTAGGGTCGACCAAGGAAGAAGTGATCCTAGAAGAGTTCGAAGTTTGGGCTAGCGTTCTCGCTCGTAGCAGAGATAAGACTTCGAGCCAGATAAGGGACGGCCCCAATGATGGCAGCCATGCGAATGTTTTATAATATGGTTAAATATATGTTGTGTGCAATGGTGTGATGTGCATGTTCTATAGGTAGTCTAGTGGAGTCCTATGGCCATGGGAGAGACTAAATGCATGTTAGGGGTGATATGTGAGGCAAGTGCCTCGAACAAGTAGGTTCGGAGAGCAGTGATGCCTTGTCATTCATGCATAATTATTTGTCATTACATTGCATATATTATCTTGTTTACATTCATTTGCACCCTTACTGAGTCTTTATGACTCATGAGATTTTACCTCGTGTTGTAGATGTTGCAAGTCCAGATACAAGCAGGGATTATGTCGGGAGGTTGAAGTGGCGATTGGCGTTGTTGCCGCCTTGTAAATTTTATTATCTCTCGTATGTATTCATGTGGTGGTATATATATATATATATGTCCTTGTGGGTGAATGTGTATGTTGTTGGGCGTTGGATGGTATCCCGTTTGTTGTGATCGGTATACTGTAGTATTGACTACGCAGACTTCTGGTTAATAGTGGCTTAGTTCGTGGAGCCAAGTTTTAGGATCAAGTAAGAATCAAAGAGGTACTTCTCATAAATTCTCAATACTCAGTAGATATTTATTGTGCTAGTTTTGTGCCTGGGTCACCTTTGGCTTGTGGTGAGACAAGCTGAAGAAAGGTGAAACTCACTCGAGTTTCGGGTCCCGTCTACTGTGTTTCTTTTTATGTTTGGGACCCACTCCTCGAGTGGAGCGAAGGAAAGGACAAAGCCTAGCCCCACCTAGGATGTTTCTCAATGAAACATAGTCCATCTCTTCATTGGTTTGGTGTTACGTGTGAGTAATTCAGTTGATTATTCATTGGTAGCGCCCGTAGGTGGAAGCGGGTCGTTACAGTTGGTATTTGCAATAAGAATGTATCTGGTGGCAAAATAGTAAGAAAATACATTTTCCAGGCTTGATTTGATTATAGGAACCCCAATTTTGCCCCCATATCTAAAGTCTTAGATTGATAATGTAACTCTTAACCATTTTACACTGTTTTTTAACATAAAAGAGCCAAACACACAAGCCAAAAAAAAAATCCAACAAATGTCATCGGATGAAGATTCACACAATCAAAACCTACCATTAGAAACATCAAGTAAAAGGAATTAACATACGCAAAAATAGGCCAAATTTTACGGTTAGATTTTCGTATATCTAATTTTTAATTTTTGATCAAAAAAATGCACTTTCAGTCACCACTGACCATGATAGCCGGTGGTTTTTGGTGATCAACGACAACCACCCGACACCCTTATCCCCATCGACCAACATACCAAAAAATCAGCAAGATCGAACGACCGAATCTCCATAGATCTAATCTTAAATTTTCGGTCAAATCTGATTTATGGGTAGGCAAGGTGGAGGAGACGCGGTGGAAAGAAAGAGAGAGAGTGACACGGTACGAACGGTGGTGGCTAGAGCGACGGCGGTGCAAGCAACGATGCTGGAGCAACATATGGCGATCGGGGGTTTCTATGGCCAGCAGATAGGGAACACAAACAACTGGTGGGACTGGAGAGATCTAAGGGTACGAACGGCATTGGCCGGGATAATGATAGTGCGAGCAGCGTTGGCGGGGACAGTGATAACAATGGTAGGTTTCTCTCTCCCAGCCAATCTGCTGATTTTTGGGTAAGAGAAAGAGATGGGGGGTTGAGAGAGGGAGAGTCGAGAAAGAGAGAAAGGAAGAGAAAGAGACAGAAGGAGGGAAAACAATGGACAAGTAAACAGGCTTAGAAAGGTAAAAAAATTTAAAAAAAAGTTATAAAAACTTTTGCTACTAACAGCAACGTTGCCCCAATTACATGGGGTGTACAAAATCAAACTTAGCTATAAATATTCCAAGTTGATGCCAAAAAGGATCAGAAATGGGTGACTAACTCTAAGCCATGTGTCAATATCTCATTGGTCCATTACATATTTTTATTAAATATATTAGAATGTTAATTGATTAATTTTTTAAATTATTTAAAAAAATACTACTTCTTTCAAATATTTTAACGTAGTGTGACAAACATATCACAAGTTGAGCAAGTTTGAAATTGGACTAGCAAAACTAAATTAGCTTGTGAATCTTTTTCAAAAAAAAAAACAAGTTTGGCTAAGAAAAAAGTTCAAAGAATGTCTAAATCAAACACATTCTAAATAAAAGTTTAGTGGTACTTCGGGGTAAGTATCTAAAGTTTAAGATTATAACTAGGGGCGAATTTAGGGGGACAGGCACGGGTTGCAGCCCCCCAACTTCAGCTCTCTCCCAGATTTATAAAGTAAATTTGGCCCATTCTGGAGAAGAGGGCTGAAATTGCTTATTGATCTAGGGGTTAGCCATTCCCCAGATCTGTTCTTAGATCCGCCCCTGATTATAATATTATTAATAACAAAATGAGTGTTGTGACTAACTTTGAAAAGTTACAAAATTAATTAAGTTAATTTTAAAGTTCAATGGAATATGAATTTTGGTGTAGTAGTATAATTGGTTTTATGTTAAAAGTGAGAAGTCATGAGTTTAAATTTTGTTCACATTATAAGCATTTAATCTTTTCGGGGTTGTCTAAGCTGGTGCTTGTTATGATTTTTTTCACTAAAATTTATGGGCCCCATTTAGTTTTAGAAAATAGTTTTAAATTTTCAATTCTAATTTTATAACTAATTATTCTCTAAAGTTGTGTTTCAAAAATAATATCTTTTACTTCAAAACATGTTTTGGATATTTTTTTAGTTCATAATATAGTCTCAAAAAATTAAAAAATTAGATTTTTTTTTATTTTCTAATTAGAGATTCAATCATTCAATAAAATAAAAATTAAAAAAAATCCATACCTATTACGAGTATTTCTCGCTCTACTCTGTGTAGGCTGGACCTAATGCACTGATTCGGCCCAAATGCTCAAGGCCCAGTAAACATCGAATTGAGCTCATTAAAGCGAGCTCGCATAATGCTGAATCTCAGGCTCAAACGTTGGGACCAAGCGAGCTCCCGGTAATGCCTCTAACTCATCAGCGTATTCGAGCAGACTCCCAACTATGTTTTGGGCGAGCTCCCAGCAATCTCTGGAGCTCATCGACTCAGCCCGTTAGCTCGCATTATTGAAGGGGGATATGTCGTGGTATATCAGCAGGCCAAAGGCCGCCCCGGCTGGACCATTCAGGCCCATTTTCTCAGCCCATTTGGCAGACCCATGCCAGTCTCATCCTGGCCCTCTCGCAACAACATCATTACAGCCGCACCTGGGTTTTCGGGCGGCCACCTCAAATCCAATCCACATTAATGGCGAATCTCATCCACATTAATAAAGGTATCGTCAACACTTTACTGCAGCAGAGACGCCCCCGCCGACTATTCTATCTCATCATCTATACAAGTATGGAGCATGCAGAATGGCTTCTTCTCATATATATATCAACCAGTCCTCTTCAAGGCCAAGGTATGAATTCTTTTACGTCAACTTGCGAACACTCAAAAAAACATTTCCTTACTCGCTCACTAACTTGAGCTTCGGAGTACCCTGCAAGGACGAGCCAACGGCTTAGCAAATCAAACCAGAGACTTCCTTATTCCCCTTTCAGATCCACCGCATCAGTGCGGGCCAACGAATTTTCGTCGACCAATTCCGAACATCGACAATACCTAAGCAAATCTTATGTGTTTTATTGTACACTCAATTTTACTACATTACACATTGTCAACTCATAAATATTCTTATATTTTGTAATTTAATAAAGTGTTCGATATGATTAAAATGAGTGTGCATTATGATATACAAACTCTATTACAAATAACATATAGTTCAATTTATGAAGTCTTATACTTGTAGCAAAAGCAATGGGGCTCGATCTCTTGAAATTCATATCAACGTAAGTTCTTCAAATTAACTTACATCGATGACAGGAGCAATGGGGCTCGATCTCTTGAAGTTCATTCTGATTCAACGGTCGTCGTGCACCATGTTCAAGTTGGGTTCTTTTTTGTCTTCTCATTTATATGAAGAGTTGATCGTCCAGAACCAGAAGCTCGACTTGTATGGGCCTTAAAGTGGGCTAACAAGTTATCCACATATTGGTCTTGTAAAACCCTGTCCCCAAACTGACCCTTCATTTCCCGGACCTTATCCTTGAAAATCTGTCCCCCTTCCGCAACCATCACCAGCCTGAGTGAGTCGGCCACCGAGTCTCTGGTGAACCAGCCGTCTCGCTCGTCTCTCGGCACCGAGTACGCCATCTTCTTCTCCTCCAAAACCCTAGCCACCAGCCCCGAGTCCGACAACCCCGTCAACAGAACCAGCGGCTTTCCCAACTGAACCGCTTCCACCACCGAGCTCCACCCCGAGTGGCACAGGAACCCACCCACAGAGTCGTGACTCAGTATCTTCAGCTGCGGCGCCCAACTCCTCCACACCACCCCACGCCCCTTGGTTCTCTCCTCGAACCCCTCCGGCAACTCGGAGACGCTGCCTCCCTGCGAATTCAGAACCCAGAAGAATGGCAACTCCGATAGCTCCAGGCCCAGAGCTAACTCGGCGAGTTCGGGTTGACTCAGCTTTGCCTCGGTCCCGAACGCGACGTAGACCACTGAGCCTGGAGGCTTCGTGTCGAGCCAGTGTTTGATCGTTTGCCATCCTTTGTCTTTCCCGTCGTCGCCCATGGGTACCGGTGGAGGAAGCAGGCCGACGGGAATCACCGGTTTCGAGTGAATCTGTCCGAGGAAGGTTATCCATTCAGATTCGAACTCGTAACAGCTTCTCAACACCACCAGGTCGCAGCCTTCGATGCCGGCTCCGACGCGATAACGAACTGAAACGAAAATGTAAATTCTTCCACACATTCTAAAAAATAAAAAAAAATAAAAAGACAAATTCCGTCGATGCCATTTTTGGTTTGACAATTTGCTTCCATTACAAAATTTATCCTCTATTTCAATTACAAAATTATCCCAATTTGCTACCCATTTTCTTATGATTCTTTCTTATATTAATTTTTTCTCTCTCTTACTCACGTTGTTCGCCTCGTCGTAGCCGTCGTAGTTAAGTGGCCGCCATCAACACTTTTGGTCCTTGTTCCAACCACCACTGACGCCTCCATCTCTTTCCCTCTCTTTTCTCGTTCTCACTATAATGCGCCACTCCCAATCCATCTCCTTCTCTCTATCTCTTCTCGTTCTCATTATCGTGCGCCACTGTTCCTAATCGTTCTAATAGGATGATGTATATTTATTTTTAATATTTATTATTATTTATTATACTAGTGGATAACCCATGCGATGCATGGATATTGTAAAAAAAAAAATCGTTAAAGCGAAAATTGTATAATTTAGTAGTTACAATAAATAAAAATTATAATAAAAAAGTAAAAATTAAATAAAATAATTATGTTACAATCATGAGAATACAACAAAAGAATTACAAATTTTAAAAGATTTCCTTATATACATTCAAGGGTAGACGAATAATAAAAAGCACATAACTCTATCTCGAAACCATGTAAAAAATAAACCTAAATTAACATGTAATACAATAAGCAATGCGTAAAAAAATACAAAAATTACACGATAACAGGAAAAAAAAAAGAATAAACGATAATCAATCTCTTTATTCTAAAATATGTATTCAATGGTAGACGTTTTTATTTTTAATTTTCACATGTATTTGTCTCATATGTGTGTACCACACGAACTCTCAAGGCCTAATTTTTCCTAGTTGCATTCATATCACTCACTTGACATAATAGTGGTACTATGTTACATCAGAAGACCAAACTGGATAAAAAAAAATAGTTAAAATTTACTAAATAAAAATAAAGAATAAGAGAAAATTTAAGAAGAATAATTGAGAAAGGAGAAGAGAGGAAATGGAAGTGTTGAACGGGAATGAAGAGGAAGAAAAGACAAATATTTGTTTTCTTTTATTAATTTTTCTTCCTTCAAATTCTCCAATTTCTCTCAATTTATCAAATCACATGTCACCATTAAGTTTCCCTTTTTTTCCCACGCTTTGCCACACAATCTGAATCTTACTTAACATAATTTTCAAAACACAAATTTAATTTGTATTTAATTTCTCCAAATCCAACATATAGCACATCTTCGGAGTAGACCAATGGGAAAAAGGAGAATTAAATAAATGACAATAAACAATTAAGTTGTGTTATATGTATTTCCCGCATCACCCCGCATGAGCCAGACTCAGTCCGATAGACCGGCCCAATCACCCGAGGCCTAGAAGGCCCGGACGACCTCGTCAAGGAAGGTCCAGCCTCCACCAAAGATCCGGAACTCGTAAAGCGAGCATATGGCGAGCTCCCGGTAATCCCCCAACGAGCTCGGAGCAATCGACTAACGAGCTCCTGAAATATCCTCCAGATCGCTGGACCATCCAGGTCGCTCGCCTAAAACCTCTAGCTCGCATGAGCGGCAAAGCTGCTGAGAAGTCAGAGGTAGGGTCCGATCACTTTATCTGTAACAGCCCATGCCCCTCGTAATGAGGATCCCACTCCCGGTCTTGCGAAGGCGGTAAGAACTATTTGTCCCCCATTATACAAACACTGTATTTTTATATATTATCTAGATTGTAAAAGCCCCTCAAGAAAAATGGAAATAAAAGAGACCATGAGGGGCAAGAAAAGGAGAACAAGAAAAACATAATGAGATACCGCCACTCTGGGAGAATGATCAGATGGCGGCCGTGGACTAGGCATCGTTCTGGCCGAACCACGTAAAAGATTCTGGTGTACACGCTTGGAACGTCGGGGGGAGGGGTTTTCTTCCTTCCTTCTCGGTATTTTTGGATTGACTCACCGCAACCCAAAACGAATCACGGTCGGCCGAAATCAAACGTCGACATTTTGGCGCTAGAGGAAGGGGCCGCTCTGATCAATAGCCATGGCTAGAGGAAGGATACTAGAAGTTCCAAGGCAGCGGTCGACCCACCTGAAAATCACCACTACCGACCACGAGACCTACCACCAAATGGAGGACCCATTGCCCCGACAGCCGATACTCCTTTGCCGCCGCCCGCCGGAGACGCTCCCGGCATACCACCACGGGTCCCTGTCCAGCCTACTGTCCAAATCACTGGGACAGGGACGATCCGGGACTGGCAGCAGCGCCAGGAAGCATTGGAGAATACGGTAATGCAACTCGCTGACGCGGTCAGAATTCTGGCCCAAGCTCAAGCACGGGCTGTCCATGACCCACCGGCGTCGCCTCGCAGGGTCCGCCAACCGCGGGAGGAGAGACACCCACCCGCGGAAGAAGATATCAGGGATAACTATCCGTCCCCAATTCACCGCTCCCCAGTCCGAGAAAGAAGCAGGCGATCGCAAGCCCAGCAATCAGTAGGACCGGACTCAACTGTGGAAGAGCTGTATCAGAGGGTGCGACAGCTGGAGGAACGACAAGGAGTCCGCAGCCAGAATAATGGCCGTGGGGATAGGACGCCGTTCGCCAGAGAAATTGAGCTCGAACCCCTGCCCCGGAGGTTTAAGGTCCCGAGCATGCCACAATATAATGGGGACAGCGACCCCTATGATTACCTGGATGCGTACAACGTGCAAATGGATCTACAGACAACCAGCTCGCTGGCTAAATGTCGCGCCTTCCCAGCAATCTTAGGAGACATCCCCCGAGCTTGGTTCAGGAGCCTTCCGCCTAATAGCATCAACAGCTGGGAGGAGTGCCAACAGAGGTTCCTTAACCAATACAGGGCTCTAAGGAGGCAGCTCGCGCCACCTTGCCACCTCGCCACCGTATTCCAGAAAGCAAACGAACCATTAAGGGATTACATCGCCAGGTTCAGGCGCGAGGTGAGCAACGTCGAAGATCCCTCGGGTGAAAGTATCCTAACAGTGATCTCCGCCGGCCTCCGAAAAGACGGAAAGCTCTACGAGAGCATCTACCGAACCCCGGTCAAAGACCTGGGGGAATTCTATGAACGAGCTTCCAAGGAAATCCGATGAGAAGACGCCTTCGGGACGAAGAAGCCCGTCGGGTCGAGAGAAGAAGTTGGGGGCTCCAGCCAGAATAAGAGAAGGCACAACGGAGACGCCGGAAGAGAAGCTCGGGGGGAGCGCTCGAGCAATGAAGTGTTCAAGCGAGCTCGGAAGGCAGAGGGAGACGAGCGACCTCATAGATCACAGCACTTTGACAGCTACTGTGCCCTGTCAGACCCCCAGGAAAGGATCTTCGCCATCGAAAGGAACAAAGAGGAATTCGGGAAGCCCAACCCGTTAAGAACCCCAAACAAATTCCGAAACAAAGAAAAATTTTGCGCGTACCACAACGAGGCGGGTCACAACACCTCGGAATGCTGGGCCCTAAGGGACGCCATCGAAGATCTGATAAGAAGAGGTCGCTTGAAAGATTACGTGGTGCGGCCGACTAATCAACCAAGCCAGCCACCTGTACAGCAGCAGCCTCCCACCGATGATGACGAATCACCGGCTGTACGAACCATCTACACGATCCATGGCGGGCCCCACCTCGCTGGATCCTCCCACAAATCCCGCGACAAATACATACAAGAAGCCAACCATGTCTTGCTAGCGAGATCGGGCGAACAGCCGGTTCCCGCGAAGCGGCCTAGGGGTAACCCGATCCCAGAGAAGATGTTTTTCTTGGAAGAAGACGCCAGAAACGTCCATTGGCCGCACAACGACGCACTCGTTATACGAGCCCAGGTCGGCAACTCCGAAGTGCGAAGGATAATGGTGGACACGGGCAGTTCGGTAAATGTAATGTACAGAGCATGCTTCGATCAGATGGGTTTGGGACCGGAACAGTTGAGTTCGTCCCCAGAGCCACTCTATGGGTTCACGGGAGACGCAGTGATCCCCATCGGTCGGATCAGCCTTCCCCTCACCATCGGGGATGCGAACCGCCAGGCCACTACTTTGGCAGAATTCCTAATAATTGACTGCCCCTCAGCATACAACGTCGTACTCGGAAGGCCGGCGATGAACGACCTGGATCTGGTCACCTCAACCAGGTCGCTTACGGTGAAATTCCCGACCCCCGACGGTGTAGGGTGTGTACGAGGCGAGCAGCACCTCGCAAGACGTTGCTATGAGGACGCCCTGAAAATGGGAGCGAAGGGAAAGAAAGTAAATATCATCGCAAAAGTCGGCCCGCGATCAACCGGCCGATGGGAGGACCTGGATCCACGCGAGGTCGACTGCGAAAAGCCCACCGGTCCCATGGAAGAGCTCGAAGATATCTCAGTCGGCGAGGCAGACGAGGAAAGGCACCTCAAGCTAGGCAAGAGTCTAGCCCCCGAGGTAAAATCCCAACTTACAGATTTCCTTAAAGCTAACCTTGATGTGTTCGCATGGAACCACGAAGATATGGTGGGAATCGCCCCAGAAGTCATGTCACACAGGCTCAACGTAGATCCAGGCTACAGGCCAGTGCGCCAGAAGAGGAGGCCAATGACTCCGGAGCGTTATACCGCTCTTAAAGAAGAAGTGGACAAACTCTTGGCTAATAATTTCATCAAGGAAGCCCACTATCCGGTCTGGGTGGCCAACCCGGTCCTAGTAAAAAAAAAAAACGGGAAGTGGAGGACCTGCATTGACTTCACCGACCTGAACAAGGCCTGTCCTAAAGACAGCTTTCCCCTCCCCAGAATCGATCAGCTCGTGGATGCAACGGCTGGTCACCGCCTCCTCAGTTTCATGGATGCCTATTCAGGCTACAACCAAATCCCCATGAACCCCACGAACCAAGAGCACACCTCGTTCATAACCGACCGGGGGCTCTATTGTTACAAGGTCATGCCCTTTGGATTGAAGAATGCTGGCGCGACCTACCAGAGGCTGGTCAATACGATGTTCGAAACACTGATCGGAAAAACCATGGAAGTATACGTTGACGACATGCTGGTAAAATCCGAGCAAGTGACGGACCACGTTTCCGATCTAAGAGAAACGTTTGGAGTCCTCAGGAAATATCAGATGAAGCTCAACCCGCTCAAGTGCGCCTTCGGTGTGGCCTCCGGAAAATTTCTTGAGTTTATGGTAAACAACAGAGGCATTGAAGCCAACCCAGACAAAATTAAGGCTCTGCTCGACATGAGGTCGCCCATAAGAAAGAAGGAAGTGCAAAGCCTCAATGGTCAGGTCGCGGCTCTGAGCCGTTTCATTTCAAAGGCAACTGACAAGTGTGCCCCGTTCTTCGAGCTTCTAAAAAATGAGAAAGACTTCAGATGGACAGAAGAATGCGAGTTCGCATTCCAACAACTAAAGGAGTACATGGGACGGGCCCCACTGCTCGCCAAACCTAAGGAGGGAGAGAGGTTGACCTTGTACTTAGGAGTATCCCAACAGGCTCTCAGCGCGGCCCTCGTTCGGGGGGAAGAAGGGGTGCAGCACCCCATTTATTACGTCTCCAAAAGCCTAATCGATGCAGAAACAAGGTACGCACCAATCGAAAAATTAGCTTACTGTCTAATAGTGGCATCAAGGAAGCTGCGACCCTATTTTCAAGCTCATGAGATCAAAGTCCTGACCAAATACCCATTGAAACAAATCCTCCAAAAACCGGATACCTCAGGCCATTTACTAAAATGGTCTATTGAGCTCGCTCAGTTCGACATAAAGTACAAACCAAGGACGGCGATAAAGGGTCAAGCGTTGGCAGACTTCATTGCCGAGTTTACTGGGCCAATTGACGAGGAGCCGGAAAACCTGAAAGGACCGTCCTGGGAACTATACGTCGATGGATCATCGAACGAACAAGGAGCGGGAGCCGGGGTTATGCTAATAAGCCCCGAAGGTCACAAAATCCTCTGCGCCCTGAGGTTCGGTTTTTTAGCCACCAATAATGAATCCGAGTATGAAGCCTTATTAGCAGGACTCCGCCTGGCAAAGGAAATACGAGCTGAATTCTTGGAGATCTTCAGCGACTCTCAACTAGTTGTCAACCAGGTGTGGGGAGAATACCAGGTCAGAGACACGAAGATGGCAGCATACTTACAGAAGGCACGCGAACTTTTAGCCACTTTCGAAAAATATGAAATGCATCAAATCCCCCGTTCCCAGAACTCTCATGCGGACGCTCTGGCTCGCCTAGCAACTGCCCGGGACGCAGAATTCTTGGGGGACATACCTGTCGATTTTTTGGCCACCCCGAGCACAGAACAACGAGATGAAACGCTACTGATCACGGTGCCCCAAAACTCATGGATGACCCCCATCTTGGAATATCTGCAAGACGGGAAACTACCGGAAGACAAGCTGGAAGCACGTCGCCTGCGAGCTCAAGCCGCCCGATATTGCATCTACGATGAAAGACTGTACAAGAGGGGATTCTCAGCCCCACTCCTGAGGTGCATTGACGGCACCGATTGCCAGTCTGTGCTAGAAGAAATTCATGCAGGCCACTGCGGTAATCATGCAGGGGCACTCTCTCTGGCACAAAAGGCCCTCCGACAAGGGTTTTATTGGCCCACCGTGAAGCAAGATGCCATAGAGACGGTCAAGAAATGCGATAAGTGCCAAAGGTTCGCCAAGGTTCCACGAGCTCCGCCGGCTTACCTGTAGCAGATGAGCAGCCCTTGGCCCTTTGCCATTTGGGGCATGGATCTAATCGGGCCGTTGCCCACGGCTCGCGGAGGATGCAAACATGCCATAGTGGCAGTTGACTACTTCACCAAATGGGCAGAGGCCAAAGAGCTCGCACAGATCACCAGTGCGAAGACACAAGCTTTTACATGGGATAACATAATCTGCAGATTCGGAGTGCCACAGCAAATAGTAACGGACAACGGAACCCAATTCACCAGCGAGCAATTCATCCAATTCTACGAGTCAATAGGGATTCAAAAGAGTTTCACCGCCGTCGATCACCCCCAGGCCAATGGGCAGGTCGAAGCAGTCAACAAAATAATCAAGCAGACCCTGAAGACAAAGCTTGAGGCTAGAAAGGGGGCCTGGGTGGATGAACTGCAAACAGTGCTATGGACCTATCGGACAACAGCCCGAAGCAGCACTGGAGAAACCCCATTCTCAATGGCGTATGGGTCGGAGGCTATGATCCCCGCTGAGAATAAAGTGGCCAGCCACCGAAGGGCCACCTTCAGCCCAGATCGCAATAACGAGCTACTGGCGGCTAATCTGGACCTGCTCGAGGAATCAAGAGATGTAGCTCGCGTGAGGATCGCCATTTATCAACAAAGGGTGGCACGATACTATAACAGGAAGGTCCGAATTCGACGTTACAACATCGGAGATCCGGTACTACGCCTAGTACTGCCAGGAGCACGGGCGGCAAGCGACGGCACCTTAGGTCCTAACTGGGAAGGTCCATTTATCATCAAAGAAAATTTGAATAACGGAGCATATCATCTGGAAAACATGGACGGTTTCCCTCTCCCACGAGCTTGGAACACAGAACACCTTCGTCCTTACTTCGGATAAATGTAATCGTTCTTGCCTATGCTCCGTCTTTTCCATTACGAATGACTTTCATGATTCTGGTCAGAATTTATGAACTTCCATTGCACTTTATTCTTATTGGTATTCGATTGAATACCCTCATAACGAGGGGTCGAGAAGCCATGGTTTGCGAGCTGAGGCCTAAATAACCTAGCCGCGGCGCTACGGTCAACGGCTTAACCAAGCATTCACCTTGGTCCCTCCCTCAGGTCGTGGTTTGCGAGCTGAGAACCAATCATCTTGACTTTATGTCATGGTTTGGAACCTACTGAGCAACCACTTCCACAAGTAACCCCGAGCTTGGGTTCGCTAGCCGAGGTCCTTTTATCTTGGCTTAAAGCCATGGTCTGCGACCTACCTGGGTGTTCCCTCTCAGTTCAAATAAAACTTGTAGAAGCCACTGGGTGTTAGCTGAGGACGTAACGCGACCTACCTGGACACATATCCCGGCCGTACAAGTCAAACGAAATAACAAGCCATGGTGTGTTAGCTAGGGTCACTCTATGACCCGCCTGAACATATAACTTGGTGGTACAGGCTGCGCTTTCACTAGCTGGGGTCCTCCTATCTTGGCTTAAAGCCATGGTCTGCGACCTACCTGAGTGTTCGCTCCCAATTTATTGAAAACTTATTAAAGCCTCAACATGCCGGCCAAGGCCGTGGCATAATCTCATACCCTAGCAAACTTTGCGTATTGGACCCTATCAGTTGAGGTCCGTCTTAACTTGGCTAAAAATAAAGCATTCGCGACCTATCAGGCACACGCCCTATAACGAGCTTCTCAGCCACCACATGTTAGACATGATCACAAGGCCGTCCGACTTTACATATATCTCGGGAAGGCTCTCGTTATTTCGTCAAAATATGCCGAACGGGGTTTCCTGGAAATTGCCTAAGTATGAGTGTTCGCGCTGATTATTACAACTATCATCAACGAGCTAGTTAAAGAGCGTTAGTCTACGAGCTGATAAAACTCCGGATCTACCTGGACCTATGTTCGAATAGTTTATTATCAAGTTACATACTCAAAAGTTCCTTATCAGTGGACCTTTCAAAAAGACGGGAGCTTTGTTGAAGAAATTTTCAAGTTATACCATGAAAGAAGTTACTTTCAAGTCATGATTCAAGAATCGTCATGCCAAAACCTCGTCGGAGATAACTTGAATTCGCAAAGAAATCTGAGGCAACGTACACAAAATGCCAATTTTTATTATGAGATGAAGCTCACATTACAAAAAAAAAAAATACATGTGGGAATCCTAGCTAAGAGGGGCGTTCGGTTCTGCAGAATCAACCTCGACAAGGCGAGCTTCAGTAGGTATGGTCGGCTGGAGATCGACCTCGACAGTCCCGGCTAGGCAAACCTCGACAACCTCCACAGGAGGCTCCTTGGCAGTCTCACCAGGCTGAGCCGCGGCGACCCCGGATAGCTCGGCCCCGACCTGAGGAGCTTGCGCTGCGACCAAAAACGAGTCAAGGGGACTGGCATCGTCAGCATCCTCCGCGGCCTCGGCAGCATACCGAGCCACCTCCTCGACAGCCTGCGCACCGAAGAAGGAGAAATCCATCTCAGGATGGTTCACCCAAAGGGTGTACAGAAATGCCGAGCAGGTGTCGGATCTGGTCTCCCTACGAGCCGCGTCCATCCGCTCTCCGACCTCTGCCCTTATATCGTCAATGGTCCTCTTGGCAAGCTCCTCGCATCGGACGGCACGATCATCCGCCCGTGTCCGCTCCTCCTTCGCCGCCCTAAGCTCTGCCTCGGTTGATTTGAGTCGCTCCTCAGCCCTCCGCAACTCCGCCTTCGCTCCATTTAGCTCGCCGGTGAGCCCGGAGTTGGCTTGCTCCCACATGTTCTTCGACCTGCGAAGCTCCTCGTCGAGATCTTTATTCTTCTGGATCTCCATCCTCAGACGCGTCAAGCAACCCTCCACCTCCTTTTGAGTGGCAAGAAGCTCGACCTGGAGATCTCTCTTCTCGTCCGAGAGCTTCGTTATTTCAGCCTTTTGGGCGTTCTTCTCGTCCTCAAGCTTCGCAATTTCGGCCTGACGGGACATGCTCACCGACTGAAGCTGCTCCTCAAAATCCTTGTACTGAGCTCGGAGCTTCACGGCAGCGAGAGAAGTCTGCAAAAAAAGGAATGTTAGCTCATTAAAAAAAAGTAGGCTAAGAAACCGAGGTACGAAGAATTCTTACTTACCACCAGGCTGTGACGGGCGACAAAATCACAAAGGGGGATTCCCTTTAACTTCGGGTCGTCGAGGGGCTTCGAGTTCGGACCCAGGAAGTCGGGCACGGAATCCAGGAGGGGACCAACAAAGACCCCTCCTGGCAGGGCCTCCACGACCAGCTCCTTCTCACGGACCCTGACCCGTTTGGCCCTGATATCCTCCCCCTGTTGCAGCTGGTCCGATCTCCGTTTCGAGCTGGCAGCAGGAGCATCTCGAACCTCCACTGCGACCTCCTTCCCACGGGCTCCACTCGAACCATGGTCTCGAGAGGCAGGGGGCCGATGCCCCAGCTGCAGATGAGCTTGCTTCGACTGTTGGGGCTGACGGGGCAGTGTTCTTTGCCGCTACTCCTGCTGCCCCCCCCCCCCCCCCCCGCGACTGTTGGGCTTGCTGCTGCTGAGGGCGTGATTGCGGCTGCGGCTGCTCCGACCTGCCATCCCGCGAGCTATAGCTCAGAGTTATGGAGGACGTAGTGCTCGACCTCGCCCTATGACGCTTCGGTTGGAGGAGCTCGAGATCAACCATATTATCGTCTTGGTCGGCTTCCCCTCTTGAACTGTTCGTCTCAGCGAGCTGTAAGCCGGAAGGGAGAATCTCCGCACCCAAGTCCCTGAAATGATCTCCCTCGATAGTCTCGGTGCCAAGAGGAGGGGCGAGCTCGTATTCGCGAAGTAGCTCGTCCGAAAGTTCAAGAATCTCCGAGCTCGACTCCGCAGCCATAAGTTTGCCAAGGATATCAGTCTCCTCGGCCGATAAAATCGGTTTCTTCCCCCCAAAATCTGCATCAAAGCATGAGCAAGTTAAAGCAAGCACTCTCGGAACAAAGGAAAGATTTGTGAGAGCTCATATTCTCTTACCAGGGGTCAGTGCGAAGCTACAATTCCTAAGTAGAGAAAGGGAAGGGCAAGACACGAAGAACCAACTGGACTTGTAATCTCCCACGTTGGACTTCCCCTTTGCTTTACCCTGAGGAAGGGCGGCCTTGTACGAAGAAGGACGAGCCGCCAGGTAATACAGCCCGTCCTTGGCATTTTTGAAAGAAAATAAAAATCTTATCAGTTTTGGCGAAGGGAGAGGAAGTTTGTTTATAAGGAATAAAACGGCCAAAGAAGTAAGTTGGGCATACGAATTCGGTGTTAGTTGGAAGGGGGCGAGCTTGACGTCGTTCAAGAGGGCGATAAGGTACGGGGCTATTGGAAACCTAAAGCCAGACTCGAGGTGTTGGGGGCTAATAGCTATGAAATTGGCTGGCGGGTAGGCTGCATGGGAGCTCGATGCAGGGATGTATACTCGGCAGGTCCTGGTGAGACGAAACTCCTGACCACAAGTCATCACCTCGTGAAGCTTGGCCTTGGACGAGAATCTCTTGAAGACCGTAAGATCAGCACTCCCACCAGCGATCTGATCTTGAACCTTCAGCTCGATTTCCCGAGAGGTCGGGACGGCGACCTCCCTGCACCCCGAGCTCGCACCCCCAAGATTTTGGCCCTTCATAATGAGACAATCTTCGGAGCTCGAAGTGTCGTTTTCTCCTACGATATAATTGCAGCGCTTTTGACCTGAATTTCCACGGTGTTGGTCGGACATCTACAAAGGAAAAGAGAGAACAGTCAGGTCGCAAGTCGCGAACCTGACCTCAAGAAACTAGAAGAAAAATCCTAAAACGTCCCCTAGGTCTTCCAGGCCGAGCGCTTCGCAAAAGGGGTGCCGCCTAGGGCGGAGGGGCTGCAGCTGCAAGCCCGGTGTTCCATGAAAAGCTAATCCTAAGGTCATTGGACCCAAAGGCCCAGCAAACGACAAACCGAATCGTGCCGTTTCTCCAAAAATGAGAACGACATCGATCGACGAAGCCAGAGAAACCACCGACGGCTAACCAACGGTGGACGGCCTCACAAGAAGAAGAAGAAAGTCACGACAAACTTACCTAAAAGCTGCGCTTGACGACTGAATGGGGACTCGTACCAAGCACCGGACGAGAACGGCAGACGTCTGAAAGCACGGCGATAACGGAGGCCTCGAGAGAGAAAAAAGAAAGCAGGGAGGCAAAGGTTTGAGGGAGTTTCGAAATAACGTGAAAGAAGAAACGGGTGGACACTCCCCACTATTTATACTGACGGCCTGGTCCATCCCAACCGTCGGATCGAATGACGACTTATCACATGCTCCGCATCCAGCGGCCGCACAACAGCTTGTGGGTCCCACGAGTGTAATCATGTGTAGAAATGGGGAGGGGGCACGCATTAAATGCACTGCCGACAAAGCGTGATGCGTGGAACGACGAGACTTAAGGTGATTGGATAGAAGTCGGAGGGATGGAAGAACAGCTGGCACGAGTCAGTTCCCAGCACGAAGATCGTGCCGCGAACTGGGGGGCTTATGTTATATGTATTTCCCGCATCACCCCGCATGAGCCAGACTCGGTCCGATAGACCGGCCCAATCACCCGAGGCCTAGAAGGCCCGGACGACCTCGTCAAGGAAGGTCCAGCCTCCACCAAAGATCCGGAACTCGTAAAGCGAGCATATGGCGAGCTCCCGGTAATCCCCCAACGAGCTCGGAGCAATCGACTAACGAGCTCCTGAAATATCCTCCAGATCGCTGGACCATCCAGGTCGCTCGCCTAAAACCTCCAGCTCACATGAGCGGCAAAGCTGCTGAGAAGTCAGAGGTAGGGTCCGATCACTTTATCTGTAACAGCCCATGCCCCTCGTAATGAGGATCCCACTCCCGGTCTTGCGAAGGCAGTAAGAACTATTTGTCCCCCATTATACAAACACTGTATTTTTATATATTATCTAGATTGTAAAAGCCCCTCAAGAAAAATGGAAATAAAAGAGACCATGAGGGGCAAGAAAAGGAGAACAAGAAAAACATAATGAGATACCGCCACTCTGGGAGAATGATCAGATGGCGGCCGTGGACTAGGCATCGTTCTGGCCGAACCACGTAAAAGATTCTGGTGTACACGCTTGGAACGTCGGGGGGAGGGGTTTTCTTCCTTCCTTCTCGGTATTTTTGGATTGACTCACCGCGGCCCAAAACGAATCACGGTCGGCCGAAATCAAACGTCGACAAGTTGAAAAATAAAATTATGACATTTAAAATTATAAAAAATAAATTTAAATTAATTAAATTGTATGTAAAATAAAAATAATTTAAATAATCAATTAATTATATAAATAATAATAATCAAATTTTCAAAATTGATTATCCATACATGACTTTATATATTTTTCCTAATAATTAATTACCATATTTAAGATAGGTCAAATTTTGAAAGAAGTAAAAACAAAAAAGTTAAAAAATAAAATTATAACATTTAAGTTATATTTAAAATTATAAGAAAATAAATTTAAATTAATTAAACTATATATAAAATAAAAATAATTTAAATAATCAATTAATTATATAAATGGTAATAGTCAAATTTTCAAAATTAATTATCCATGACTTTACATGTTTCTCCTACAATCAATTACCACATTTAAGACAGATCAAATTTTAAGAAAGTAATAAAAAATATAAAGTTAAAAAGTAAATTATAATATTAAAATTATATATAAAATTATAATATTTAAAAATATATAAAATAAATTTAAATTAATTAAACTATATATAAAATAAGAATAATTTAAATAAATAATTAATTATATAAATAATAATAATCAAATTTTTAAAATTGATTATCAATATATGACTTTACATATTTCTCCTGACAATTAATTACCACGTTTAAGACAAATCAAATTTTTAAGAAAATAACAAAAAAAAATAAAGTTAAAAAATAAAATTATATTATTTAAGTTATATATAAAATTATAACATTTAAAATTATAAGAAAATAAATTTAAATTAATTAAACTATATAAAATAAAGATAATTTAAATAATTAATTAATTATATAAATGATAATAATCAAATTTTTAAAATTAACTATACATACATTACTTTACATATTTCTCCTAACAATCAATTACCACATTTAAGACATGCCACATTTTTAAGAAAACAACAAATAAAAATAAAGTTAAAAAATAAAATTATAACATTTAAGTTATATATAAAATTATAAGAAAATAAATTTAAAATAATTAAACTATATATAAAATAAATATAATTTAAATAATTAATTAATTATATAAATAATAATAATCAAAATTTTAAAATTAATTATCCATACATGACTTTACATATTCCCTCTAGCAATCAATTATCACATTTAAGACATGTCACATTTTTAAGAAAGTAATAAAAAAAATAAAGTTAAAAAATGAAATTATAACATTTAAGTTATATATAAAATTATAACATTTAAAATTATAAAAAAATAAATTTAAATTAATTAAACTATATATATAATTAAATTAAAATAAAAAATTTACTGGCATTCGGTATTCAACGGTATTACCTGATATCTCAAGAGTTCTCCCGATTTAAAAAAATCTCATTTTTCTGTAATTTATTTCAATTAAAATTTTATGTTAATATTTAAAAATTAATAATATGAATTAAATTTTGTCTCTTCATATATCAGTATACTTACACATTCTCCAAACACTATTTAACAATAAAAAAATATATTTACGTGTTCCAAGAACTACACGATTTTCACAAATTTAGACTTAATTAATGACTTATAAAAATTCCATTTCGGGTAAGCAAAAAAAATTAAAAAATATAATAAAATATCTAAATAGTAACTGAAAATGGGCGGGAAAAATTTTAACGGCTGTTTTGTTATAATATATATATAGATTGTACTTAATATTTTTAAAATGTTTAACAAAAAATACACATTTTTAACCTATCATAAATCATAAAAATACTTAAATGATTGTGTGAATGAACTATTTTGTTTATAATTTTTAAAAACTTAAACTAACACATATAAATATATAATATATTTATTGAAATTATATTTATATATAATTTCAGGTTAAATATATATATTTTTTAAATAAAAGTATATACTAATAGTTTGATGCAACTTTACATATAATTTTTTATTTTTTATTTTAAGTAATATAAATAAATAATAACATAAAAGTATATAATTATTTATATATAAGATAATTACAACATATATAATATTTTATATTTTCAATGAATAATAAAGAGAATAAATATAATTATATTGTGATGAATATAAGATAATTATAAAATTACAAAATAGTTTTTTAAAAATAGCAAGCCAACTCTTAAAAGTTTTACATGTTACAAGTCAAAAATTTTAAAAATTACAAAATGATTTTAATTTAATTTAGATAATTGTATATAATATATTTGTAGTTTAGAGTTTTATTTAAAAAACATATTTATGTATATTTATATATATGTAAATTTATTGTGTAATATATATATATATTTAATATGCTTATATTTATTTTTAGATAGAATATACATCTTCAGCAAACGACGACAAACAAGGAGAAGTTGTCGGCGAGAATAAGAAGACTCACAAAGAAAGAGAGAGAGAGAAATGAGATGGAAACGTCAGCAGTGGTTGGAATGACGATTAAAAGCGTTGATGGCGAAGACAACGAGAATGAGAGAAGAGAGGGGGAGAAGGAGATGAAAGCGTTTGTGACGACTTGAACGTCGAGACGAACGGTGACTAGAAGTGTTGATGGAGATGGAGATGGAGATGGATCTCAAGTCTTTTAATTTAATTAATTCACGTCAATGTCCTTCAATGTCCTTTTTAGCCTTTTTTTTTTTCTTTAAATAAAATGGGATGAATTAATTAATTAATTTTTAATCCAATTGGATCAGTTTTATTTATTTATTTGGGCTGTCTGTCGTTAGCTTTAAATCAATCAACTCTAATTAATTAATTAAAATATAATTATTACATTATTATTCATAAAAATCAACTCTAATTAAATTAATTGCCGCCCATTTACGATTTACTTCGGCGCAACTATAAATGCACCCGCCCGTGTCTACTGCTCACCCTACTCAATGCTGATCCTAAGGTTGCTGTTTCTGACTTGGATCGAAAATAAATTATTATCAAATTATTAATTATATAAATAAATATAAAATTTAAATTAAAAAATTACAAATAATAAAAATAAAATATTACTATAATAACATTAATACAATAATAGTGATATAATTACGTTAATTCTAAAGTATTGAACACTTATTTCTAAATTTAAACTCATCTATAAATGTATATAAGAAATTATGTCTCGATAAAAAAATAAGTTAAGAAGATAAATTTTTAATTGAGATAAATCTCAATCACAATATAATTGCCATACTAATCATAATTAAATTCGAAATCTTAATCACAGTCAAATTAAAAATCTTAATTATAATTAAATTTAAATTTTATATCGTAATTATATATGGACCGTCATATCATTGATGTTCATCTCTACAAGAACATTATTACTCTTTTGAGATTTAGAATGTAAATGTAAATGATCTGAATGCATCTTGTTTTTAGAGTATTTTTAATATTTTTAGATAATGTACATTTTATTATATTTTATTTTTAACTTTAAATGCTCTTATTAATTGATAATAAATGGATCGCCATTTACAGCATTTTATGAACTAGTAAAATTATTTTAAAATTTAAAATAAAGTATAATCAATGTTTCTTATCAAAAAAATATATCTTTAATTTATTTATACATAAAATATTATTTATATATATAATTTGTCGGTCCCATTTAGTTTTGAAAAATAATTTTTAATTTTCAACTCTAATTTTATAACTAAATATTCTCTAAAGTTGTGTTTAAGAAAGTAATATCTTTTACTTTAAAATATCTTTTTTGATATTTTTTTAATTCATAATATAATGTCAAAAAATTAAAAAAAAATGAGTTTTTTATTTTCTAATTAGAGATTCAATCATTTCATAAAATAAAAAATTAAAAAATATTTTCTACACCTGAGCAAATCTTATCTGTTTCATTGTATTCTTAATTTTGCTATATTATACATTGTCAACTCATAATATTCTTATATTTTTAATTTAATAAAGTGTTTGGTATAATTAGATTGAGTGTGCAATATGATATACCAACTCTATTTAGAAATAACATGTAGTTCAATCTTTGAAGCCTTACACTTGTGGCAAGAGCAATGGGACTCAATTTCATGAAATTCATTTCGATTCAATGGCCGTGGTGCCCTTTGTTCAAGTTGGGTTCTTCTTTGTCTTCTCATTTATATAGTGGGTTAATTGAGGTTATTTTTCTTAAGAAATCGTGGTTTTGCTCAATATATCACGACTTTAGAAAGTTTAATTTTATTGTTATGATTTAACCCAAGGCATTTTTTTTCTTAAAGGTTTTCATATTCAAATCTCCGATTCGAACATGGCTCAAGTTTCTATCAAGGCGGATAGAACTCTCTTGAAGAACTCTAGGGCTTTCTTGAAGAGCTCTCTTTCGCTCATGGTTCAATTTTCTTTGGAGGCAAATAGATTAGAGGTAACTTCCGTAAACTTTGAAATTACACTCTTAATCTTTATTAGTAGTGTGGAATAGTTTTACTAGAGATAGAAAATGACTTTTGACACCATATTAAAAATAATTAATATGTGTAGAGTCATTATAACATAAGATGTGACACGAAAGTATAGTCATTGTAAAAATTCATTTTATCTTCAATTATAAGATAAATTATTTCGCTTATAAAAATGTTTATCTTCAATTATGATGAGGGAACACCGGAACTATAAAATTACTAAATTTATTATAAAAAAAATCAAAATTAACAACCAAAAATAGAGATAAAAACTTATCCGTCTTTATTTTTTTCCCTACTTAACAAAATTACACTCAAATTCCCATTCTTATTTAACTTATAATACTTATTATTCTGTCTACTTTATGATTATTTCATGAAAACGTTACTTGACACTCAACTTTAACATTTAAGGTGACATTCTTGTTACATATAAATATATGTATTAATATTATCTAAAAATAATAATATTGGTAGTTTTGTAAGTGTTTGTTATAAAAGTAAACTTTCAAGTGAGTGAAAGTCAACTATCATTTGATAGAAGTTGACTGTCCAAAAGAGTGGTCAATTGGATCAACTCTGTATAAAATGTTCTTGACTAGGTCGACTAAAGTTATGCTGAAGTCGACTCTTGCCTTTCTGGGAGTCGACTCCCAGTCCGAACGTTGTATTCTAATGGTTTAGAAATGAACCAAGAGAAATTTTATTTACAACCATAAGTTTTACTCTTCGCAACCACTATAGGTAAAATATTAAATTTTATTATTCGCAGCCACATTTATTACTTTGTCCAACCATTTATATACCAAATATACCCTCCAAACAACCATTCCTCAAAAAACACACCTCACGCGCATCCAAGCTGTTCTTCTTCGCATCAAATCCTGGTCTTCTTCCTGTTCTCCTTCGCGTATCAAATCCTGTTATTTTTCTTCTTCAGATCGTTCTCATAGACCACCGCCAACCTCTCGTCGTCACCTACTTCACTTGTCTCGTCCACCCTCTTCATTGGAGTTCCCTAGAATCACAGAAAATACCCATCTAGTTAGGAGTTCTCGAATTGCGGGGTGAGGGCTTCCTAACATATTAGAAACGTCTTGCTTAACATATTCTAATTCCTTATTTTGTCTTTCCTCAATTATATTCTATCATTTTTCCTATATTACTACAACAAGTTTAGGATAGAAAAATTCCTATGAAGTCATCTTGCAAGTCACAAGTTCAAAAGGTAGAAAAGCTAGAGAAGTTTAATGGCATGAATTATAAGTGGCCAAAGTCTTATATGTTCTAACTTATCCATATTCACAAGATGGGAGGAATGAAGGGCCACTCACTGTTGCACAACACAAATGGATGGAAGATCACTTTATATGTCATTCAATGATTCTTATTGCAATGAGTAATGCACTTTTCAACATTTTCCACAAGTGTTGCCCTATTTATGAGTTATGGGCTGCAATTGAGCGGAGGTATATCAATGAGAATGTCGATAATAGATTTTTTTAATTAACAAATATATTGACTTTAAAATGAATGATTTTAAACTTATTATAGATCAAGTTAATAAACTTAATAATCTATTCATAGGGGATTTGATTCAAGGTGGTATAAATATAATAATCCCCCACCCAAATTTAATTATTTTACACTAGTGCCTCGCACCTGTGCATGGCTACATCCAAAATAAATAGTTTTTGGTACCTCCACCAAGCCTCAAACTCGTGACTTTCTCTTTCCCTCGCACGCGTACCTACCTGATCTGCAAGCCTCCCTATTAATATATATGTGCAAATTTCTTATACACTAATCTCAACTCCTTTTATTAAAAATAAATTCTAGCATTTTATTCTCTAATATTCGAACCCAAAACCTCATACTTCTCTCGCATGCTTGTAACTATTAGGCTACAAGGCTTCTCATTTATTTATTTGCAAAGATTAATTTTAATACTTGTCGATGGTGATTCGTTGGCCCGCATTAGCGTTGTTGATCCGAGAGGGAGATGATGGGATATCTGGTTTGATTTGTCTACCCGCCGATTGTCCTTACAAGGTACTCTGATGCCCAAGTCAATAAGCGAGTAAGTGAATGTGCAAAGTATCAGCAAGTGGGCAAAAGAAAAACATACCCTAGCTCTCAAAAGAGCTGGCTGATATATAGGAGGATATCCCCTCCTGCATGCGTTGTACATATGCAGATGATGTGATGGAATAGTCGGCGTCGGCGGGAACGTACATGCAGTAGCAAGGCGTCGACGAGACCCTTATTAATGCAGATGGGATCTGTCAATAATGAGGATGGGATCTGAGGTGAACGCACGGAAACCCAGACACGATTGTAATGATGTTGCAAAGGGGTCAGAACAACACTGGCATAGGGCGATCAGATGGGTCGAGAAAATGGGCCTGAAAGGTCCATTCGGGGTGGCCCCTGACCTATTAGTATTCCGCGGCATATGTACTTTCCATTATGCGAGCTGATCGGCTGAGCTAGCGAACTACAAGGGTCGTTGGGAGCTCGCTTGGAACGTAGCTGGGAGTTCGCTCGAATAGCTCGATGAGTTAGAGGCATTACCGGGAGCTCGCTTGGCCTCGCCACATGAACTTGGGCTCTAACAATGCATGAGCTCGCGTCAATGAGCTTCCGAGGTCTACTGGGCCTTAAGTGATTGGGTCGGCCTACTGAATTAAGTCTAACCCATAGGGAGTAGAGCGGGAAATACCCGTAACAATACTAAACCAACTCCCATAAAATATTAGAATGTTACACACAGCTCATTAAAATGCCATTGCAGAATCAAGAACTCATGTATAACACAAATATTCATATTCATATTCATTCTAAGGGTTCAAACATTGGGCATTTTTAGTTGTGTCATACAAATACTCAACAACTTTTAATTTGTGTATTTATTTTCTTCTTTTACTAGTAGTATTATTAGATAATAAGTGAGGGATTATTATATATAAATATATATTAATATTATCTAATAATAATAATATTAATAGTTTTGTAAGTGGTTGTTATGAAAGTCGTTTGTGTAATACCCCAGATTTTTGAACTCAAATATGAGGTGATACCTAAGGTTATTAGGTTTTAATACTTGAGAAAATAAGTCATTTCAAAGGATTATAGAAATCTTGAGACAAATGTTCAATTTCTGAACCAGTGGCAAAATCGTAAATATTGAAGTTGGGTAAAAGTGTAATTTATCTAAAATCTTGGGGTGCTAAGTGTAATTTATCCATTTTTCAGTGACCAAAAAGTACAATTTAAAATGGCTCAGGGACCAAGTTGCAAGGGTCTAAGTGCAATTACGTGAAATGTTCGGGTCGAAGCGTCGTTTGTTGAAACCTTAAAATATCGCTTCAAAATATATTGGATTTCAAACTCAAATCAAATGTAGGTTTGGATTGTTTTGAAGTTCAAGTCCAAATATTTTCTAAGTCTTCTCCAAATCTTTTGCTTTGTTTCCAAGATTACTTAAGCCTCCAAAAGTCTCCAAAGCTTATCTCTAAGGACATATGGCAAACATTCATTGGCCACTTAGGAGATAGGATTTGAAGTCTCATGATGACGCGACATGTGGCACGATTTGGTTCGCCGAAGTTTCCTGTAAATAAGGGTTTTTGGGTTATTCATTTTGGTCACCAAGTAAGGTGGAAAAGGAAGAGAGTTTAAGGGAGGAAATGTTGCTAAAAAGAAGAGGGGAAAAATCTGCCAAAGAACGAGGAATGAGAGACTTGCCGGAAGGTTCGGGACCGCCACCGTAAAGCATTCCAAAATTCAACAAAACTGCAAGGTAAGTCTGATTTCTTTCCATAATTGGGTAAAGGGATGAAAGAGGAGCAAGTAGGAAAAAATGGGGGTCGAATCCGAATTAAAACAAAGGAGATACGGCCAAAATACGGAAACTACGCAAAGTTGGCCGAAAATAGGGGTAGCACGTGAGATCCCTTCCTTGGGCGTGTGAAGGCACGTGCAACCTCATTTTTCCTTGAAATTTTGCAGTAGTGACCCTTGATTTAATCCTTACAACTCTGTATAAAAATATTTGGCATTAGCCTTACTAAAACTCATCTTTTGGTAGTAACCAACCTCGATTTGCGTTTAAACGGTGCTTTCTGGTGAACTCAAATGCGAGTGGTTCTTATGCATGCTCCTTGATTCCTATTGATCACTCTTGGTTTTCACTTGTGGATGGTTGTTGCTTACGTCTTATGTTCCCTTTGTTTCAAGCATATCCTTTCTACTTTCATGCGTGGCTTGTGATCATATTCCTTCTGCTTTGTCATACATCTTTTCATTTAATGGCTGTGGCTAGTTGGTGACTTGTCATGTGTGAACTACCACAGGGGTCTGTGTAAAAGGGCTGACCACGTGGGCCTGTGTAAGGGGGCTACCTCGAATTTGTGTAAGGGGGCCGAGGGGTTCATACACGGCAAGTAAGGAGAATATCTCATGCCTGTATAAGGGGGCCGAGAGATTACATCTCATGTGTTTATTACTTTTGAGCAAATCTTACCTATTTTACATGCATCTCGGTATTCGTATTTGTGGCTAGTTTTGGGATATCACAGGGGATCTCGTGCTCTTACGGTGAGCCTAGACCTCATGCTCTTACGATGAGCCGTGATCTTAGGAGATTTGGTTCCTATTTCTGCATGTATCCTGGCAAAACGACATATTGCTTTTGCATGCATAGTTTTTTCTTGTACCACTCACTTAGATATAATAATCTCACTCGGGTGTTTCATATCCTTGGGATATTCAACATCCCAGGTATATCGAAAGTACCAAGTGTTCCAGATTCCAGTTCGAGCAAAGATAAAGAGGTGGTGTTGAGCTAGCTTTGGGTTTTGCAACTAGCTTTAGCTTTTATTTCATTATATACCTTTATAACCAAGTGATGTATTGTAATAGCAGCTAGGACACTCAAGATTATAAAGGGTGTGTGTGTGGGTGTCCTACAATTGTACTTGCTATAATGTGTTGTGTTTTATGGAGTATTGAAGGTCGTGTGCATTTCTTGAACTTGTAAAGGAAATCTAGTGGAAACCCCTTTATTTAATTTTGGTTAAGCTTGTAAGTTCGATCCAATGCTTCCATTGATAAGGGTTTCCATAACGCCCGTAGGTGATATCTTCTTATATTTCACATTGTTTTGTATTTGGAAAAGGTGGGGCGTTACAATTTGTCATTTAATAGGAGTCGAATGTCCAAAAGAGTGGCTCTTGGTTGAATCGACTCTGTATAAAATGCAATCAACTAGGCAAGTTGACTCTGGCCTCTTTGGGAGTCGACTCCGAGTCCGAACGTTATATTTTAACAATCTAAAAATGAACCAATGTGACATTCTAATTGTAAGGACATGTCTTTAAATTGAAAATGCAATCAACTAGGCAAGTTGACTCTGGCCTCTTTGGGAGTCGACTCCAAGTCCGAACGTTATATTTTAACAATCTAAAAATGAACCAATGTGACATTTTAATTGTAAGGACATGTCTTTAAATTGAAGAGATGTGATAGTTTCAAAGGATAAGACTATTCTCAAAAGATATAGTTAGGGGTGTGTAATCGGTTATAACTGAACCAAACAAACTGAAAATGATTAACCGAACTGAACCGAATTGAGCCATATAACTTAATCGAATCGACCGAATCATCTAAACTAACTGAAATAATCAAAACCGAACTAACCGAATTTTGAGTTGTTATAATCGAACAGAAATTTTTATTAAAAAAATCGAATCGAATCGAACCTAATAAAAGAGGGTTAATTGTCGGTTAAGTTTAGTTTTTCGATTAATAATACCAAAAAAATCGAATCGAATAACCGAAATTCTTGAAAAAAAAATAACCAAACCAAACCGAAACTAATAATCAAACCAAACTAAATAACCAAAAATATTAAAGGAAATAATCGAACCGAATTGCTATTGGTAAAAAATCAAACCGAACCGACAATTTAATACGATTCGGTTAGTTTGGTTTCCCCGATTTTTTGCTCACCCCTAGATATAGTCTTTCAATAGGTTGTATTTTTTAATTTTTATATCCATTGGTAAGCACCCTTTCATTATCTATAAATGATTTAGACATTTGGGGTGTAAAGAGAGAGAAATATATCAATACTCTTGCATACCTTTGATATCAATTATCCCTATATTTACTCTCTATTACTCTCAATTGTTGAATTTTAGTTCTTGGTGGTAGAAAGAGATCAAAACATACAATTTTAATTTCTTAAATTAGGCATTGTATCTCAAGGTTAGAATTTCCATCAAACCATCTGCACGGAGTGAAAAAATTACTATCCTAAAAATGTTTCCTGAGAATATCTTGCTTATCATATTCCAATTTCTTATTTTATTTTTTGTCAATTATATTCTAACATTTTTCTTATATTACTACAACAATTCTATATTAATATGACATATAATATAATATATTTATATATGAATGTTACATTCAAATATTAAAATTAAGTATTCAAATAGTATTTTTAATTATTCTATTTTTAATACTTAAAAATGAATATAAATAGCGTGATATTTTAATTAGGTCGTCCAGAACCAGAAGCTCGCCTTGTGTGGGCCTTAAAGTGGGCCAACAAGTTATCCACATATTGGTCTTGTAAAACCCTGTCCCCAAACAGACCCTTCATTTCCCGGACCTTATCCCTGAAAATCTGTCCTCCTTCCGCAACCATCACCAGCCTGAGTGAGTCGGCCACCGAGTCTCTGGTGAACCAGCCGTCTCGCTCGTCTCTGGGCACCGAGTACGCCATCTTCTTCTCCTCCAAAACCCTAGCCACCAGCCCCGTGTCCGACAGCCCCGTCAACAGAACCAGCGGCTTTCCCAACTGAACCGCTTCCACCACCGAGCTCCACCCCGAGTGGCACAGCAACCCACCCACCGAGTCGTGACTCAATATCTTCAGCTGCGGCGCCCAACTCTTCCACACCACCCCACGCCCCTTGGTTCTCTCCTCGAACCCCTCCGGCAACTCAGAGACGCCGCCTCCCTGCGAATTCAGAACCCAGAAGAATGGCAACTCCGATAGCTCCAGGCCCAGAGCTAACTCGGCGAGTTCGGGTTGACTCAGCTTTGCCTCGGTCCCGAACGCGACGTAGACCACTGAGCCTGGAGGCTGCGTGTCGAGCCAGTGTTTGATCGTTTGCCATCCTTTGTCTTTCGCATCGTCGCCGTCGGCCATGATTGCCGGTGAAGGAAGCAGGCCTACGGGAATCACCGGTTTCGAGCGAATCTGTCCGAGAAAGGTTATCCATTCAGATTCGAACTCGTAACAGCTTCTCAACACCACCAGGTCGCAGCCTTCGATGCCGGTTCGGAGGCGATAAACACCTGAAACGAAAATGTAAATTCTTTCACACAATCTCAAAAAAAAAAAAAAGACAAATTCCGTCAACGCCATTTTAGGTATACCTGAAACATGGTCATCCTCTCCGCTGACGTCGTCGAAGATGCGCTTTACCTCGAACAAACGAAATGCGACGGTGGATTTGAAGGGGACCGATTTGGGAGGAACGGTGAAGTCCTCCGGCGTCGTACGAACGTCTTCGGCCGTTCCCGGGACCGGATTGAAGAAGCAAACCGTGGAAGCCAGGTATATACTGAAGAACGCACTCGAGATCCCGAGTTTCGCGGCGATAGGCCCCAGCCAAAACGGCGCAAAATCGAAGATGACCCAGTCGGGCGCGGCGTCTTGCAGAAACGCTGCGACGGGTCGCTGGAGTTCATCGTAGGCCTTCTTCAGGTACTTGATCTTCCCGTAGGGCAAGTCGGCGGTGGCCTCTGCATCTTCCGGGAGATTCTCCACTGGCGGCAGAGGGAGCTTGACGAAAGTGATGAGATGGGAAAGCTCCGCCGGCGGCTTGGGGAGGCGGTCTATGTTTCTGGGAGTGGAGAGGAAGGAGATCCGGTGACCCTTGCGGGCGATGAGCTTGGAGAGCTCTAAGAAAGGAAGGAAGTGGCCGAAGGCCAGCCATGGGAACATGACGACGTGGAGCTTATCGTCCGTGGACGCCATGGTTAGAAACTTGGACATCCAAGCTGTAATCTGACTCTAAAATAGAGGGTCGACCGGGAGCAAGGAGTGGTGGTGACGCCACTTACAACGGATGCTGCATGATCCATATACTTGTGTGGACTGGGGTCCACCAACACAAAACGATTAAAAAATATCGTTGCTTATACCTTAAATTATATAATATAATTAAAATATTTAAAATATTTTTTATCAAAGACGATAAAATGCGTGACTAAAATACTTTTTACCCAAAACAATGAGAGACGGTGAAGCGAAGCAGTGAGATGTGAGTTACATTTTTATCATTTGTGATAGATTATGTAGTTCAAGGTGTAATCCAAGAGGTACCATTAACATGATCCGGTGGGTCTTGTGTTCTTGAAATTTAAGAAAATATCATGTCTAAGTTTAACGAATGAACGAAGAGTACTGCACCCTCATCAATACCACCTTCAACACCACCTAAGAGATCGCAATATTTCCAATAAAAAGACGATAACAAAAGTTTTTAAATTCAAATTCATTTCTCTCTCTCGTTCTCACACCTCTCACTTTCTCACATTCTTCCTCTCATTCTAGCCTTCTCTCTCTCTTACTCTCCCACTTTCCCCTTTGGCTCTTTCCTCCCTTCCTCTCGTTCAAGCCATCTCTATCTCTCTCTCATGCTCGTCCGACCGAGCCTCCAGCGTCCCTTAGGCTCATTCTGGCCATCTCTCTCTCTCCAGCCCGTGCGACAGCATCTCCGACATCCCTTGGACTCACTCCAACCTTGATCTACAATGAGGTAAGTTTTTAGTTTTATCTGTAATGATTTTCAACAAAGATATTGTCGACGTTCAAAATTAATCAACCTGAAATTGAGAACCCACACTGAGAATGTAAACACAAAAGAAAGGGAAGAATAAATACAAAAATAAACTTTTACGTGATTCGGGCAGAATGATATCTAGTCCACGACTGTTTTCTAATTTTTCCGGCAGAGTAACAGTATGTTATTCTCTCTCTTTATACAATGATTTTAACTCATATTTATAGTGTGGGGTGTTTACAATTTGCATAAAATTCGAAAGTAGAATGATGATATCACGGGGGACAAAGTGTCCTTTTCACCTCCATAAAATCGAAAGTGGGTTCCGCCTTATCAGGTGGCTGGTTTGCCTCGAATAAATCAAGTGGGCTCCGCCTCTGGTTATCCCACGATCTTTTTGTCGTGCAAGCTGAATGGTTGGCTAGCGAGCTAGATGCTTCACTGGGAGCTCGGTTGGTTCCTTGGTTTGAGCTCGGATCTTAGTGGCGTGCGACCTTGTTCTGAGGGCCTCAGCCTTGGACCTGTTGGGCTTTGAGAGATTAAGCCAATCCACTAGTCGAGCCCAGCCCACTTAGCTCTTTTCGAAAAATACCCATAACACTAGCCCTCCAGTTCGCAGTGCAATCTTTGGACTGGGGGTTGATATAAGTTGAGGAAAGTGGGCTTCGCGAGTTGCCAATCCGTTTGTCAGACTTTTGCCCAATTTCTTCAAATAACGTTGTTTCATGATGCATGTCATGTCTAAGGCGCATTTAATGCGCACGTTCCCCTATGATAGTACATGATTACTATCATGGGGCCCACTAGTCATCGTGCAATTGATGGGCTCGGGGCATGCCATTAGTCGTTTCGATCCAACGGCTGAGATCATCCGAACTGATACTATAAATGGCAGAGAAAAACCCTTTTATTCTCTTCTTCACGTCACTTTGAAAACTTTTTGCTCTCGCTTTCCTCTCTTTTAGAGATTCTCGAAGTTTTCTTGCTTACGACCGCCCGAGCGTCCTTCAAGTTCCGACACCGGCGAGAAATGCTCTGATAGGTATGTTCTTCTTGGCTTTCATTTCTTTCTTCTGTTAGGCAATCCATCGTCGGTTGAGTGTCATCAATCCTCTGGTTTCCTTTATCCTATCAATGTCGTTCTTTGGAGTCTCTTTTCGTTTCTTAATGTACCAATTCAAATCGGTTCATTAGGCATTCTCTAAGCCTTCGGGCTCGTAATTCTAGCCCCCCCTCCCCCGGCATGCCTTAGGCCTCCCTGTTGAGAAGTGCGTGACCTTTCAAATAAGGGATACTTTTGGGGCTTTTTGTTCTTCGAGGTTTGGTCCACGATCTGCGACTTGACTGTTTTATTTTTTCAATGTAAATGTCCAATTCTGTTCAAGGGGAATTAGGTCAAAAGCGTCGCAACTATGTTATAGGTGAAGACGACACCTCAAACTCTGTAGATTGAGTTGTGGTAGAAATGCATAAGAACAAAAGCAAGAGCTCGCGAGCTAAGGAGGTCGCAGAGGAGACATCCCCAGAAATTGCTATGGTCATTGGTGAGCAAGTTGTTGAGGGAAACCAATGACATGAGGTCTTCCGGAGGTACTCGTCCACGATAAAATTTCGCGAGCTGGGGACCTGGACCTGGACCCGAGAGTTCTATTTCTGAAAGGACTTCCAGACGATGGTCCCTTTTTTCGAGCTACCACACAGCCTATCCTCCGTTCGACTTTATAACCATTAGCCCCCAGCACCTCGAGTCTGGGTTTAGGTTCCCTGTTTCCCCCTATCTTCTTAATCTTTTGAACGAGCTTAATCTTTTGAACGGGTTGTATTACTTGACAGCTCATCCTTCAACCTATAAGTCTATCCTTTCCTAGGGCAGGACAGATAGGAAGTCCAATGTAGGCGATTATAAGTCCCATTGGTTCTTTATTTCTTGCCCTTCCCTTCAACCGCTCAAGAACTTTAGCTTCACATTGGTCCCGGGTAAAGGTGCACTTGCTCGTACAATTTCTTCTTCTTCTTTTTTTTTTTTTTTGACATCTTTATTCTATTGTGTAAACTTTGGGAGCGGGAGGCCGAGCTTGTCTGCCGAGGAGATCGAGGTCCTCGACCTTCTTGTTGCTACCGGGGCAAGCTTGAAAGATTTTGAGCTAACACAGGTGCTGTTAAGGGAGCACCATCTAACACCTTCCCTTGACGCGGAGATCGTCGAGGAGATCTTTTGTCTTAAGATCTCTTATGTTTTCTTCTATTTAAGAAATGTTGTTTGAATTTTGATACAAAAATGTAAAAGATGATTTTAAGATATAGTTGATACTGTTGTAATAAGTTGGTATTTGCAATGAGAATGTATCTGGTCGCAAAATAGTAAGAAAATACATTTTTCAGGCTGGATTTGATTATAGGAACTCCAATTTTGCCCCCATATCTAAAGTCTTAAATTGATAATGTAACTCTTAACCATTTTACACTATTTTTAACATAAAAGAGCCAAACACACAAGCCAAAAACAAAAAATCCAACAAATGTCACCAAATAAAGATTTATACAATCAAAACCTACCATTAGAAACACCAAGTGAAAGGAATTAACATATGCAAAAATAGGCCAAATTTTACGATTAGATTTTCGTATATCTAATTTTTATTTTTTGATAAAAAAAATGCACTATCAATCACCACTGACCACTGTGATCGGTGGTTTTTGGTGATCAAAGACAACCACCCAACACCCTTATCTCCATCGACAAACATACCAAAAAATCAGCAAGATCCAATGACCAAATCTCCATAGATCTAACCTTAAATTTTTGGTCAAATCTGATTTTTGGGAGGGCAAGGTGGAAGAGACGCCTTGGAAAGAAAGAGAGAGAGTGACGACGGTACGAACGATGGTGGCTAAAGCAACGACAGTGCAAGCGATGATTGGTAGAGCAATGTATGGCAATGAGGGGTTTCTGTGGCCAACGGATGGGGGCCACAAACAACAGGTGGGACTAGAGAGATCTAAGGGTACAAACGGCATTGGCCGAGATAATGATAGTGCGAGCAGCGTTGGCAGGGGCAATGACAACAATGGTTGGTTTCTCTCTCCCAGCTGATCTGCTGATTTTTGGGTGAGAGAAAGACATGGAGGGTTGAGAGAGGAAGAGTTGAGAAAGGGAGAGAGAGAGGCGGAGGGAGGGAAAACAACAGACAGGTAAACAGGCTTAGAAAGGTAAAAAACTTTAAAAAAATTGTAAAACTTTTGCTACTGACGACAACGTTGCCCCAGTTACATAGGGTGTACAAAATCAAACTCAACTATAAATATGCAAAGTTGATGCCAAAAAGGATCAGAAATGGGTGACTAACTCTAAGCCACGTGTCAATATCTCATTGGTCCATTAAATATTTTTATTAAATATATTAGAATGTTAATTGATTAATTTTTTAAATTATTAAAAAAATACTACTTCTTTCAAATATTTTAACGTAGTGTGACAAACATATCACAAGTTGAGCAAGTCTAAAATTGGACTAGCAAAACTAAATTAGCTTGTGAATTTTTTTCAAAAAAAGACAAGTTTGTAAAAAAAAAAAGTTCAAAGAATGTCTAAATCAAACACATTCTAAATAAAAGTTTAGTGGTTCTTCGGAGTAAATATATGAAGTTTAAGATTATAACTATCGACATTCGGAATTGGTCAACGGAGATTTGTTAACTCGCACTTGTATGGTAGACCCGAGAGATGAACAATGAGGTATCCGGTCTGATTTGTCGAGCCGACCGACCGCCCATCCCTGCAAGGTACTCCGAAGCTCAAGTTAGTGAGCGAGTAAGCAAAAATCTTGGATGTTTTTAGGTTAGTCATAAATAGTACATACCCCTTGAAAGGGCTGGTTGATATATATATCAGCAAAAGCTTTCTTGCCTGCTCTGTACATCTAGAGGCAATGGGATGGAGTAGCCGGCAGGGATCTCCCTGTCGCGGCGAGGTGTCAACGAGACCCTCATTAATGCGGATAGGATCTGTCATTAATGAAAATGGGATCTGATGGGGATGTTTGGAAATCCAGATGCGGCTGTAATGATATTGTTGCCAGAGGGCTAGGATGGGACTGGCATAGGCCGGTGAAATGAGCCGAGAGAATGGCCCCAAAGGGGTCCAGTCAGGGCGGCCCTTGGCTTGCCGGTATGCCACAACACATGCATCTTCTGTGATGCGAGCTGATGGGCTAAGCCGATGAGCTGTGGAGGTTGCTGGGAACTTGCCCAAAGTGTAGCTGGGGGCCCGTTTGAATATGCCAAAGAGTTAAAGGTGCTACTGAGAGCTCGCTTGGTCTCAATGTTTGACCCTGAGCTTCAGCATTATTTGAGCTCGCTTAGGCGAGCTCAGTCCGATTTACTGGGTCTTGAGCTTTTGGGCCCATTCTTTATGCTAAGTCCAGCCCATACAAAGTGGAGTGAAAAATACCTGTAACAATAACTAAGGGTGAATTTAGGGGGGGCAGGCACGGGCTCCAGCCCCCCAACTTCAGCCCTTCCTCAGATTTGCAAGGCAAATTTGGCTTATTTGAGGGAAAATGGCTGAAATGGCTTATGAATTTGGGGGCCAGTCTTTTCCCAATTCTGCTCCTATATCTGCCCGTGATTATAACATTATTAATAACGAAATAGGTGTTGTGACTAATTTTGAAAAGTTAAAAAATTAATTAAGTTAATTTTAAAGTTCAATGGAATATTAATTTTGGTGTAGTAGTATAATTGGTTTTATATTAAAAGTGAGAAGTCATGAGTTTAAATTTTGTTCACATTTTAAGCATTTAATCTTTTCGGGGTTGTCTAAGCTGGTGCTTTTTATGATTTTTTAACTAAAATTTATGGCCCCATTTAGTTTTAGAAAATAGTTTTAAATTTTCAATTCGAATTTTATAACTGATTATTCTCTAAAGTTGTGTAATACCCAAGAACTCTGAGTTATTATTTTAAAGAAAAATTGGAAATTCGGGAAAGTTAAGGATCTGAAAAGCCCAAAAAATTTACCGAATCAACCAAATGGAGTACCCTAAGGCTTAAATGTCTAAGGAAATAGGAACGCCTCTAGCAAGCATCTCGAGGCATGATTTTTAGGATCAAAAGAAAGTGGATCAGAAACAGTTTTCGGTACAGCTAAAATGCAGCTGTCATTTAAGCTGTAAAACTGAATTCTCGTAAGAGACTCCCGGAATGATAACGAACGCCTTGGGAAGATTCGGTTTGTCGAGTAGAGCAACCCTTCAGAAGTTTCAAGAAGAAATCAGTAGGTTTAAAGTTAAAACGAAGAAACGGGCCTAAGTGTAATTTTTTGAAGTTGACCGAGGGGGGTCAAATGTCATTTTTTCAAAAAATTGCAAAAATGAAAATTGAAATATTTGAACTTGAGGATCTCAAATGCAATATTGGAAAGTTCAGGGGCCAAGTAAAAAGGGGCAAAAAGGTAAAAAAATCAAAAATTGAGGGGCCAAAATGCAAAAATCTCAAAAATGGCAACCATGGAAATCCCACCAAGCCACGAGGGGTGCTGAAAGCTTCTAGGGTTGCATGGGCAATGGTCAGGGAGGGCCAAGGGATGATAATGAGCCGACAATGGCCATCAAAGTGGCCGGAATTTCGAGAAATTTGGCCATGAAAGTTGGCCGAAAATGGCAACCTGCAACTCGTTTTTCTTCGGTCGGGGGAGGGTATTTCCAGGTCCATCCAGGGGAGGGGGAGACTCCAAAGGCAATGGGCTAAGCGGCCATGGGCAAATCGGGTTTCAACATCGCCTATAAATAGAGCATGTTGTGGCCAAAAATTTTAAAACTTTGAGCTTGAAATCAAAGGTGTTTTAGGTCGAACCAAGGGGCAAGGATAGAGGGCTTTTGATCCTTGAGAGTAGTAGAAGTATTCTGGAGAGTTTGGCGAGCAAAGGAGTCGAATTGAGTGTGTTTTGAAGCTCGCTGGAGAAGCAAGGCGGACGGTTCGATCGAGATTTCGAGCTTCCATTTGACCGACTTTTGAGCCTCATTTCGAGCTGATTCAGGTACCATTGTGATCGACTTGGCCTAAGCTTCATTTTGGTATAGATTTTGCATTTTTCCAGCAAGTCGTGGTCAGAGAAGATGACCGGCACGTGGGCCCCACGCACCAGTCTCACTCGTCCTAGCACGCGCCAACACTTGCAGGCTTGGTTTTTTGTGCAATTTTTTTTAAATGTCTTAGAAAAATATTTTAGAATTTCCTATATAAAAATATTTCGAGAAAAATAGGTGTAGGTATTTATTTTGGAATATTAGTAAGGAAAAATTGAGGAAAATAGAGAAAAAGGCAAGAAAATTGAGAAAAAAAATAGGTTTTATTGATTATTTAAATAAATATCTTGCTTAGGGTACTTTGGGAAGTGAGGTGAAACATTTGGTGCAAATTTCAAGATTGGCACGCAAATCGATGCAGTTTGCATATTTTTCGAGGTATCCCGATAGCTGTGAAAGGTAAGTGGTTTGGTCCCTATAACTCATATATGATATGATTTCTTTCCTATGCATTATATTTTCATATGTTATAATCATTTTCGTCCATGTACTGTTGCATGGAAAAACATGATATATGCACGATACGATATTTTTGTCATTTTGAAACTCGTGCATGGGGTTGGAATGTTACCCTAAGAGTGTAGCCGTAATTCCCCTAGGGTAATGAGTGGAACAACGTTAGGTTTATCCTGCAAATGTTCGGGATTCTGACTAGGGTTCCGTGCCGGGCCAGTAGGCTTGGGAAGTTATATTATGGATATATGTTTATAAATGTCCAAACACCATGCATCATTCATTCATGCTTATCTAACTCTCACTTATTATATCCCTGAAATATTTCACGTTCCAGGCGAGGCAAGCAGTTGGAAGGGCAAGGAAGTGATCGATGCATGATCGTGATAGAAATTTTGTGGGTCGCTTGTGGAATCAAGACTATCTATTTTATTCGGGTGTATTGTTTAGATTTCAATATTGTTGATAATGTTATATTGGGTGAACGATATGTATGTACCCGCATGTGTTATGTTTGTAAAGTTTCTTACAGGTTCTGATCTACTTCTGTTTATGTTTAAAGTGTATCATTCATTTACTATATTTGGGAGTGTTATTAAATAAAAGTTATATTGAGAATTTATTGTCGATTTATGTTTGATATAAAAAAAAAAAAATCCTAACATATATTAATGCCCTGGAAGGCGGGGTGTTACAAGTTGTGTTTAAAAAAGTAATATCTTTTACTTTAAAACATCTTTTTGATATTGTTTTAGTTCATAATATAGTGTCAAAAAAATTAAAAAATTAGAGTTTTTTTATTTTTTAATTAGAGATTCAATCATTCGATGAAATAAAAATTAAAAAAAATCCATACCTAAGCAAATCTTATGTGTTTTATTGTACACTCAATTCTACTATATTACTCATTGTCAACTCATAAATATTCTTATATTTTTTAATTTAATAAAGTGTTCGATAGGATTAAAATGAGTGTGCATTATGATATACAAACTCTATTACAAATAACATATAGTTCAATTTATGAAGTTTTATACTTGTAGCAAAAGCAATGGGGCTCGATCTCTTGAAATTCATATCAACGTAAGTTCTTCAAATTAACTTACATTGATGACAGGAGCAATGCAATGGGGCTCGATCTCTTGAAATTCATTCTGATTCAATGGCCGTCGTGCACCATGTTCAAGTTGGGTTCTTTTTTGTCTTCTCATTTATATGAAGAGTTGATCGTCCAGAACCAGAAGCTCGCCTTGTATGGGCCTTAAAGTGGGCCAACAAGTTATCCACATATTGGTCTTGTAAAACTCTGTCCCCAAACAGACGCTTCATTTCCTGGACCTTGTCCTTGAAAATTTGTCCTCCTCCTGCAACCATCACCAGCCTGAGTGAGTCGGCCACCGAGTCTCTGGTGAACCAGCCGTCTCGCTCGTCTCTGGGCACCGAGTAGGCCATCTTCTTCTCCTCCAAAACCCTAGCCACCAGCCCCGTATCCGACAGCCCCGTCAACAGAACCAGCGGCTTTCCCAACTGAACCGCTTCCACCACCGAGCTCCACCCCGAGTGGCACAGGAATCCACCCACCGAGTCGTGACTCAGTATCTTCATCTGCGGCGCCCAACTCCTCCACACCACCCCACGCCCCTTGGTTCTCTCCTCGAACCCCTCCGGCAACTCGGAGACGCCGCCTCCCTGCGAATTCAGAACCCAGAAGAATGGCAACTCCGATAGCTCCAGGCCCAGAGCTAACTCGGCGAGTTCGGGTTGACTCAGCTTTGCCTCGGTCCCGAACGCGACGTAGACCACTGAGCCTGGAGGCTTCGTGTCGAGCCAGTGTTTGATCGTTTGCCATCCTTTGTCTTTCCCGTCGTCGCCCATGGGTACCGGTGGAGGAAGCAGGCCGACGGGAATCACCGGTTTCGAGTGAATCTGTCCGAGGAAGGTTATCCATTCAGATTCGAACTCGTAACAGCTTCTCAACACCACCAGGTCGCAGCCTTCGATGCCGGCTCCGACGCGATAACGAACTGAAACGAAAATGTAAATTCTTCCACACATTCTCAAAAAATAAAAAGACAAATTCCCCATTTTTGGTTTGACAATTTGCTTCCATTACAAAATTCATCCTCTATTACAATTACAAATTTACCCTAATTTGCTACCCATTTTCTTATGCTTCTTTCCTATATTCATTTTTTCTCTCTCTTATTCACGTTGTTCGCCTCCGCCGTAGCCGTCGTAGTTAAGCGGCCGCCATCAACACTTTTGGTCCTTGTTCCAACCACCGCTGACGCCTCCATCTCCTTCTCTCTCTTTTCTCGTTCTCACTACCGTGCGCCACTGTTCCCAATCCATCTCCTTCTCTCTGTCTCTTCTCGTTCTCATTATAGTGCGCCACTGTTCCCAATTGTCTAATGGGATGATGTATATTTATTTTTTATATTTATTATTATTTATTATATTGCACTTAATATTTTTAAAATTTTTAACAAAAAAATACACATTTTTAACCTATCATAAATCATAAAAATACTTAAATGATTGTGTGAATGAACTATTTTGTTTATAATTTTTAAAAACTTAAACTAACACATATAAATATATAATATATTTATTGAAAGTATATTTATATATAATTTCAGGTTAAATATATATATTTTTAAGTAAAAGTATACACTAGTAGTTTGATACAACCTTACATTAAGGCATATAATTATTTATATATAAGATAATTATAAAATATATAAATTTTATATTTTACATGAATAATAAAGAGAGGAAATATAATTATATTGTGATGAATATAAAATAATTATAAAATTACAAAATAATTTTTTAAAAATAGCAAGCCAACTCTTAAAAGTTTTACACGTTACAAGTCAAAAATTTTAAAAGTTACAAAATGAGTTTAATTTAATTTAGATAATTGTATATAATATATTTGCAGTTTATAGTTTTATTTAAAAAACATATTTATGTATATTTATATATATATATGTAAATTTATTGTGTAATATATATATATATATATTTAATATGCTTATATTTATATTTAGATAGGATATACATCTTTAGCAAACGGCGGCAAACGGAGGCAAACAAAGAGAAGTTGCCGGCAAGAATGACAAGACTCACAAAGAAAGAGAGAGAGAAATGAGATGGAAGCGTTAGCAGTGGTTGGAACGGCGATTAGAAGCGTTGATGGCGATGACAACGAGAATGAGAGGAGAAAGGGGGAGAAGGAGATGAAGGCGTTTGTGACGACTCGAACGTCGAGGCGAACGGTGACTAGAAGTGTTGATGGTGGCGGTGACTGTGTCTAAAGCGAACGACCGTGGTTGCAACAGCAGGGAGAACGAGAAGAGAGAGAGGAGGAAGGAGAAAGAAAGAAAATGAGATGGAGACGTCAGCGACGGCGAACGATGACCAAAAACGTTGATGGCAGTGGGTCAACGGCGACGAACAATGGTGGAAGAGAGAGAAAGAAAAAAAATGTATGAGCGTACGAGGAAGCAGCAGCAAATTAGGGGTAAATTTATAATCGAAGTAGGGGAAAATTTGTAATTGAAGCATAACTGTCAAATCAATTGTCTAAACGATTGTGCAAGTAAGATTCTCCTTTTACGTATACCTGGAACAAGGTCATCCTCTCCGCTGACGTCGTCGAAGATGCGCTTTACCTCGAACAAACGAAATGCGACGGTGGATTTGAAGGGGGCCGATTTGGGCGGAACGGTGAAGTCCTCCGGCGTCGTACGACAGTCTTCGGCCGTTCCCGGGATCGGATTCATGAAGCAAACCGAGGAAGCCAGGTATATACTGAAGAACGCACTCGAGATCCCGAGTTTTGCGGCGATAGGCCCCAGCCAAAACGGCGCAAAATCGAAGATGACCCAGTCGGGCGCGGCGTCTTGCAGAAACGCTGCGACGGGTCGCTGGAGTTCATCGTAGGCCTTCTTCAGGTACTTGATCTTCCCGTAGGGCAAGTCGGTGGTGGCCTCTGCATCTTCCGGGAGATTCTCCACTGGCGGCAGAGGGAGCTTGACGAAAGTGATGAGATGGGAAAGCTCTGCCGGCGGCTTGGGGAGGCGGTCTATGTTTCTGGGAGTGGAGAGGAAGGAGATCCGGTGACCCTTGCGGGCGATGAGCTTGGAGAGCTCTAAGAAAGGAAGGAAGTGGCCGAAGGCCAGCCATGGGAGCATGACGACGTGGAGCTTATCGTCCGTGGACGCCATGGTTGGAAACTTGGAAATCGAAGCAGTAATCTGACTCTAAAATAGAGGTCCACCGGGCACAATGAGTGGTGGTGACGCCAGCCAGATGCTGGGTTACCTGTACCGGCAATGCATGATACATATATACTTGTGTCAATAATGCATGCTTATTTGGCCCCACGGTAATAGTCCAGCAATTGGGGCTATACATATGTTAATTGTAATAAATTTTAGATTTTAATTACTATATACTCGTTTACAAGTCTTGTGTTCAAATCTCACTATTGGGTTCTATGATTTATCTCTCCTACAAAAATCTTGAGTTGAGCTGCGAAAACTCTTAAGATAAGAGATTTCACATTTTAGTCCCAATAATACATGCTTATTTTAATAAACGTGACAAATATCCGTCATTTAAAACGCATTATTAGTGAAGGTCAAAATAAGTTGTCATTGTAGTCTCACCATTAGTGGCGGGTGTCATTTCATTCATTTTAAGGTAAAAAAATCAATTTTGAGTCTTCTTCTCTATTTGTCATTATCTTCCTGTTTCGTTATTGTGCGAGATAAACACGAGACAATAATGATGTAACGACGAGATAATAATCAACTTATGAAAAGAAGAGAAAAATAAGATCGATTAAAAAAAAGTGAAAATAACTTTTTTTTACCCCTACCAAAAAGTCACGGTGAACAAAATGTCACTCATTAGTGGCTAATAAATAAATAAAACCCTCAATAATGATTCATCACAGTGATTATATATATATATATATAAATATTAAAGAGTTGAGCTTCCAGCCATGAACACGCAAGGTGGTTGCCCAAAAGTGGTAGAAGTGGGTGGGTGCCCAACTCTAAGCCATGTGTCAATATCTCATTGGTCCATTAAATATTTTTATTAAATGTATCAAAATGTTAACTGATAATTCATTAAATTATTTAATAAATTACTGCTCCTTTCAAATATTTTAACATAATATTACTAACATATCACATGGATGATGTCGAGCAAGTGTGAAGTTGAACGAGCAAAACTCACTCTCAATAATAGCATATTTTAAAATATTAATCAAGCCACGAGACAAGGGAGGGCATCTCCAAATTTTAAAATATTATCTTGATTCGATTTGGATTTTTTTACCCACAAGTTAAATAAAATAAAATAAAAAGATATTATTAAAATATTATAAAAGTGTGAATTTTTGTATTTGTGAAGTGTTAATAAATATATTATAAAAGTTCAAAAAATATCTAAATCAAAGGCCTAAAGTTTAGTAGTTGTTCGGGATAAATACCTAAAATTCGAGAATATAACATTGTTATTAACGAGATGGGTGTTGTGATTAATTTTAAAATATTTTAAAATTAATTAAGTTAATTTTAAAATTCAATGAAATGTGAGTTTCGATGTCGTAATATAATTGGGTTTATATTAGATGTGAAAAATGTGAGTTGGTGCTTGTTATGAATTTAGAATTATCTAATGAGAGTTCAAGTAAATATTTTTTAACTAAATTTTTGAAGGTTATGACCACGTCAATAACACTCATTAAAATACAATAAGTATATTTGTCGATGTTCGATTTCAGCCAATCGTAATTTATTTTGGGTCGCGGTGAGTAAATTCAAAATATCAAGAAGAAGAAAGAACTAAAGTTTTAGACGTGAGTTAATACTGAAATTTTTACGTGGTTCGAGCAGAACGATATCTACTCCACGACCGCACTTTGATTATTCTCTCAGAATGACAGTATCTAATCCTTTCTTTCTGTCCCTCAGACCCTTATTTGTACTGAGAGGTCTTTACAATTTAGATAATATATAAAAATATAAAGACTATATAATGGGAGACAAACAGCTCTTATCGCTTACACAAAATTGGGAGTGGAATTCTCATTACAAGGAGCATGGGCTGTTGCAAATAAAGTGAACGGACCCTACCTCTGACTTCTCAGTAGGTTTGTCACTTATGCGAGCTAGAGGTTTTAGGCCAGCGACCTAGATAGTCCAGCAATCTGAAGAGTATTGCCGAGAGCTCATTAGTCGATTGTTGGGAGCTTATCGAGAGCTCGCCAGGTGTTTGCTTTACGAGTTTCGAATTTTAATGGTGGCTAAACTTTTCTTGACGAGGTCGTCTAGATCTTCTTGGCTTTGGATGATTAGGCCGATCCATCGAACCGAGTCTGAGCCATGTAGAGTGATACATGAAACACATATAACAATACTTTTAACTCTAACCTAAAAAATCATTTATTTACAAATTATTGTTAATTTCAAACCTGACGGCAATTTAAAATATTCTATTAACTAATAAGAACAATTAAAAATTAAAATACAATGGATATGACGTTTTAAAAAGATAAAGCATTTGCTTTTAGAAAGAGAATAGAAATAGGAGTTAGTAAAATTTTGGATAAATTGAAATAATAGAATTGGGCCAATTGAAATTGAGAGTTCAATTCAGTTCAATTTGTAGATCTGTTAGATTTGATTTTAAAAAATTTGAATTTTTAGATTATTTTGTTTCAATTTTTTTATTAAAAAATATTAAAATAATCGAAATGACCAAAATCTTTGTGCTCAAATTATTAATTAATTAAGAAATAATTCTTAATCAAGTAACAACATATTTAATCGAATAACTAAATGTTTTTAATCGAGTTATAATTAATGAATAAGAGAATTAGTCTTTATATTCAATTTATTAGTCGATTAAATTTTTTTAATAGATTATTATCATTTTTATTTGAATAATAACTTTTTTTAATTAAAATCTACTTAAAAAATTAATTAAATAAAACTTATTCTTAATCTTATAATAATTTGTTTACTCAAAGTAATAATTATTCTTATTCCAACGACACTTATTCTCCTAATCACCTTTATCTAAGTCTACTTTGTTAACTTCGATTCGATTATGGACGTGAACGTTACGCTAAGAACCTGACAGGGTGGCCGTATTTATGAGGAAAGGGACTGATTTCAGATGGAGCCCCAGAAACTGGTTCGTACGCTGTTCATTGATTACCGCCATTGACGACGAAGGTTGAGACTTAATTCGTTGGCGCCAGTGCCATTTAATGCAGCTACCTAACTGTCGGTGACAGCCGGGCGAGGAAGGATTAAACAGAGAAAGATGGATCGAATTCATCAAATCCGCCGCAATTCAATTTCTCCTTATATCCATTTCCGCCCAATTTGAGAAAGTAAGTATGGCAGCGGCGGCTGGGGAATTGCGGAGGAGCTTGGCCGAGTTGAGAGAAACCTTCAGAAGCGGCGCAACCAAGGGAGTTGACTGGAGAAAAGCTCAGCTCCGAGCCGTTCTCAAGCTCATCGACGAAAGGGAAGACGAAATCGTCGGAGCCCTAGGACAGGATCTCGGTAAGCACGCCGTGGAGATTTACCGCGATGAGGTAATTAGTCCTTTGCTTGGATTCTTTTGTGTTCTTCGAAATTGATCGTCTGATGAGTAGTTTGCCTAATTGGCGCCCTACTTTTGTCCCTTTCTGGTATATATATCTATGTTTTTTATAAATTATTTCTCTGCGTTAGGCCTGTGTTTCTTTTATGAAGTATTGTTTTGAATGGACAGAGGATATTAATACTCAAATGAAGAGTCTACTGATAGCATGCTACTAGCAGTGAGTTTGGAGACCGAGTTTAAAGGTTTCCATACTGTGTTAGGTTTAAAGGTTGAAAAAACAATCACTAGATAGAGCCTAGCATGTATCATTGGAATCCTTGGATAATCTTAAACAAAATTCTCAGCTACCTCTTGCCTAACCTCATGAGTGAGTCCGACGGTTACACAAAGCAACGCCAAATAAACAAAAAGAAAGAAAGTGTTATTTGTGAGCTGTGACTATCAAGGTGGCCCCAGTTCGTTCATGCTTATTCGCAGGAAGAAAAAGTCTCATCTGTGACTGTGAGTTGAAGGGAGAAGTATTTTAGTTTTTGCGTATGAAAATCTTATAGTAGCATAAATAATTAATCAAACTGGACCACACTTTTAGCAAATGGTAAAAATTTTATTCTCACAATAGAATTTATTATAAGATTTTCAGCTTCCTATGAAGCTCACCTAGTCCTGGTTACCATTTCCAATAATGGGTAGCTCTATATGTTCTATGGGACAACGGAGAATCATTCTCAAAGGAGCACGGCGTTGATAGCTCTTTATTTGCCTCATGGTTTGTCTAAATTTAAAAATGAATAATATAATTTTTGCTAAGGTTGGAACATTGATCAGCTATTTTCCTTCTTTCTTGTTTTGATAAATTATTTTCTAAAATGAAACGATTGTTGTCTTTTAACCATGTTTGTGTTAAATCTTCTTAAACACTGCAATCATTGCAGACTTGGTGGTGTTCTCATAAATGATGCAATTTGGCTTTCTGTTGTAGATTGGTGTTGTGAAAAAAGCAGCCAACCAAGCACTGAACTGTGTTGACAAATGGATGGCGCCAAAAAAGGTTTGCTATTTGTGTTCTCTCCTCCAGCAAAACATCCTTTGACCCCTCTGCTTCCTCTGATTTTCACATTTTACATACAAAGTTAACATGAATTTCTGCAAAGTTACCATGTTGAACTCAACTCATCTAAAAACTTTAGCTTATAAAGAGAGGGATGGTTTTATCTTTTGGTACTACCATTGTTACTATCAACAGAATTTATTGTAGGTTATCCCTTATTGCTAAAGAGTTAAGATGGTATACCATCTATTGTCAGGGTCTGCTTCCACTACTTTTCTGGCCAGCAAGAGGAGAAGTGTTGCCTGAACCACTTGGCCTAGTACTTATTTTTGTGCCTTGGAACTTCCCGTTGTGTGAGTCTAACTCATCATTTCCTACTTCCATTTTGTTGTGGTGACTTCTAATGCTTCTTTGAATTGACTAGTGAATTATCAAATTACCATGCTACTCTTCAGACATATAATCAACACAAGCCTGTAGTGGATGGATTCGGTACTGGTTGTCTAAACCCATTATTGCTAAAACCCAGTTAATTCAATGTATGCATTATGGGTATGTTAATAGTTTGGTATCTGCAGAATGAGTTGCCATTTATTTTATCTGCAGCTCTGGCATTGGATCCTTTGATTGGAGCCATAGCTGCTGGAAACACAGTTGTGGTAAAACCTTCAGAGCAAGCCCCAGCATGCTCTGCTTTTCTTGCTAACACCATCCCTCTTTACTTGGACCGCAAAGCCATTAAAGTCATTGAAGGTGACGCAAGCATTTCCGAACAACTTCTGCAGCAGAGATGGGACAAGATATTTTTCACAGGTATTGGCCTTTTGCTACTACTCGTTTATCTAAGATATAACGTCTGCATGCATTTTGAGCTTTTCAAACCATCTATCCTAGTGCACAAAATCCAGGGACCTGAGATAGGTTAATCATGATAGCCATTAAAGTCATTGAGGACTAATGACAATGAGTTCTTGTGTTGGTCAGTGGTGCTATTTCAGGGAGTTTTTCTCATTCAAAAGATGTTATTTCAGGCAGTCCACGGGTAGGACGGATTGTCATGTCTGCAGCTGCAAAGCATTTGACACCAGTTACCCTGGAGTTAGGCGGGAAATGCCCCCTCATTCTGGACTCTCTCCCTGATCCTTCAGATATCGAGGTTGTGTGACCTATTGTAATATGCTGATCTAGAAAGAAGATTGATATACATATCTATAAACTGATTACGTTATTTGCTTGATTATCTTGCTGGAGGTTTAGAATTCATGTAGCTGAAGATTGTTGTATGTTATTTGTTTGATACTGAAAAGAATTTTGGTTTAAAGGTGGCTGTCAAAAGGATTGCCGGAGGAAAGTGGGGGCCTTGCAGTGGACAAGCATGTATAGCAGTAGATTATGTTCTTGTCGAAGACAAGTTTGCATCTATTCTGGTACGAACCATGCAATTCGATCTTCCACTCTCTTCACGGGAATTTTTATTGGTCTTGGTCAAACCATATAAATCATGCCTTGTGCATTTTATTATCATTAGGAGTCACTTTTTTTTATTATGAATAACTTCATTTCTAATTTAATTTTTTCTCGTATAGTATAGTTGCATATTTAATTTAAAATCACTGTGTCAGATTGAGATGCTGAAGAATGCTATCAAAAGATTTTATGGCGACAATCTGAAAACCTTGAAGAACCTCTCCAGAATTGTAAACAAGCACCACTTTGATAGATTACGCAACCTTATTGAAGATCCTTCCGTTGCAGCTACCATTGTCTATGGAGGTTCATTGGATGAGCAGAACTTGTAATGTGACTTTTATCTCCTCTAATTCTAATTCCAATTCCAATCCCATATTTGTGGATAGGGAGCTTGGATTTTTATTAGAAGCTTCGATACTTATATAGAGATGTCAAATGAACTGGCTGGTCTAGTTCTTTTTTTAATTTTTTAAGTCAAAATTAAAAAAGAAAACTAATTATTTTGATGATTTTAACATAAAATGTTAAAACATATTTGGTTGCTGCATATGCAGCAAAATGGAAAGGACTGGGCGGGGACAGGTGAGCCTGGCCCTTAGCCCAGCATGGTCGGGGAGGAGGTGGGCCATGCCCAGCCCAGCCCATTTGACATTTCTGACGAATAACAAATTCTAACTGATGAATTTGACAGGATGATCGAGCCAACAATCTTGTTAAATCCACCTCTTGATGCTGAGATCATGACGGAAGAAATATTTGGCCCCTTACTTCCTATTATCACGGTAATCAGAAAAACACTGTTTGCTTTTAATCCGCCTATTTCTTCATGCTTATATGATTTGTTTTCTTTTTATTTTTTTTTTGGCATATATGTATATATATAATATATGCAGTTGTCTGACATCCAAGAAAGCATTGGATTCATAAATGCTCTGCCGAAGCCTCTTGCCATATATGCATTCACCAAAAATGAGACATTCAAGAGGCAAATTTTGACAGAAACATCATCAGGAAGTGTGACTTTCAACGATGCTATAATCCAAGTATTCCCTCCCACTCTCCTCTTCTCTTCTCTGGCTTTTATCTGCATCAGATAGATTCCTTGTGCAGTTTCATTAGAATTCATTGTGTTTTGTATGGTTTATGGTGGTTTAATTTTTGCAGTTCATATGTGACGTGTTACCCTTTGGGGGTGTCGGGCAGAGTGGTTTCGGGAGATACCACGGCAAATACTCGTTCGATACCTTCAGCCACCAAAAGGCGGTTCTCCACAGAAGCTACATGCTGGAGCTAGAGCCCAGGTATCCTCCATGGAACGAATTCAAGATGCGCTTCATCAGATTGGCCTACGATTTTAATTACCTGGGGCTTCTCCTACTCATCCTGATGCGCTTGGTGATGCCCAAGAGAAGAAGAAATTCACATGCATCATCATCATCCCACTCTGATTAAAACCAACATCTATGATTCTATCCCCCACACCCCATACAAAGTTCTTCATCTCCTCCTCCTCCTCCTCCTCCTCCTCCTCCTCCTTCGTCTGGTAATTTAGGGAAATACTACTGCGTACTAGACTTTCGTGGTCATGGATGAAATGATTTCTTCTTGTGCCCACTACTCTCTCTTTCTCTACGTCGTGTGTATTTGACTGGTTAATGCGATGAGATAATGAACTCCGTTTTCCCCACCATCATGTTCATAGCATGGCTGCCGGGGAATTTCCTTTATTTGTCACCTTCAAAATTGCAGACGCAGAGGCTGCAGTTTCGGATTAAGACCGAGTACCCAAACCACCACCTAATTTTAGACCCAACACTATAGATATGCTAATGGTTACCTTTATTTCTTGAATACTTGTCAAAATTTTATCTTGATGGGAGGATTTGAGTATCAAAAAATACTCTAGTTTGCCCCTCATGCTTGCCATTAACAAATAAAAATAGTATTTTTTTATTAAGTAATGTATTAGAGTAATTTAAAATATTGTAATTATTATTTTTTTTTTCTTGCACACATGTTTAATGCCTTTGTTACCAAATTGTTTTAAAGTTATTTAACCTATAAATATGAATTTATTATAATGATACATATCTAGTATTTGGGTACTCATAGGTATCCATTATCCTACTGAAATGGGGATGGGATTAAACCGTAACTCTAATCAAGCAAGCAATGAAATTACTACAGTAATTTATTTTTTTTGCTACCCCTACAGCCCTACCTGAAACTAACCCAATCATAAAGTAGAATCAAATCCTAATCAACCCAATTACAATCAAGCCCATCATCGAATTAGGTCTCAGTTCCATCCTAATATATATAATAGTTATACCAAAAATTATATTCTAAAATGACCTAATTAACCACCTTAGTTCTAGACAGTTTCCAGGTCCATCAAATCATGAACAAGCGCGATAAAGTGGTTTTGATTTGCTCATGAATCATGCTTGCTTTTATTTTGCTACACAAGTTCAGTTCTTGAACAAATAAAAAGAGGGATGAGAATGGGGGCAGAGTTGGATATCTAAATGCAAACTGCAGAGTGCAGATCTACTTACAGCATCAAAAAATGTTAAAAAGTGGTTTTAAGTGCTGGAGATGCTTTCATCTATGGGATACCAGAACCTGTTATAGAGCCATATGGAGTCGGCAGCAACAGCTTCATTGTCTTGATTTCGATGCCAAGTGTAGTAGGCATGTGTTCGGTTCTTTATCTCCAGAATTGCATGCCCAAAGCTTGCTTCTCGATAGGCAGAATAACTTGGTTGTGGTTGAGTAAAACTGCACAAATCAGGTAGGTGTCAGCTAAACCACAATATATCCAACTTTAATTTCAGTGTAAGAACTTGGGGTGGGTTTATTAAAAATATATTTTACGAAAATAATACTTTGGAATGGTGGAAATAAGAATGACACGATTTTCATGACAATACCAACCAAGACTAATAACAATAGAACACTACTTTTGGAACTATAATTTGTAAATATGGATATACAGTTGGTTGAATGTACTTATCAAAATATAAAATATATTTTACCCATTTGAAAAGAAAACAGGGAACCATCCAATGTCAAGTCTTGTAAGATTGCACTTCGACTCATATAAAAATAAAAATTATATAGAGAGATATACAGTGTTTGTAAAAGCTTCATTGTCTTTCAAATTCAGATATAAGGATAAACAAAGTCAGAACACAGATAATAATCAAACTGGGCTTATATTTTTATAAGAAGAGTTCATCAATGCATTTTAACAAAATTTATATTGGTGTCTTAATCAGGCTACACTATTCAATTAACTTCTAGTTGGTTTCATTTTCGTCTCCTAGTTGAAAGGTGAAGGGGAAGGGGAAGTGTCTCAAACCTGTCAGCAATGCCTTCAATGTTTCCACCATCGCCTATTGTTATGTAGATTGGGGCCGAAGGATCCTTAACTGGTGTGCTCAATCCATCTGTTATGTTGTACTTCACATTTGATACTCGTTCCTGAGCATCAAAAACAATCACTCAACCTATTCGTCATTTTGATAATAATTCCGTTAAATTTAATCATCATTTCTGCATGAAAAATATCATTTGTCACGCCATTCTGGTGATAATTCTAACGAGATCGATCAACCATCATTTTTGATTAAACCGTACGTGAATGGGTTTGATTTGGAGGGGGATTGGAATTGGATGACTTACAGAACGCTCGTAGGCATGAACATGGCCAGCCAAGACGATGTCAACTTTGTGTTCGACAAACCAGGCTTCGAACATCACTCTCATGCTTTCTCCTTCCATGTAATGGTAGTTGTTGCTGTTGTACCATGGAGAATGAAGAAGAACAATCAGCCATGGAGTCTTGGCTCTGTTGACTTTTGGCAGCTCCTGGGCAAGCCAATCGTACTGTGGAGTGTACTTCCCTGAAATCAATAAATTTTCTTACTTCCAAACCAAAATATACCACATGTAAACATATATATATATATATATATATAATCAACATTTGCCTTTTCTATATAGGAAATTAGGAATAACACACATGTATATATATATAGCACCACAAATACAATTTTCGAAAAAAATCATCTTATTCTCCTACCAGTGCATGCCCTATTAATTTTAAACTAATCTATTTGGCAAAGACCCATAATTTGAAATGAAAAAGTAGAATCAAAGCATGAGTTCAACATATATATATATATATATACATACCATATTACTAAACTCATGAAATATATACACCAACATCTGAATAAGAGAATTCAAATGGTAACTAATCACAAGAAAAAATATACATATTTAGATGTGTTTCCTCAAATACTTTGAATTAAAGAAGTCCTAATTACTAACTAGAAATAACAGAGCATGAAATAACAATCACACACACAGACACACACACATTTATATATATGTGTGAAAGGTTTGGGTTGGTACCATAAGCGGAGTAGGAGGAGAGGACAATGATATGTGCGGATGCACGCTTAATGGAGTACCAAAGCGGAGAAGTGCTCCCTGACTTTTTGTACGGAACATGATATCTGTGCAAATATGGCTTGAACGGCACATTTTCATTCTGCCAAGACACGAAATTTTCTATCATATTAATTTGCTAAAAACAAAGCATAGATAGTGTTTTGCACAAAAGATTCAAACAATTCAGATGTACATACAATTTACCCTCACAACAAAGCTAACTTGGGGTAATATATGTATATGGGAACGTAGCGCATGCACATGTCTTTTAAAGTTCAGTTAATTTGATTGATTGTATATGAGGGAAATTTAGACTTTTATGGTTCAGAATTTACGATTTCAGGAGCGAAGTCGAGCTCATGATTTCCAGCGGTCCAAATCCATGGCTGGTACGCAGCACTCTTCTCAATGAACCGTCCCCATGTGTCCCACTTCACATTGTTATGGAAAGGGTGATTGTCTGCGTACGACAAATCACCCACGAATAGAACGCATTGCCCGCCCTTGTTCGATACATAGTGCTCCAGTGTCTGGTTCGAATCCACCGTCTGCCCCAAGTCACCTGCATTCCGTGCCTAATTAATAAGGATTAATTCACAGAGAAATTAATCTCTCGCATTTCCTCACCCATAATTCCGAAGGTATAGGGCGCGTCCGGCCCCACTTCCGGCGGCGTCGTGAAGGAGAACCGCCGGATAGAGTCGTGCGATCCGAGCTCGTAGATGTATCTAGTGTTATACTGTAAGAACAGATACGCAATTACTTCGACCTCAAGATATATCGATCGCAGTCTATGAAATGAAATAGATTAATCTCGTTCGTGTTTTGCCTTCAAATGTTTAATTGTGGCGTGGTGAATGTAGCCGGAAGAGTAGTTGTAGTATCTGTAAGAAGTGACCATGGAATGAGTCCTGTGCTTGTGGCGGTGCCGGCCCTCCGCTTCCCAGTAGCTCACCAAGTTCGGGTGCTTCTCGAGCGGCGTCACCCACGAGACGATCATGCTCCGGCCCTCCCGATCTCCTTGCGTTATATGAACCTGCAAGTGCAAGTTGCAGACCAAAACGAAACCCTGATTTCAGATCAAACCGACCAAAACGCCGTTGATGTCATCTGGAAATCTCGACTTCGACTTCGAGCATTGGAAAAGAAAAACAAGAGTGATATATATATATATATATAGAGAGAGAGAGAGAGAGAGAGAGAGAGAGAGAGAACCTGCTCGGGTGCATTGTAGCCGGAAGGCGGAGGGAAGCTCTCGACGGGGATGTCTTCGGAGGGGTGAGGCTTTCTGACATAGCTGCTCGTAACGCCGGCATTACAGCGCGCTGCAATTTGGAGAAACAGGCACAAAGTCGTGAACAGGAGCCAGTTTGGTGCCATTTTTGGTGTTCTTTCTCGGGAACTATGGTTTTGATGGCAATAATGACAGTCTGGTTATTTAAGGATAATGTGAAATTCAAATTGGATTTTATGCTGATCCTATCGTGATCACATAGTAACTACTTAATACTGGTTATATCTTATCATACTAACTACTTATCTTTTATAAGAATATTTAATTAAAAATTATTAAAAAATTCTAATTAAATATCTGGATACATTTTATCACAAGCCAAGTTTGAGTTTATCGGGATTCAACGCTAAATTCAAATTCGGCTTGTTTACGATAATGCTGATGACGATGATTATAATGACGAGTGTAGTTCTTTAAGGATAATGTGAAATTCTAATCAAATTTTATATCCATTCTATCGTGATCACATAATTACTTATTAGTAGTTATACGTTCTCGTGCTATCTATCAATCTTTTATCATAATATTTAATTAAAAATTATCTAAAAATTCTAATTAAATATCTATAAATATTTTATCAAGATTGAGTTTGAGTTTATTGAAATGCAAAATTAAATTCAAACTCTCTCGTTTACGGTGATACAAATGATGATGACTATAATGATGAGCGTGGTCAGTTGAGAATAATGTAAAATTTTTAATCAGATTTCGTGATAATTCTATTGTGATTACATAACTACTTATTATTGGTTTTATGTTATCATGTTATGTATCTTCTATCAGAATATTTAATTAAAAACTATCTAAACATTCTAATTAAATATAATTTTATCACGGGCCAAATTTAATTAAAAATTATCTAAAAATTTTAATTAAATATTTAGATACATTTATTACATGTCAAGTTTAAGTTTTATTAAACTCAACCTCGATTCATTTATCTTAACGAACAAACTCGAACAAATTATTTTTTAGTTAAAAATCGAGCCATTCACCCTCATTTCGCACTCTACTTCAAATTGTGGTGACAACCAATGACATATAAGAGATTTGAATTTACAAAGCTTTTAACTTTCAAAAGAATAGAGATATTGTGGGTTAATCTTATCCTATTCAAGAATGAGTCAACGATGAGCAAGGTAATTATAATTAATTTCAAGAAATAAAAAAGAAAAATCAAGTTTATAGTCTATAAAATCTCAAGAGGTCTTAGATGATATCAGAGTTAAATTTATTTTAGAAATAGATAAAGAAGGCAACAACAATTATTGACTTTAATTAAAATAAAAAAAATCAGAGGAGAAATAAAAAAATTGATTTGACTCACAATAATGCACATAAAATTATCAAGTAAAATAGTTGAAACTATATAAGATGGGTGAAATATGATAATAAAAAATAGAGAAGAGCAAAAGTTTAATTTATTTGAACTAATCAAATCGAACTGACCAAACTTGTTAGGCAGATTTTTTTCTTTCATCAATTCGATTCAGTTAATTTTTCTTAAAAGTTTAATTTTTAATTTTTAATTCGATTTTTTTATTAAAATAATCAAACTAACTAAACCGATCGAAATTTAAAATGATATTATTTTGATGTTTATAAAATCTCATTTTCTTCAATTTTGTGTGCTGTCTATCAGTCACTTCAATTTTCTTCAATCCAATTGATTCGGTTCGATTTATACTGTTTGAGTTTGATTTTTTTAATTATCGGTTAGTTCAATTTTTCAGTTTAATTGGTTGGTTCGATTCAATTTTCCTTCCCAATTTGATTTAATCAATTAGTGAATTTCAATCGATTAAGTAATTGAATCGACCATTTGCACACCCCTAAAAAAAATACTTAAAAAAATTGTAAAATTGACATTTATGAAAAATTAATCTTCAATTTTGACCGTTTTTTATTTATCAAAGCAATGTGGTCAATTAAATTGATTTCTTATGATAGTCGTGTTTTATTTGTTAGAATATAAGTGTTATGGTACACACCAAGAAGGGGATGAATTGGTATAAAAAAAATAATTTTTTTTCTTTAAAAGTTCTTTTATTAAATAGAGATGTTGTCTCACAGCTTCATTAAACCTCAAGACCTTAAAATGACACAATAAGGTGTCAACCGTGTAAAGACAATCCCGTTGTGAGAGTAATGAATATAAAATCTTTATAGGCAAGATGTTAAATATACAAATTAGTTAGGGTATATAAGAAAGTTGAATAAGAGAAACAAACAGAGAATACAAAATCAAAAGACGATGATTTATAGTGGTTCAACTTTTCAAGTCTAATTCACTAACTTAACTTCCCACTAAGAACTTAAAAATAAATTCACTATCAACCCCCTACTCAAACCGAGTAGGTCTTCTACTTCGCGACTAGAAAATTTACAAACCTCCCACTCGAATGGGCCATCTAGCTTATGCTAGGTAAAATGTGACGAATACAATGAAGATAAATCTAAAGAGTTAAAAACTCTTAGTACAAATTCACTCTACAATAAATGCGAGACTGTTAATGAATGAAACAATAGAATGCAAAGCCTCCAAATGAAAAGCAAGAGAGAGAGTACAAGTTGAAAGCACGAATACAAAGTGTATGCTCGATAGTTGATCAAAACAAATGTTTTTCAGCAGCCTTCAACTCCTTCAACCATTTATTTATAGATAATGGTGGAAAAATCCAAAAATCGAGTCGTTGGGGTAATTGGGCGAGCATTAAATGCGGTAAAAAATAAGCCGTTATGATTTCTACGAAAGACTTAGTCGATAAAAGAAAAATTGTTAGTCGACAGAATTTGGTAAAATAATAAGCTTGGTCGACAGATAAAGAAGGTTAGTTGACCAAGTCACAAAAGCACTAGAGCACTTAATCGACCAAGACAAAAACAGGCATGACACTTAGTCAACCAGGGCTGACCTTCTGTTGACCAACTTAAAGAGTTAGTCAACTAAGATATAACATGTAATACCCCATATTTTCGAAAAGTTGTCACGTATTTTAAATGAGTTTAAAATACTGAAAAATATATTTGAAATGACAATAAGTGACCGAATCAGCTGCAGGGAGTGCCCTGGAACTTAGATACCTAATTACAAAGGTATATCTTTGACAAGAATCTCAAGACGAGATTTATGACCCTGAAAGAAATAAAATCAGAAACAATTTTCAATTCAGCTAAGTTGTAGCCTAAAAGACTGAATGATGGTAAAGGGCTTCCGGAAAATCGATGGAACCCTGAAGAGGCTCTAATTTTGTAAATACAACAATCCTAAGATGGTTTCGAGATGAAACAAATGTCATGTGAGAACATTGGGATGAAATCGTACTTATTGAGTAATTTTGGATTTTAAGTATCTCGATGAGAATTAATTTGATGTTTGATGGTGTAATTGTAATTAGAGAATTATCCAAACGAAATAATGATGAAATTAGGAGTTTATGTGATAAAATATCAAAGTTTCAGAACTTGAAATAAGGGCCAAAATAACATTTGAAAGAAGTTTGGGGTATTAATTTTGGATTTCAAAATTAAATCCATTCTAGCTTTGGATTTGAAAACCCATTCAATTATAGCTTTGAGTCTTTGGAGTCCAAGGCTTATCTTGAGACAAGTGACACTATGTGATTAGTTCAAAAAATCTATAAATAAGGCCATGGGGTTGTCCCCAAATCATTCTAAATAAGTTTAAGTTTTGAGGGATTCTAAGGTGGGGATCTACTCTTGAGAGAGGAGAAGAAATTCTATAAGAAGAAAGGAAGAAATCGGCAGAGAAGCAGGGGAGAACGAGCCTCACCGAAGTTGCAGGTCTTCGCTGAAGTTGGTCAAAATCAGTCAAAAAAAAAAACGAAGTAAGTTCCTTTTTTTTATAATCCTATAGAGGGGGAAAGAAAGGGTCGTGTAGGTTCAAACCGGGGTCGAATCGGAGTTAAAACGAGGAAGATATGGCCAAAATATGAATACAACACAATGATGTCCGAAACTAGGGGCCGCGCGTGAGATACACACGCCGGGAAGTGGTTGCGCTTGAAGGCGTGTGGGCCACCTTCCCAGGGCGCGTGAGAGGCCCATTTTTCTTCAAATTTTCCAATCTTGTCCCTAATTTAATGCCCTTCAACCCTGTATAAAAATATTTGAGATTAGGTTTATCGAAACATGTATTTTCTGCAGAAAACCTAGGCCATTTGCTAAGAAATTATATCTTTCAAGAGATAAACCTTCAAGGTGAAACTCCTATACACCAAATCCTATTTTTGTTCTCTTATGAGAGATTTATATTGCATTAAACGTGTTTTGTAAAGTTCTTGTACGTAAACTCTTATTGTTCTCTTACATGAAATCATGTTGTATATATAAAATGAATTTTTCTAAAAAATATATGTTGATGGCTTCTTACCTGTTGCATTTATAAAATTCATGTGGCATACTGTTGTACCTATTTATTATTGGCCGAGGACAAAAGTCGGATATCTCACGAGAGACATTATGCGTGCGCCATTGAGAAAGCTCTCGTGGGGTAGACCGTGAGCCTAAGGGACAGCGGATGTGGCGCTTGCATGAGTTTTATGAGGTCAGGCCGAGGTGACATGGTTAGGGACCTCCCGAGAGGCAGCACCATTGAGAAAGCTCTCGTTGGGGGAGGTTGACATGTTCACAAGGCACTTCGAAGTAGTCCTCGTTATTTCCTCATACGTTTTATACTTGTTCATGCATTGATATAAACTGTTTTAGAGTTTCTCACTAGAAGATTCATCTTCTAATTAGATTATGTCTCTGGAATATTCAAATATTTCAGGTTCGACAAGTGGCTCTCAGGGAAAGGAGGTAACTGAAGAATAACCTTAATTTATTGTATGTAGCATGTTTAGAATATCTAAATTTATGTGCGAACCTATGTATGTTTTGGATATGTCTAAGACATTCAGTTATCGCTTGCGAGATATGATGTCCATGTAATGCATTTTGTAGACATCTTGAACGATTTCATTTATAATAAATAAAGTATTATGGTTGTGAACCATATCAAGTTCGATCTAGCTTCCACATTTAAAATTTGAACATCTGTCTTAAATATTCGATTATTGGGTTTGTTAGGTAGAGAAGGTGAAAATTAGGGTTTTTTTAAATTTGTGTGATGTAAGTCAGCAATTATGATATGAAAAAAAAAATTATATTCCCGAAATCCTAAGTTATAACACGCTCGAAAAATTTAGAGTGTTACATAACAAATATACTGTTAGTCGACCAAGACTTAAGGTTGGTCGACCAAGACTAAAACAAGCACACTGTTAGTCAACCAAGGCTTAAAGATAGTCGACCAATCCAACATTTTGAAAGAAAAATAAACATTATATTAGTTGACCAATCTAGTATAAAAGACTTGGAATCTTGATTACTTGCTTTGCTTTAAGATAGAAACAATAACACAGCCAAACTTCATTTCTTTTTGCAAAACAATAACATGAAATTGATTTTTGAATACATAGAGTACATTTAATACATTAATTCCAAACATAATGAAACTTATATTATTTATCATTATCAAAATCATATAATCGCAAGAGTAAGATATCATTATTCTAGAAGACTTTGATTAACTAAATATTGAATTTAGTTGATTAAACTGGTTTTGAAAATTTTATCCTAAATTATGTTAGAAAGATTTTAGTCGATCACAATTATCTTTGGCCGACTAAATTGAAGTTTCAAAACTTTAAAGATATATTGCCCATCGTCAGTCCGACTATGTCTATAATATCGACCAACTAAATTTTTATTGTAGTCAACAAAAGAGTTATTTTCTTTAAAGAGTTGTTGAACATATTTAGCCCGAGCAAAACAAGAATTTAATCGTCGACTAGACTTTATGCGAGTTCTTGAAAATTGCAAGTTGTTCGTCAAACTTTACGAGATATTTAAAAAAAAAATACATTTATTTTAAATTATAATATTCTTTGATTTTACTTTTAAAATTATATATATATATATATATATTATCTTATAGTTACACTTTTCTCCCATGTTTCAATTTATGTTCTAAATTTTTTATTTTTTCTTATTTACACCACAATTTTATGAACTAATTTGATTTTTTTTTCAGTATTGAATATTTGAATATATATTCATTTTTAATTATAAATACAAATCGCTATAAATAATAAATATGGTATTTATTTAATTTCTTATCCTTATATTATATGTTACGTTCATTTTAATTTTTTGAGAAAACAATTTTTTCCAAATATGTTCATTTATATTTACAAATGATTATTTATTTTTATTTCAAATTCATTTTGATAAAAAAACAATTGACTATTTCATTATAAAAATAGTAAAAAAATAATTTATCTAAAATTTCACTTTTAAAATTCCTTTGCAATATTTTGTTAAGATTATAATTTTTTTATTTTGTTAATAAATTACATGGATGGAAATATGGTAGTTTTTTATTTTTTTATTTTGTTTGTCCTTATCTTGATATATTATTTATTTCATTCTTTTTTTAAAAAACATTGCTGATAAATTCGAATTGACCTTCTATTGATTAAGATCATAATTTATCTAATTAATTAAATTAATGTGTAGATAATTGATTTCAAAAGTTATGATTAGATTAGTTGGTGAATAATTAATTAATTAATTTTACAAAATATGTGTCAATCTATATTTATATCACTCTATTAGATTAAACAATCTATAAATATGTATTAATCAATTAAAATTTTTTGAGATTACTAGTAAAAATTTAATTACAACTATTAAACATCACTTAATAAACTTTTGTTTTAAATATTATTTTATTTACTTATGCATATAGTCACGCTTCTAGTGTTAATATATATATATATATATGCACTACCGCTGAGCCAACTTACCATGTATGATAATTTATCCTAAGAAAATTGTTTTCTACCATCACCTATCCTATCATAGTGCTTTTCTTGCAAAACTAACTTTAATAAAACAACCTATTCTTCAAAGTTCAAATTAATACAAAATAAGGATATAAAAACATTATAGATTTTTTATCTCAAAATAAATATGATTTTTTTTTTTTTTTGTTATATAGAAATTCGAGAGTTCCTAGTACATAGACACATTTCAACTCAGACTATTTCACTCTCTCTAAAACTCACAATTCGCTTCGATCGAAACTAAATGTATGAATAAGTTCGTCGAAAGTTAAGACCTCACTCCTCAAATAGAGACAAGCAATTGCGAAGTCTTGTACTGAGATAAAATTAAACTTACAATTTCATAGTATCTCGAACTCCCAAACATGTGCAACAAATTGTTTACGCTATCTCAAAGAGTTAAATATAAAATATATTTAAGAATCTTTATGAAGAAGAGCACTCTTCTTCTTCTTTCTTTCTTTTTTTTTTTTTTTTTTTTTGAAACATGAGAAAGAACCGTTAGAGCAACAAGAAGGGTTGTTCTTTCCCGACTGTCTTAACTAGGGGTGTTTGTAGTTTGGTCTGACCGATTTTAAGCCGATTTAATGTGTCAAACTGCAATCTCAATTTTCTTCATAATTAAACCAAGTGATTTGATTTGGTGTGGAAAAATCCCACCGAACCGCACTACATTTTGCGATTCGGTGTAATTAGCTTTCCGTGATTTCCTGCAACATAGGCCAAAGCACGCCCTTAACAGCTTCAGAAGATGTTGAAGACCCGCACTACAACTCACCCTAAGGCCAGAGCACACCTTGTGTTCCAAGCATGGCATAATCAACAGAAAATGCGTGCGCGCGCTTGTGTGTGTGTGTGAGAGAGAGAGAAAGAGCATACCTATTGCGATTATGTCGCGATTCAAACAGCGACACGACCAATGATCAGCAATGGGAATGGGATGAGGAAGAAAATGGGGCGACGGGCGATCAGAATGGGAGAGCTAAGAGGGCGCTCAAGCCTGCGAAGACGGGGGTTAGGGTGGGATTGGGGTCGGTCGAAGTCGAAGTGGGGGATCAGAAAGGGTGTTGCCGACTGCGACAATGTGGGGCCGTCGATGGGTTGCAATCGATCAACGATGGTCCGATGGAAATGGTAAAGAGGAGAGCAAGAGGGTGAGGCGGGGTTGGGTGTAAAATGGCAAATTTTAGGGTTTATGGGCCTTTTATACTTTATATTTTTTTTTAATTTTATAAAATATATGCAGGCGGTTCTGTTTTGAACCGAACCGTTGGTCTTTCAAACCGTGAATCGCGCAGTTTGGAAGTTCTCTAAATCGAACCAAACCGCTAGTTCTAAAAAATCGACTGGTTCGGTCCGGTCCGGTGCGATTTGGCCGGAAACCACGGTCTAACGAATTTTTTGAACACTCCTAGTCTTAACTCTAGAAAAAAACAAGATGTCTTGTGCAAAAAAAATACCCTATATTTTGAGAGGGAAAAGTTAAAAAAGAAAACGCCCTAACTTAAATATTTATTATCATATCAATTACAAAACCAAGTACATCAAAATAGGGCTAATTTATTACACCTTGGTCATGGTTAAGAGCCTAAGAAAATGAAAATGAAGCTAAGAGCCTAAGAAAATGAAAATGAAGAGAAATATGCATATAAATCAGTTGACAAAATATGGGAAATGCTTTACAGAAGCAGAGTGTATCAGATAGTTTAAGATCATACTTCATCAAGGAAATCTTTTCTCACAAGATCATACTTCATCAAGGAAATCTTTTCTCACAATCATCTACCAAAGGAGACACAATCTTAACAATTGCAAGGACAACCCAAGAATAAAAACCAGCAAGTTCCCCGTCTCCAACAGAGTAGACCCATCTCAATAAAGATGGCAGGCAGAACCATTCTCTGTACTTCTAAATTGGATTAATTGTAACAAGTCGCGCAGTCAATATGACCAAGATTACGGCAGACAAGTATGGTTAAGAAAGCTCATTCTGATGAATTATTCGAGTTATCAAACACTTCACCATACGATAAGGAACATTTAGAAGCACCCATGCTTCAGCTTGTGCAAGCAACAGCTTCATCATGCACAATGTTATAAAATGAGCTTAACTTAGTTATAGCAAGGGCTTCTCCATACAGGGATGCTCTTGTCGATTTGGAGATCCGAACTTCTACAAAGTCTCCAACCCTTGGATTCCGGTTCCCATCATAATAATCCCGGTCAGGGACTGGCAGATTTGCAAATGATACCCTATGACCTCTGTCAGTCTTGCCAATGAGCTCTGTATCGGGAGCTCTTTTATTGGGTCCTTCAACTAGCACAAGTTGAACACTACCAATTTTGGAATCATAACACTGACCTGTACTCTCACGAAAAGCCTCGATGAGTTCTGTCAACCTCCTCTGCTTGACTTCCTCGGCAACATCGTCAACATAGGTCCTATGGGCATGAGTTTTCTCTCTCATGCTGTATGCAAACATGTATGCCATGTCATATCCAACAGACTTTATAAGGCTTAATGTGTCTTTGTGTTCCTCTTCAGTTTCACCACAAAAACCTGCAGAAAGGAGATCGCGAGTATTAGGGGCAATGCAAACATAGCACTCTTCTCATTGACTAAATATGTTAAACTTGCTATCTGTTAATGTCTTTTCTTCTTATAAGTTTTATTTGCCAATTTATGCATCTAATTGTCCAATGCCTTAATTGTTTAATTGATAAAGAAATGGTTGATGTATGAATCATATTCAAAATAACAATTGGCCATCTATTATGTTAAAAGTTTAACCGTGTAATGTGAATCACTTCTAAAAAAACTATTTCTACCAAATGAGGTTGTATGTGAATCATTTTTAAAAACTATATCTGCTTTCAAAGAACAAAAGTAGAAAATCAGAAGGAAACGGACAAGGCATTCTGAAGAACCATTTCTAAAGACCAACTCCTTCAAGGAATAGTTTCTGAGTTTTCAAATATTCAGATTCTTAACACAATGAAAGTGGTTTCAAACAATTGGATTTTTCAAGCCCTCTGTAAATTTTAGAAGAAAAATTATATGAAATAGGAACTCTCTGAGATCCTTGTAATCATCCAATTCCAATCAGTTCAATTGGTGCAGTAAGGTCTACACCACATGATAAAATGAAAACCAGTCCGCATGTAGGAATTAAATGAACTGAAACCCATATGTGATAAGATTACCATAAAAATAATATAATTTCCTTCCATGGCCCAAGTCAACTGGAATGGAAAGCAGTATAATAGCCTCTTACCACATATGAAGTCACTGCTTATCCCCACATCTGGCATAATACCCCGGACCTTTTGCACAAGCTCTAAGTAAGCCTCCCGTGTATATCCCCGACGCATTCTTTCAAGTACTGTACTACTCCCTGTTTGTGCAGGCAAATGGATACTTTTGCAAATATTATATCTTTCTCGCATTACATACAGTAACTCATCTGGAAAATCTTTAGGGTGTGGGGATGTGTATCTAAACCGCATCTCTGGAAACTCAGTTGCAAGTCGATCCAAGAGATCTGAAAAACGTAAACCCATTTTTTTCACCTTGCACATGCTAGAGAAGCCATCACTGAACTTCCAATTTGCTCCTGATTCAACGTCTTTCTCACAACCAGATGCATCATTATAACTATTTACATTCTGGCCAAGAAGTGTGACTTCTTTCACACCTTCTTTCCAAAGTTCTGCCACTTCTCTCACAATTGACTCAACAGGGCGCGACCGCTCTCTGCCTCTAGTGAAAGGAACAATGCAAAATGAGCACATGTTATTGCACCCCCTCATTACGGATACAAAGGCAGAGATAGAATTTTTTGAGATTCGAACAGGACAGATATCAGCATAAGTTTCTTCAAGTGAAAGTAGAGTGTTGATCCCCTTTTGACCATATTCTACCTCTTCTAGAAGCCGTGGCAAATCTCGGTAAGCATCAGGACCACAGACCACATCGACCATCTTGTCTGCATCTAAAATCTTATCCTTTAATCTTTCAGCCATGCACCCTAGCACAACCACCTTCGGGGGATGCAGGGAATGTGACCTCCCAATTGCAACATTGCTCTTCCAGTGCCTCTTCAGAAACCAAAAATAATTAAGCCTCTGCCACACTTTCTGTTCTGCATTGTCCCTGATTGCACAAGTATTGATAAAGATTATCTCTGCACTCTCTGGAATGTCCACAACTTCACTGTATCCAGCTTGCTTCATAATAGATAAAACAATCTCCATGTCGTTGATGTTCATTTGACACCCATAGGTTTCATGATATATGCGGCCCCTCTGAAGGGTTTCAGAAGCTGGTGTAGAGCTGAAAGTAAAAACAACTCATAATGTATTGAGTCTAACCACCACAAAGTGCAAAAACTCTTAACATCACTCATAGGCATAAACCTTGTAGGAAACATTTCCAAACATTAGAAGAATAGACCTTTATTAAGTAGTCAGCAACTTAAGATATAGTACATAATAGTTACAGAATAAGGCAGTAAATTTGCAGCAGAAAACTAATATCACTAAATATATTAAGGAAAATCTTGATGGGAGATCAAAAAAAGTGAAGGAAGACCAAAAAACTTGTGGGAGACACTTAACTATGATTTTAGTTATAAGGGCCTTACAAAAGACAAATCCATAAATAGAAATGACAAACAAGCTTGAATTCATGTAACCAATCCACACAGAGGAATAAAGGCTTGGCATGTTGTTGTTGTTGTTATTGTTGTTGTTGTTGTACCTTAACATAAGAGTAAAGTTGTGACAAGGTCATAGGCTCGAGTAGTGAAAACAGCCTCTTGGCAAAGTAAGAGTAAAGTTGCATATAAGAACGACCCTAGCAAGGTGGAGAGCCCCATGCACTAGAGATGCTAAAACATGCTAAAGGGCTAACATTACTATTCACTGACATATTGAGATTTCAGTATGGCAGAAACTTCTTCATTGCCATTAATCTAGATAACTAGCCAAACTAGACAATGGAACACCCACGAAGTCCTGGTCCACAACATCTAATATTGATTTTAAAGTAGGACAGGAGTTCCATTTAACACACTATGCTTGACTATTCATTTGAGTACTTATTTGGATCAAGGATCTTCTGATGTTTCAATGCTTCCCTCTGCAAATGAGGGATAAAGTCAAAGAGGAATAAAATCTACATACTTTGCAGTCCACCTGAGATTCCAAAAAAAAAAAGCACTCCTTGACTTCTCTTTCACAATTTCAATCTTACTAACACCCAGTGCGTAATCGATACCTTGCTGATTATTCTCTTCACCCGCACCTTGTGATAACTACTAGAGGACAAGACTAAAGGTTTAAAAGAAATGTTAAGAAAGAAATTTGCACAATTACTAAAGCAAGTAAAACCCTTGAATACCATTTGGGCAGATAGCAGAGAACAAAAGATAGCATTAAATATTAAACAAAATAAAGTCCATAGCCATGCATTTGAAGAGTGAAAAAGATGCACCAGTTCAGATATAACATAAATGCTACACTCAGATTTTTAGGTTCTAGGCCTCCAGCATACAAAAAGCCATCCTATCAAGTGCAAGATGAATTAGACTTTGCAATTGATTCAGTTAAAAATATAGCATTCATCCTGACATACTGAGGGCACATTGAAAACAAAAAAAGGGAAAACAAGGGCCTTGTTTCACCACTTTTCATGACCAAATTAATGAACATTTTTCTATGCTTCTATTGTTGAAATTTATTTTTTTATTCTCTTCCAATATTAAGATAGAAAGTTAGGATGCATATGGAGTGAAAAAGAATAATACTCTAGGGTATAGGAGCCCACAATTGAGTGAAAGAAGATTAAGCTCCAAGGTACCGGAACATACACCCATGACCCGACATGCCTTCAAGCCCTTGAGCCACGACCAATTAACTCCTTTGCCGCCTAACCCACTACCCTCTTTTCCACAGAAGCGATTACACCAAACATAACAGAGTTCGGCGGCAGTTGGATTTGACCCATGTTTCTCTTGAGCAAACTATCAAGCACATGGCGCGCTTTTACTCTCTCAATGTAGTTCATTTGAAGCACACAACCAAAGTGTCATATACTCCAATTTTAGCCCATGAGCAGTAAAGGATGTCTCGCATGAGTAAAATTTAGTACAGTAATGCAAAGGAAGGGGAGATGACTTACTGAGATTGGGTCTGGGGAGAAGCGAGAGCGGCAGGTTGGGGGATTTGGAGGCGGTGGCGGTTGGGAGTTTCGCTAACGGTGGAGAAGCGTGCCAAAGAGGCGTTGCCGTGGAGACGGGGTGACAGGCGGCGGTAGCAGCAACGCGAAGAGATGGTTGTTGTTGTTGAGTAGTAGTAGTGGGCATGGGACTGAGAGAGGAGCCTGAGGCCCATTAAGGAGAAGGAGCACCGTCGTGGCAATTTGATGGCCAAAGCTCGGTGGGATTGGTTGAGTAGGGTGGAGGCGGACATGCAAGATAGAGAAGAGGCAGCAGCAGCAGAAGAAGAAGAAGAAGAAGAAGAAGAAGAAGAGCAGGCCATCGTCGTCGTCGTCCCCACCCTCCAGATCCACAGAAAGAAAGAAACAAAGAAAAGAAGAAGAGTGGACGACCCTACGGGACGAAATACTGGAGGTGGTGGTGGTGGTTTTTATCTTTCTTTTGCCCCAAATTAAGAATAAAGATAAAAACAATTAAAAAAGTATAGTTAAATTATTTAATATTATATATCAAATTTTAAATATTATATACATTTATATATTTATAATTTAAATAATAATTGAATTATAATATTTTCTCCCTTCCGTTTGCTATATTAATTTTTTTTATGAAGTTTCTATATTGAATTAAGTTTTTAAATTATATATATATATATATTTAAACTTTCTATTACTTTAGGCATTGCTACAGTATCTCATTAATTAAGAGATACATTGTAGTAACAAGAGAGTCGGTGTAATAATAAAAAGTAAAATGCAAAAATAAACAATATAACGTCAAAAAATACAGTGTGAAAATAAAGGTGGTGTAATACAGTTTGGAGGTAAAGGGCACTAATACCCCCAAGGCACCTTAGAATTACCCTTTACCTTACAACTCAAATCAATAAACCTTAATCTACCACAAGAACCACTTTACTATTGCTATGAAAACTTACTCTCAACTATAGCACTTAAATGCACTAGATCATCCATCCAAGCAATATCGACCCCATTATTTAAGCTTTATTTCTAGTAGTTATAAAGAATCTAGATTGATGATACTAAATGCTAAAAAATTAGTCAAATGACTAGTCTACCCTTGTCGAGCTCTTAATGGAAGAGAGGATATCAACTGTTCCTTCTTGCCAATTTTAGCATGTTCAAGACATTCTCGTACACAACAAACGTTACAGAAGCTGCAGGAACATTTTTCAGCAGATTTGCTGTGATGCCCCTATAGAAACCCCGCAAACCTTCAAACCTGCAAAGCCAATACCCATAATCAAAAGCAGTGGATGACAATGATGGTAACATAGTAAACGAAGAGTCGGGTTTAGCATTCAGTGCTGATGGAAACAACTACATTGTATTGAAATTTTTGGATCATTAGTAGTAAGCAAGTAAATAGAGGCCTTCACAAGGTCAGTCTGGTTATAGAGAACCAAATGCCTAAAGACAGCATCATTAACTTTGATTAGCCATTGATTACCAGAATCTATGGTTTTTCCAAGAAATGAAAGAGAACAGAGAAGGAGGAGGTTAAAAGGTCATTGAAGTAGCTGTATGTTCATCTGGGTCGTCCCTCACAACATCTGTGTGTAGTTGGTGATACATGGGGATTCTAGCATAAAGCAAACAAGCCCCACCAACTCAACTATGAGGGCATACAATGACCTGGAGCCAACATTCTAATGAAATGAAAACTACAGAACGTTGGCATATAGCTTAGAATGTGGCTGTGGATTAGTGTTGCCTACTTGCACTTTACTCCACATAGCTAGTTCTCAACTTCAGTGCATCACAAGTGTAGGAATCTTATCCTTCCAAGAAAGCAACTAAACCACGAGGTTCCAAGGGCCTAGGCAGTTCCAAAGGTTTAAACAAGAGATTGTAGGGTTTCAGCGGGATTTGTGGGTATTAGAGTCTCAAGTAGCTGAATTTGAAACCAGCCTGGAAAATGGTCCAGTTTATAGTTCATGTAAATCATGGACGAGCACCGTCAGGTTTGAAGATAATGCTCACCGTGCAGTTTCCTTCACAACATGCCAGCTGTCCATGTATATCGGAATTCCATCTTTACTTGGACGTTGCTGCAATGAGGGATAGAAAAACCTGTTAGCAACTGGGAAGAAAGGGGGGAAAGTAAATTGACAAGCCATGCACCATTAACTAACTACAGTGATGGTTGTTGCAGGGGATTCAGTTGTCTTTATGAATCCACTAGCAACAATAGCAACTTATTTCTATGTCAGCTTCAGAAATTTCAACAATATTATGAACATATTGATAAATCTCTGAAGCATTAACTTCAGAAATCTTGTCATTACCTGTAATCGAGATCGAATAACCTGAAAGCAAAAAACAAACCACACATCATAAAAACTAAAAAGCAATGAATAACCAACTGATAATGAATCCTTTACATAATGATCTAATATGAATAAAAAATGCCCACCTGAAATGGATAAGTCAAAAGAACGGCAGTTAATTTAGAAGATGCCCCCAGAGTAGCATAGTCAATAGTAGTCTGTAAGATGCAATATATAGTCAAAGTTAAAAAGTACTTCAAGACAGAAAAAAAGTGCAATGTTAGGATGACTAAGCAAGATATCCATAAGTACATCATACACTCAAAATTGATTCACTTCTTTAGCATGGGAAAAGGAAATGGAAGGCCACTATCAAAAGAACTACCCCGAAATCTTGGTTTTGGAAGATGTCATAGTAACTTTATGGAACTTATTTTTGGATGTTCCTATTTTCATGCATTGTGTCTACCAAATTCCTTTGTCTGTCTAAATACAAAATGCTCAACTTGGCAAGCAACACCCTAAGAACAGAACAATAATTTCTCTTTCTTCCAGGCTTTACAAGCCATAACCAGGGAAAACCCTAAGGCAAAGGAATAAAGCCAACATGTAAGTCAGAAGAAATCTCTGTTCATTCATGTATGTTGTGTATTTACAAGGGGCCATCCAGATGATACAGAATGCCTGTCTATTTCACTGCTGAACCAAGGGAGCCTACAACATCTGTACAATCAAAGATGCAGTAGCTGGAGAATAAGGTTGTTCTACTGGACTGGCAGAACAGTCCAGCCTACGGACATTAAACTTGTGGCAGCTAATGCACTCATGATCAAGCAGTTCTTGTGCATACTGATGAACTATCAGGTCTCTATATCATGTTGACTACAAGCTGAGCTTGGTATATGTAAGTTTTAGGGGTTATGGTTTTCTTTTTAAGTCTAAGATTAGGTTAATATCATGATTTTGTTTCCATAGAGGGTTGAATTTTCTTTAAGTAAAAATATTTCCATATCAGCACTCTTAGGTGTCATGTACCTAGGGTTCAACCTAGGGTTTAAGAGATAATTGGAAGGAATTGGAGGGAGATAGATCAGAAGAAAAGGGAGGGAAATTGAGAAGAATAGAAACAGTGAGAGAGATTAGGGAGAACCGGGAGAGAGAGAGGGAAATTGAGAGAGATTGAAATCAGATTTCATTCAACAATATTCTTGTGTGTCTTGAATTAGATTGGATCAGCCTTGTATACTACCTGGTAGCTAAGATTTGGCGCCAATAGGGCTGCCAAATATTCAAATCTATACACCTGAAGGCAGTTGTCTTTTTAGGTACCAACCGCTACAACTACAATGCAACTAAAAGAAATTCATCTATTATCTAATCACTACTATGTCCTTGGGTCATGACATTAGGGAACCTGAATATTATATGAATTTGCAGGAATTAGAGATTTTCTTCATTTCAGTTCCTTAATAATTGTACAATTGTTTTTTTAGGGATTCTCTGGAAGCAAATTTCTGTTACCAGTTGGGTTTGCAGCTTTGCATCTTTCTCCCTTGAATCAACCTTATTAATGTCATCTGTCTAGGTAGAAGAACAAGATATGAATGTGTTAATCACATCAATTCATAATCAATGTTGAGCATGATTAAAAACTGAAAAAACACTATAAGAAAATGAAACATTTTGTTGAACAAAGAACTAACAAAAACATATTAAAGATATTGCAAATATTATTTGGCAAGCACTCTTTTATGAAGTCTATACAGAAACTCATGCAGAGCAACAGTGAAATTGACAGATCATTACTTGCCACTGATACAGCAATGGAGAATAGTTGAAACAAATGTGATTAGCATGATGTGGAATTTATAGAAATTAAAATGGTTGAAACAAACTTTATTGATTTGTTGACAGAGTTTTCAAAAAACAGTGGAGATGAAAACACATGTATTTTCATGGAAGTTCCTAACTTCTGGAAAACACCAACTTGACAGGTAGACCTCATCTCTATCTAATTTCCTCTTCTAAAGCAGTAAAGAATAACAAACACCACATATTATACAGACATAGTGGCATCAATAAACCTAATCATTAATCTAATAATATTGCCCTAGTCTCCCTCTTCTTAATACTGAAAGTTGCAGAGACAATTTCAAGTTCAAGCAGGGAAATGACCAGACTAAATTCTACGAGGACACTAAATGTAACACCCCAAATATTGTTTAAATATTTGGAGACCTAAGGAAATAAATTCAATTTGGAGATAATTCAGGATTGTTGATAAGATTTGGGTGAGTGTGTGTGAAATCAACTTGAATACGTAAATGTGCAAGTATATTTGCGAAATTAGGGAGTAATCTAATTGATCAAAGAATGGGTTAAAAAGGGTGGGTGAATATATAGACATATATATGTGTGTGTGTAAAAAAGTAATACATACATATAAAAGAAAAAACAAAAGAAATACATGTGTATGTAAACATGTATGCATATGTTCATAATATATATATAAAGTAAACGAAGGCCTAAAGGTGGGGGGTGAGCTCTCTTTCCATGAAAGCGACCCCACCCCCCTTTCTCTCTCCTTCTCTTCCCCAACAGCAGCAGCAAACAGCTGCCAGCTGCTCACCAAGGCAGCCCCCTTACACCAAAGGGGATGGCTTCCAATTGATCCCCTGTTCCCCTTTTTCTTGTTTGCTTTCTCTTCTTTCTCTCTTCTCTTGCGTATATACGTTACACAAAGCCACCCCCTCAAAAATGACTTTTGACCTCTATTTTAAATGATGAGAGATTAAGGTTTTCCACAGGAGATTTTAGAAGAAATTTGAAATCTTACCCCAAGAGGTGAAGTGATGCCCAAGTGTGTTTGGTATAAATAGAGGTCATGACGTTGGTCTTCCAATTCCTAGAAGAAGAAAGATCCAAGAGTGTGTGTGTGTGTGTGTGTGTGTGTGTGAGAGAGAGAGAGAGAGAGGGGGGCATAAGAAGAAGAAGCTTCCACCAAGGTGGCCAAGGAGAGGTCAGAAAGCTAGGAAGAGCAAGGAAGATCTTCTCCAAAGAGACCCCAAGGTAAAGTTCTCCCACTCACAAAACTCCTACTTCAAGACTTTTTTGTGTTCCATGAGAAATCGATTTTGAAAATGCACTTTGTTTGACTTTTCATTTGCATCTATGATCATGAATGGCCATGCTATTTTGCTCTATGCCACTTAGGCCCAAGATGGTGAAGTTGGGGACCTTCCAAGAGGTGCTTAGGGTGCTAGTTGACAAAGCTCTTAGAAGCATGCCAACATTCACAAGTGGCATTGCAAAGTATAAACTTGTATTCTCTTTCATGAACTCAGTTTATATACATGTTTTACTTTTGAGGATTCCTCAAAAGGTTTATCATCCAACTTGAGTTTAACCTTGGAATATTCAAACATTCTACATGAGGCAAGCAGTTCTAAAGAAAATGAAGTTCTTGAAATGGGAAGCTTCATTATTTTTTTGTAGCATGCCATGTTTTGTAGATGTTATGCGTGTTTTATGTGATGAACTAACAGAATGTATAGATTTTATATTTGGCAATATCAAAATGTATCAAGCATGTTAAACTAATTGCACGAACTAAGTTGTCTTTAAGACATGACATTTCATTTTGGTGAAAATGGACAACTTTTACCGTTTTACGTCATATCTTGGGTTGTAGTGACTTAGAAATTTATTTTGAGAGTTTCTAAAGATTTTTGGTTGGGACGCCAAAAAAGTCTTTTCTCTTTTAAATTTGGTATTTCATAACGAATCAAAATTTTGGACTCCTTAATACAAGTTATGAATTAAATTAAGTTCAATCCGTGAAAATGAGTATGCAAACAAAGACCCTGCCTTGATAAACTAAACTGAACACAAGAGATTAGGTGAAAAGGTGAGGCCACTAGAGATAAACCTCTTTAAGTGTCACTTAGGAGAGTAATCTCTAGTGAATTTGGGGAAATAATTAATGGAAATGGAAGGTCAAGCAAATGAAGGTTTTGAAAGCAAGATGGAATTTGCAAGGGTTGGCAAAGTACCTTCACAAGAAATGTTTTCAAAAAAAAACAAAGGTTTTCAAGGAAAAAAAAAGAAGAAAAAATCCTCAAATTATGACGTGGAAACACACTCTAAAGAGAGAGGTGTTTCACTAACCTTGAAACAAGAAACATCCTCATCCTCACCTTATTATAGGATTACTCCACTCCTGTTGACAACTCAAAATCAAAAAACTATCTACGAAAATGCCTCCACCACCCACAATACTTGAGAGCATCTACCAAGGTATTTAACATTTCACATGGGCAAAGCTTGAAATAACAGAGGTAGTACTAATTTAATGAAACTGAGCACAGTTTAAAGTGTTTGGTTAAGAGCACAATATTCTAACTCTTCCCAACCTGGAAAAATCATAATCCATGGCAGCCAAAAGTGCTGTTTTATTAGATGCCTCAGAGTTGTAATATATTAAAGTTACAGTAATTTATTAATGCCTTTGTCATTCTCTCTTTTCCTGCTCTCAATTATTCTTCTTTGGCTGAATTGAGCATCATAAGAGTTAAAAATCCTTTATTATCTAGGCAATCTACTTGACTTAGCACATTGCAACATAAGCATGTTTCACAGAATAATATGAAACAATTAACAAAAAGAAGAATTATTAATATATCCTTCTAACGGTGCCAATTATTAATCTATGCTTTACCAAAAAGTCTATTGCTATTCTGAGGTATACTTTATCATCTATTCTTTCTTATTCCTTTCATGTTTCTTCTTGTTCTTGTTAGTTGTTTCCATCTCTGTTCTCAGAACCCACAACCATTGTATCAATAAAATAGACCTGAATGTCTGATTCCAAATTCCTACACCGCCCCTTTATATCCTATAGTATGTTAGCTGTAACATGAATCATTGTTCCAGGTCCCTAGAATGGGAACATGAAAAATGTGTTTGAAGATATTGTACGATGGAGGTAGACTTCTATAACTATTATCAAAAGTCAAAATTCTTTTACAGTTATTTCATTTTAGCAATTTTATATCAAATGAAACAGCACAAGATTGTTTCTTTAAATTAATTCTACAAGAACATTTTTTGTTATACGTGATGAGACTGTCAATTTTTTTATCATTTTCAAGCCAAAACCCCACTATCCATTGGCTTTTTATTCTTTCGTTTAAGAGAATGTATATGAAAAAAAATAATTTGGATCACTAGGATCACTAAATTCACTGTTTTGGAACATACTTTGGACTCTGTATGCCAATTGATACAAGGTATTTGTGCTTTGCACGCACATAGGCCATAGCCTTAAACCCTCAATTTGCTAAACCCTACAGCTTTCTCCTTTAAGACAAAACCAAATCATTAACTGACAAACTTTAAATTATTCTCCAAGAGCCCAAGACAATAAGTGGTGTACTTCTACAGTCAGTTTTAAAAAATCAGCTTTCTTTCCATCTAGAGGACAAAATATATCATCAAAAGCTACCAATATTTGCCTAAGCTACAGTCTACATGAAAGGAAATGAAAAGTCCTGGTGCTACGCACTTCAGTACTTCAAAATGGTTTCAAAATTTGTAATCATTACTACATAGACTTACCAACAGTTCAGCAGCACTAAATTCATCTTCAGTTTCTTTGGATCTAAAGCCAACTAAAACTTTCCGAAGCTCCTCATATGCTGTGAACTGTATTGCACCATGAGTAACCTGCTGAAGCAACACAAAACTTGTAAGTTCAATGGATGTAAAATATAAAAGGCCTTCTGATATGCTCTATAGTTGGCAGGTTGGTCTAGACAACTACTGCTTGCCACTGTTACCATTTTACCCAAACTACAACTTCAACTCTTTCCAGTTTGTGCATTAGTGCAAGAAAATTACTAATAGGACATCAAGAATGAGAAGTAATAAATTTACAGCAGATATGTTGGCTGGATACTGCATCTATGTGAAGTAATCCAATGAATCTTATGAGTAATCTTTAGATGGCATAACTACCTATGAAGCATTTTACAGGTAACTAGAAATTTTTTGCATGTCTGCTAGGCTAATTGATACACTGCCATTAATTTGTTTTCTATTCAGACAATGAAAATGGCATAATTGGATCAAAACCATTATATAGTGATACTTATCCAATTTTAGTAAACAAAATAATGGTCACTAACAACAGAACTAAACAAGTCCAAAACCTTGTAGCTGCATAAGAAGGATGAGATAAAGAATAATTTATTACACACACCCCAAAAAGAAAAGGAGAAAAAAAAAAACTCATACTATAAAAAGAGAAAAGAGATATCTAAAGGAAAGAATCACCTTACCAGAAAGAGACCAGGCAAAAGCCCTTTGTATAGTGCAGCCCATCCTTCTTCTTTCAGTATGGTTCTTACAGCATCTGAAATTAATTGGTAGATAGTACAGATTTAAGCAATTGTATTTAAGCAGAAACAACTGTACTTGCATCTAACAAGGTTGTGCAGAACAAAATGCTGAAAGTTGTTCCTTTCTTTTTGATGGGATGAAGATTTTACAAACGAGATGGTCAAAGACTCAAAACTTTAATACTTTTTTTACCAACAAAATCCTTGAAGGATATAGTATTCAAGGAAAGAAGAGGTCACCTAAGGCCTCAGCTAGGAGTAAAATTACACTGACCATCCCTGAACATCCTGAAACTACATAGACAACCTCAATACCTCTTAATAGGAAACGATCATGTTAACCACCCAGTTAAGAGTTTCTCAGCAGATAGGATCAACCAAAAACATGAATTTACTACGTTGCATTATTTTTTTGAAAGCGTGTGACAGTTCTCAAATTTATATGTTCGTCTAGAAGGCAATAATTAGAAAATACACACACAAAACTAATGCCTCCATCTACCAGACATGAGCTGCTAACAACCACCGCTTCCATTGTTTCTCACTGGCACGGTCACAACTCCACTCTCACTAAAGAAAATACACTGACAATATTTCATAACATATGCAACTATGTTTCCTCAATAATGTTATCCATGATTATATAGAGATTATTTACATATCTACTCCAACTCTGGATCGATAGAAAGACAGAGATTATAGGTGCTCAGAAGTGAGTGGACCTGTCCTTTATTTGGAACAGAAGTTTCCTTATCTTCTTTGTGCACACAGAAGATTGAAATGGAGGTAAAAGGAAACCAGTGAACCAGTTGGGAAATTCTCGAGTTAAATATACATCCTGAATACCAAAAACATATTACCATCAACAGTTGTTATGGGATATATGCAAGTCATTAAACCGCCTCTAAAATTTGTATTAATCAGTTGGTTGATTCTAAATTTACTATCACAGTCTGATTGCCTCAATGAATTGAGACTTGGAAAGGGGCAAATAAACCTGCTGATTTTGCATATAAAAAATATTATTGCAAACACACAATCACAAGACTGAAAATCATGACCGCCTCTCTCTTCTCTTGTTATAACCACTCTTTGAGCAATTTCTCTCTTCTTTTGAGATGGTAACATGGACAGTGATGAGAACCTGATAAGGAAAGAAGTTCAAATTAGGATTTTGGCAGTTTTGTGGTGTTGTGGCTAGTGGAAGATGGTGGTGAGGACCGTGGTCAGTCATAGCAATAGTGATGGCTCATGATGGTGGTGGATGCAGTCCTGCAACCAAATGAACGGGATAGTTAATGGTGCTGGCAGGTGGTGGAAGGCAATGAACGGGAAGGGAAGGAGGGCTTTATGGTAGTGGATTTAGGGGTGAATGGATGATGAATGAGCTGAGGGGTGGAAGTGGTAATGGTTGGAAAGAGGAGTAAAAATAAACAGAGTAGTTATCTTAGATTCTTACCCCAGGGATCAAATTGATAGTGAAAATACCAAAGTATGGGAGGTTAGTTAGTATTTTAAAAAATACCTGGCAGTGCATCTATTGTCAACTTACCTAAGGGTAGTTCCTATAATTTAAACCACAAAAAAATAAATAATGAACCCTAGCTATTTTTCAAAATTCTAAGAAATAACAACCTCAAGAATGTGATTGTGCTAAAGTCCAAATATCAAAAACAAAATTTCCTAACTAAATGTTTACTCATACAACGAAAGGTTGCATGATACAAACAAAGGCACACTTCCTGGCTGCAACTTGACCAATGGATAAAGCAAGCTAAGTAATCTAGCATAGACAATAAGTTTATATCAATTTTGCATAAAGATAAAAGGAGCATTAGTCTTGGCACAAAAAAACAATGTTTGGATAGAAATTATTCCAATATCTTATTCTCACAAGGTAGAAATGCTATCCCAGAAAAGTGTAAGATATAGAGCAAACCATAGAGTCCTGAATATGGTCGAGTCTGATGAAGAGGAGTCTGAAGCTGCAATCTTGTTTTCACAAGCCAAATGGGATTCGTGCAAAGACAAACCTGTGATTGAATAACATTGCTCTTTAAAATTTGAAGAAAATAACTCTTGAAAACCATGAACATTTATTCTAGACACTCGAAGAGATTCGAACATAATAAGAAAGGTATTCTGAAGCAGCTGGAAACAGTGGCTGCACAGGTCCAAACAATGAGACCAAACACCAACCACTTCTATACCAGCAGTTCAATTGCATCAACTCGTGGAAAGGACTAACCACACAATGGCCCTAAGTTGGTGACAAACATAATTTGTCAACAAATGCTAGCACCTTGTAAACCTTACTTTTCATTGGTAGTATGTTTTGCATGAGTCAAACAATTTAAGACAATCACGACATGGGTCTACTCTGGTTCCCATTGATATTGGAAACAGTAGAACTCAAAAAGGAAAAAGTAATTTGAATGACCATGTTGCAGAAGCCATCCAAAACAATAGAAATCATGGTATTTGCTGAGTCCATTACAAGTTCAGATACAAACCAAAGCCCCTCCTTCTGCAGCTGAAGCAAGATGAAGACCCGGAGACAGCTCCTGGTGACCTTTTGAATATCTTTGTTTGGCTTTGCTGTAGCTACAAACAGAACAAACTTTCAAGTTGGATGCAGATAGCTCTGGGAAATAAATGGTAAGAATGTAATATAAACAGTCACAACTGCAAGCCAAGCGACTAATCAATTGGTTCTCTATAACTTTATCTATTTACTAAATAGATAACAGCAAACAGACAAACTATAGTTGGCAACACCACATTTTATCATGAAATTGCTTCCTGCTTACATTTTATCCAGAACGAGACCCTAAAAAGTACTTACAAGAAGAAATACAGACCCCATGAAATAGTTGATCCAATAACTGCAGGATAAAAACCTGCATAAAGCCCTCTGAAACCCTGAAACAAACAACAAAAGCACTAAGACAACACGCTATTAAGCAGACCAAAAGGACAAACTGGAGCAAAAATTCACAAGACGAGAAAAATCACAGTGGCTGACAGAAGCATAGTCAGTACGGGGAGACCCTAATGCATATATGCGTGTACATATGCATCCCTTCGCAGTTGTCAAATTTTATTCTCATTTAGTCTCTTGATTGGAATTATATATGAAAATAGAGATCGAAATCGAATTTTCAGGAGGTGCACTAGGCCTGAAGGTCGAAAATTATGAATGGACTTGCAGAAACATTGAATCAGGATAAATAAATAAAGAGATATAGAAAGGAAACCGGAAAGGGGAAAAGAAACCTCGGTACGAGCTATAGTCCAGAGAGCGTGAGGCGTGTTCTTGTAGGCCGGAAGGCTGGACGAGGTGCGGCCATCACTAACTGACATTATACAAGTTAATCCAATCACGAATCAGTCAATCCCATAGCAACAACTAACCAATACCAAATTAATGCACCACCAAATGATTGAATCCGAGAGACGCGCGCGCGCACACCTTGAAACCTAGTGCGGACGACATCGAGGGGATGGGAGAAAGAAACGGTAGCAAGCCCGGCGACGGCGCCGGCGGTGGCGTTCTCCCACTGCCAATCCACCGACTTCAAGACCGACATATCGTCTGCAAGGCAATCGCAGAGCGTCCAAACAACGCTACTCAGGCGTATCACTCAGTAGCAGTATCGAGAAGCGCCATTTCTGGAATCAAATTTTCCTCCCTTACTAATATCCTAGCTCCAATTTAATCGGGTCACCGCCATCTGATTACGGCAGTTAATCTGCATGCTATGTGGTATGAAATTCTCAACCATGGATCTGATAATTAGGGTAATTGCTCAAATTGGGTCAAGATTTAGATTAATTCAATTTAAACCCAATCCCCGTCGATGTGTAATTTTAGGTGTAAAACTAATCTTATTATGGGACATCGATGTCACAAGAATATGTAATCGAATCGATCAAAATTTACTTAATCGATTAAATTGAATCGATAAGTAAAATCAAATCGATCGATAAACTCTAAAAAATTAAAATAACTGATAATTTAAACAATTGAATCATCAAACCAATTAAACCAAGTAAATGCAAAAAAAAAAAATTTAAAGTAATCGATATAAAACATTTAAATAAAAAAAAACGACGTAGTTTTATAAATATCAAAATAATATCATTTTAAAATTCGATCAGTTTAATTCTTCCAACCAAAAAATCGAACCGAAAATCGAACATTTGAAAAAATTTAACCGAATCGAACCTATGTAAAAAAAAAAAAAAATACCGAATTTACAAGTTCAATCAATTTGATTCTATTAGTTTGAGTAAACCAAAATTTTGTTATCTCCCTATTGTGAAACAATTCATCAAGCATAAATTAATTTGTAATAAAATTATACACATCACTTGCAAAATCAAATACATGTGACAAATTCACAATAAATAACTTATTTGTAAATAATTAATAAATTATGTTGCAAAAAATATATTCCCAACGCAATAAATAACTTATTTGTAAATAATTAATAAATTATGTTGCAAAAAACATATTCCCTTCGTTGGTGCATGGGGTTTTTCCCTTTTTCCTTTTAATTTTTTTAGTGAAAAATAATTATTCTCTTTAAAAATAATTTCTTACATTTGAATGTTTTAATACAACAAAATTGAAATTATTTTATACATGACGATCAATTTGTTTGTGATATGTCATAATACTATATTTAGATAGAATTTAAATAAATATTTTAATATATTCTTGTATATAACAAGTGACATTCTATTTTCATTCATGACTCTTCAATTGTGGATGAATGAATTCTTATATTTCTTATTAAATATCTTATTTTAAGTTATTGAGAATATAATAATAAGATAATTTAATATAAGAAATCTCAAATTATTTATAGTTTTTAGCTTTCTTAAATATGGATTTCAAGCAAATAAGTACAGGCTAGTAAAAAAATTTATTACTTTGATTAATACGATATGCTAATAATAAATAATGGTAAGTCATATGTCATGAAGCATGAGATGCTTATAATAAATATTCAAATGGTTGTTGGTTGAACCAACGCATCAAACATGGCGTTGATAATAATCACATGCCTGAAAAAATTAATAATTTGTTTTCAATTATCATTATGTAATTGATTATCTAACTTTTAAATAATACGATTGTCTTGTGTCTGTGTGCGCAAGATTTGCTAGTGATATAGACTTATCAAAGTGTGAATTGGAATGTTTATTGTATGATCCCATTCGATTGTTATATGGTTGAGGCAAGTATTTGTTAGATAAGATTCATTACCTCCATTATGAGGTGAATGTGTAATGTAATTTTCTATTTGTTTGTGATACCATAAATCATTAGTGAGTGTATAAGTAATTGAAAATAAGTTTTGAATATGGCATCTCATCACATTAATTATGAAGTATTGCACAATATTAAGTTCATGAGTTTGATAAGTTAATGATTATCAATCAATTGGAACATTAATAATGAGATGATTGAATTGCATAGTAATCGTCAATAAAATAGGTTTACTATGAATTGACTTCATTATCATTTACATTATCTTGATATGTTACTAAACGTCACTCAAGATCGTTAAGGTGTTTTAAGAAATAAAGAGATTTTTAAACGAGTTTGAAGATTATTTATTACTAGTTGGCAGCAAACATAGAAAGTCACATATTCAAAAACAAAGCGATTGAAACAAGAATTATGGAGTTTGCATTATGCTCTCGATGTCATTAAGAGTTAATTGAGAGTTTATTGTCATTAAAAGTTAACGATGTTTTTGTTGCAATGAAGGAAAGGCTTTACAACAACAAATACTAAAATGTTGATTCTTTTCATAAACTATCGATAGTTTTTCAAAAGTTGGAAACTATTGATTGTATGGCTTTGACGTAGATTACCATTGATTAACTTTTCACTTAGCCCATAAAAAAGAGATATTAAAATAAGAAAGAATATGCTAGAAAGCTAAAAGTTCAAAATACAGTTTTCTTGTTTCTTATTTTTCTTGACAGATTCTTCATTTTGTTCTTCTTATTACTAGCGTTCACCCGTGCATTGCACGGGAGGTGTAATCACAATAAATTTAAAATTTAAAATTTAATTAATATTAAAAAATTCATATATTAGTCTTGAAAATATAATATCTTAAATCTTAATTAATATTGAAAAACCCATGCATTACTCTTGCATTAAATTAAAGGTAGTGATTAATTAAATATTAAAGTAAAATTATTTGTTATAATATATATTTATTTATAAATTATAAATATAAATTAAAACTCCTAAATGTGAGAAAGTATGGATTTTTCAATGTTAATTAAAAATTTACTCAAAAATTTTAATTTATGATCTTGAAATTTAATTTTTGCAATGATAACAAAACTTTGAAAATATGAATTTTGAAATATTTTTCTTTCATTATGTATTAATTTTCTTACATAGTCTTGCAAATGTGATATGTTAAATCTTAATTAACATTGAAAAATCTATACATTAATATTTATTTTTTAATAATTGAGGAATTAATCAAAAATAATATTATAAATTTTTTTATTAATGATATTTATAAAAAATATTTATTTTTAATTCATTGAGAAATTATATATCTATACATGACATAATTAATAATTTAAATTGTCTATTCAAATTTTTTATTAATAATATTTATTTAATTGATAATGAAAATTTTCAAAATACTTTATATAGGAGGTCTCCAATAGCTTTGGAATAATAAGTGCTAAATGTAAATTATTTTTATTTTATACAAATGAACAATTTTCTATGACTTAATTAATAGTTTAAGTTGTCTATTCATATTCTTCAAAAATAATATTTATTTTTGATTGATCGAGGGATTAATCAAAATAATATTATAAATATTTTTAATTAATTGATGAGAAGATTATTTGAGTTTAAACTTAAGTTATAAATAAATATTATAAATAGTATTAGAAACCCATGCTTAATTTTTTACTTTAATTATTAATTATTACTATCTTTAATTTAATGTAAGTTTTAGAGGTAAAACATACTTTTGCAAACTACTGGAGGAAAAAAAAATGCTTGGCAAACTACTTAATAACTAAATATTTATATACACATAATAATGCATTGAAAAATTCATGCTTAGAAGTTAACTAACTAAATATTTAAACGGGTGGATAAATAATATACATATTATAAATAATTTTTAATAATTTTTCAGCAAGTAAGTCAGAAAAAATATGAAAAAACAATATAAAAGTGATCTTTGGCTACATCTTGTGTAATTTCTTGGTGTGTATCTATTCTTACAGATTAAAAATGACCTATATGTATTTGTATATTCATCTATTTAATTGTGCCCACAACAAATTATTTACTAACTAAATATTTAACATACACATAATAATGCATTGAAAAACCCATTATTAGTATTGAAAAACTCATGTATTGAAAATTTTATTATTAATTTTATAGTAATTATTAATTACTACTTTTAGTAATAATAATTTAATTATAATTATGCAAGTTTTGGGGAATTTTTTTTTGTAGATTATCCTACTTTTATAAAATAATAATAATAATAATAATAATAACAATAATATAATCTAAAAATAAAGATAATTTAATTATTATTAATGCAAGTTTTGGGGAGGAAATTTCTTTGCAGACTATCTTACTTTATTATGTGTATATTAACTAAATATTTAATATACACAAAATAATGCATTAAAAAATCCATAATTAGTATTAAAAAACTCATGTATTGGAAAATTCATTATTAATTTTATAGTAATTTATACTTTTAGTAATTAATGCAAGTTTTTGGGGAAAAAACTCTTTGCCAAACTAGCATACTTTTATATATATAAAGATATTATATATTATTATATGATATAAAGATAAGATTTTATTTAATGGATAATTTTTTGTGACTTAATTAATGTTTTAAGTGTCTATTCATATTTTCCATAATTAGTATTTATTTTTTATTAATATACAGATTAATTAAATATTTAATATTCACATAATAATGTATTGGAGAAAACTTATATTAACATTGAAAAACTCATGTATTTAAAATCTATTATTAATTTTACAGTAATTAATACTTATTATTTCAAAGCAATTAAAAAATTTAAATTATTAATGTAAGTCTTGGAGGGATTTTTTTTTTCAAACTATTCTACTTTTATACATATAAAGATTATATTATATAAAGATAAAATTTTATTTAATGGATAATTTTATGTGACTTAATTAATACTTTAAGTGTGTATTCATATTCCTCGTAAATAGTATTTATTTTTTATTGATTGACAGATTAATTAAATATTTAATATTCAGATAATAATGTATTAAAAAACTCATGTATTTAAAATTTATTATTAATTTTACAATAATTAGTACTTATTATTTCGAAGCAATTGAAAAATTTTAAATTATTAATATAAATTATTAATGCAATAAATACTAAATGAAAATTAATAATGTAAGTTTTGGGGGGAATTTTTTTTTCAGACTATCCTACTTTTATATATATATAAAGATAATAATAATAATATAAAGATAAAGATAATTTATTTATTATTAATGCAACTTTTGGGGGGGAAATTATTTTGCAAATATCTTACTTTATTATGTGTATATTAACTAAATATTTAATATACACAAAATAATGCATTGAAAAATCCATAATTAGCATTGAAAACTCATATATTAGAAACTTTATTATTAATTTGACAGTAATTAATACTTTTAGTAATTAATGCAAGTTTTGGGGGAAAAAACTCTTTGTCAAACTATCCTACTTTTATATATATAACGATTTTTCTCTCAATTATTCAAGGTGTTGAGTTAGGTTTTTGAAATCATGCAGAATAACAAACCAACACATCTCTTGTGACTTTTAACTAGCACAAGATGAGCAACAAACCAACACATTTCTTCTGACTTTTAACTAGCACAAGATGAAGCTAAAAGGAGTTTTGGAAGCTTGTTTGGCATAGACCAACTGGACCCTTCACAATTTAGGTGAAAAATGTCAGCTTGCAAAGTTTATTCTATTTCATTATTTGATTATTTAAAGAGGTATTTTATTGAATTATTGAGTTTTACACTCAATGGACATTACATATTACTTAAACACATGAGATGCTAGAAAAATTTAAAAACCCACACAACCATATGAGATCCCCAATACAATTTTAGTTGAAAACATTGACTTAGGGGCTCAACTTAAATCCAAACTCATTTTAATTAAGTATACAAATTTAGACTCAATCGATATCAATTTAGATGAAAAATAAATAAACCTAAGGGCCTCTTCTCTTTGTCATTTTCGAGTTCTTTTCTGTTTTCAATTTTTCAAAACACTGAAAACGTGTTCTCTTTGTTATTTTTGAAAACGCATTTTCAAAAACAAGGAAAAAATTTGTGAAGGAAATGAAAAACAACAAAAAAACGTTTTGATTGTTTTTAGCCAAAATACAGTAGAAATTGAAAACGTGGAAAACGCAAGCGTTTTCTGCCTCATGCACTCCCTCTTCCGTCTCCCTTCCAAGCTCCACTCTCTTTTCCAACAAGCAACACAAATCTTCCACCACCATTGCCATCGCCCTCCACGCCACCGCTCACCACTGACATCATCGCCATCGCCCTCCATGCCAAGATCCACCACCGACACCATCGCCACTGCCCTCCACGCCAAGATCCGCATCCGCCACCGCCATCGCTTGCCACTGACACCACCGCCACTCCCAGATCTGCCACCACCGCCATCGCTATCGCCCGCTACTGCCCTCCACTCCCAGATCCACCACCGCCATCATCGCCACTACCATCGCCCGCCACCGCCTTCCACGCTCAGATCTACCATCACCATCGCCATCGCCAGTCATTTTTTCTGTCCTCGCCATTTCTTCCTTCGGCTTCAGCCATTTCTTCCCTACCATTTCTTCCTTCAGCTTCAGCCATTTCTTCCCTGCCATTTCTTCTGCCTCCACACCCAAAATATGTATTATGATATATGTATTATGGTTTTTGTTATTAATTTTTTTTCAATAATATTTTAAAAATTTTAGATAAATTTTTTCTTTTTCTATTTTATGATTTATAATTTTTTTTAATATTTATGTTGTGGGTAATCTAAATTTTAAAATTAATGTCAAATTTTAATTTGTAAGTAAATATAATTTTATTATAAAATTATTAATTGAGTCAAATTAAAAATGACTTTAAAAAATACTTTGTAATTTTAATACATTATTATATATGATTAAATCATTAGTTATTTTTGGTATTATATTTTAAATTCTTTAAATTAAATTTATAATTTATTAATACATATTTATAATTTATTTTGAATCAAATTTATTAAATAAAATATCATAAAATATTTTTCTCAAAATCTCAAAGTGAACGCGTTTTCTAATTTTTAGTTTTGAGAAATATTTTTTTAGAATGACAAAAAGAACACATTTTTAATAATCTCAAAACAGACACTCAAAACGTAAAACTGAAAATGAATTCAAAACTCAAAACTCAAAATTAAAACACAAAGAGAACGCCGCCTAACCTTCTTAAATGTTTTTAAACCTAACCTTCTTAAATGTCTTTGTTCTAGTTGATTAATAATGATCATATTTTGATCCATGCTCAAATAAGAAAATAAATCTTCATTTATAGATGCATTTGGGGTATGGTTAAAGAAAATATATAAAATTTAGCATGAGAATGAATATCATTTAATATGAGTAGATGATATATACTTTAATAGCAAATGATTGGCTATCTTAAATCATAGGAGTTATAGCATATTTGGTCCTTTATTTTGTTTTTATTTTTTAATTGCAATTGAAAATTTGAAGTCCCAAACCAAGTATCTAAGTTTTTAAGATAACCCTCTGGAGTATCAAAGATAGTTCATTGCACACTATTAGAACTTTGACTTGCTATAAGGTCATAGGTTTGAGTTTGTCTCTGTGTAATTGTTAATAATTTATGTATATTTGAGAAATCAGATCTTGCATTTCAACTCTGACTTGCCTATTTGATCCACTCAAGTCAAGTCGTGACAGGTCATAGGTTTTAAAGAATATGTAACAATCTCAATCAAAAAGTGTGCATTAATCGGGAACCTCTCAAATTTCTTATGATATTAGAAAAAAAAACTCAAGAAGCATAATATTTGACCACAAAAACCCTTTGAAAACTAATTTTATACCTTGTCTTCTCTCAGGTTGTGCTTCTACGTGTCGCTTGCGCTTCCAGATGTGGCCGTGACTGCTAAGTTGCTTGGCCACCAAGTGGCTTCAATTTTATTCCCTTTGCCTCATCCTGCGATGACTCTTGCTTTCTCCGACCACCCCTTCCTCATCATCTTCAAGCTAGCGCCAGATTAATTACTCGATATATCAACGTCGATAAAATTATGAAAATAAAAAAATTCAATAAAATATGCAATAGAATAACTAGGGATTAATGCTAATTCAAGCGAAACCAAACCACTCAATCACACTAAATCAAATTTACCCAAATTCATAAATTTGGGTATGGTTGCATTCGGACTTCCTTTGTCTACAGATTATTAGAAACAATCGCAATAGGAATGTAGATATGTATAATTAGAACCAACCCAATACAGCAGAAATTGACTGTGTAATTTTAAACAGGATAATAAATGTTGGGATAAACAACATCAAACCAAAAACTTGGTCATGGCCTTAAGCAATGAATTGGAAGCAACCAAGAATGTGTAACTGAAAAATTGCAGCAATCTAAAATTGCATGAAATGAAAACGGACAAACATAAACAGAAAAACATTTGCAATCGAGGCATGTTAGAAGTGTTATCCTGAAAATAGATTTCGTCTTACACTAGTTACGAGTAGAATGTAACGACCGTCTCAACAGGATACAACGATCGATCCAGTTGAACTGTAACCACGGACAAATTGGATCTGACAGAACTCGCTGGATACTTTGCTTTTTACGACTCAAGAATGGAACTCACAAGGAAAAAAGAATGCTCGATGACTGAGTGAAAAACAACGAAGAACACTTAGCTATATTTAGTTGACGAATCCAAAACTAACTGATGTACATTGAATTCGATAATCAAAATGAGAAACCATAAGTAGATTAAAATCGCGAAATGAAAAATTAAAATCATGAAATCAAAATTGATTATTCAACTCAATTATAAATCAATTTCAACAATTATAAATTAACCCAAAACAAATTTATAACTTCTGATAATTAACGCCATAAAAAAATATATATATATATATTTTCTTGAACCGACTAGATGGTGGTGGCGCAGCGTGAGAGCTAGTAGGAACTTGTCCACTCGCAAAATCTGAGTGTCTTTTGGGGTCCAAATTCAAAGAGCAGGCGAAGGCTATTTAAAGACTTGAAATCTCCCTCATTCTTCCAACATGGGACATTACTCTTCTTATATTCAGGCAAAATACAACAATTTATAAGCACCCGTAAACATAAAATGGCTTACCAGGACATAACTTGAGTCGTTGGGGTGGTGGTGGAGGTTGTCGTCGGTGTCAACAGTGTCGTAAGCTTCAACAATAGAGACGTTTGCGTAGTCAGCCATGGAACCAACGGGCAACACTGGATTCCTGTATTCATCTCTTTTACCGCCGCCAACTCCATAATTTGCCATCATTCCTCTCGTCTCACAACGTACGTACCTTTCCAACTTTGTTGTGCCCCCACTTTATCATTTGTTTAGTTATCTTTGCGCGTTTTTTGATAACTTTGCAAGCATGCACGTCTGGCGACGTTCTACAAGGGACAAGTGTTGGCCATTGCCGACGAGTGCTATTTTGTTCACCTTGTGTGACTTTACCGTGAGGGCAAAAATGTCATTTTGGGCCCCCCTCTCTTTCTTTTCGTCGTTGACTCACCGACTGCCACCTCGTTGTCATCTTACCATCGTCTCGTTGCCTCGCCACCTTATCATTTATCTCTTTTTTTCTCGTCACCCTCGACCCGTCACTCCGCCTCAAGAAGGCAATGACGAGGAGGCGATACAGCAGTCGACAAGTGGGTTGCGAAAGGAAGGAGAGAGAAACGGGATGATAGGTAGAAAGGGAGACCAAAATAACATTTTTACCCAGGGTTAACAAAATCGCACTCATCGCTGACTGTGCTCCAACTACTAAATACTAATAGATTTATATGTAGAATATTAAAATAGTGTGATTATGTGAATTAATAAAACCCTAAATAGAGAAGGACGATAATATAACTATATTCAACATTGTATAAGATTTTGTATGATTTAATCTGGCGAATGACGATCATGAACACAAATCTCAAATCATAATTAATTTTAAATAACAAGATCTTCCTCTTATTACTTTCTAGATATATAGTTGTTTAATGGGATGAGTATACAACATGTACGTAGAACATGAAATTTTTTTAACATACAATTATTATTGGAAGTAATGGTGACGATAACTAGTCGTAAATAAAATATTTATTTAATAACCCTTCAATTATGAGTTAATTAAATAATATATTCCACTTCATTTTAACCCACACTTAATTCCATGAATCCATGGGCATACATTTCATTAACAATTAGTTATACTATTATTAATAATGAAAATATCATCTACGTCTTTTAAAAAATAATTAATTATATTATCAACTCATTTTTAATAAAATAAAATGATTAACAATTAATAATAATCCACACAAAATATTTTCGACATTATATATTATATGTTTTTGTTAATATAACACAATAAAATAGTCAAGGGTTGAAATAGCATTTTTTAAAAAATTTCTTTCAATATTTTTACATGTCGGTCGGGGGGCACGGGCACGCAGCCTTCTCGAAACCACGTTTCACAATTACAGTGTGCCGCGTGTACACTCCACCTGACGCATACTATAAGCCCTTTACACTAAACTAAAGCAATGTGTGTGTATATATATATATATGTATGTATATGCATCTTCCTATTCAGAATTAGCGAGTAAAGGCTGCTTTTCTATTTTGCTGTTGTTAGTTACAGTGTTAGCTCCAGCTAGGGTTCCTAGTTCCGACTTGGAGAAAATGGCAAACTATGCGGACCATGGAGAACCAGCTCGCCACACCGACGAGAATGGCAACCCACTTCGCCCTCCGGGCGAATACGGCAACCCAATTCGCCAGACGGACGAGTATGGCAACCCCGCTCACCACACTGGTACCATGGGAGACTACGGAGCCACTGCCAGCGACGCCGGGTACGGCGTCGATACTGGCGTTGGACACCAGCAGCACCAGACCCTTTCCGACATGCTTCACCGCGCCGGCAGCTCTAGCTCGGTCGGTCCCTCTTACCCCTCTCTCTCTCTCTCTCGACATGTTATCCAGTTGTTTGATTTCTGTTGTCGTTTATTAATTTTGGGCAGTCGGAGGATGACGGACATATAAAGGAGAAGAAAGGGCTGAAGGAGAAGATAAAGGAGAAGCTAGCAGGCGGGCACAAAGAACAGTCGCATGGCACCGCCGCCGCGAGGCCAGGAGGCGGCGGCGGCGGAGAGCACCACGAGAAGAAAGGAATTATAGACAAGATTAAGGAGAAGCTGCCTGGAGGCCACCGCCACTGAAACCCCATATAGGTCATATATATTATGCGTTCATGCAATCTCGATCGTCTTCGCCGGAGCCGTCATAATCGTTCTCGTCGTTTTGTGTGACCGCAAGGATGTATCGCCGGCGGGACAGGCGGAAGTTATCTAACTCGTCCCGGACGCTTCTCGTCGCGTCCAGCTTTAATTCTGTACTGCGTGGCTGCTCTGCTTTCTTTTCTTTTTTTTCTTGAGAAGTCTTACTTTTGTTTCTAATTTTTAGAATCTATTGCAACTTCTGTTTATTAGTAAAACTTTCTTTTCTTTTTACAAAATTTAAAACCTAGTATGCTGCCCCCACGTGCCTTCCCCCCTCAAAATTCGATTAAAATTATTTTTGAGGAGTCGATCCATAAGGCCAAACAATCTTATCGACGCACTTATTGAATGGGATAAAATGATGAAATTTTTTTCGTTCATTTTACAAATTTATTTGCAAAATAATGATTGGTGAGGTGGTAATGACAACGAAGTGATGGAGATGAGATAAGGCAAGATAGCGAGACGCGACGACGAGATAGCGACCATGGGGGAAGCAAGATAATAGAGCAATGGCCCACTTTACAAATTTGCAAAGTGCGAAAGTAATTTTGTCATTTTATCCCTATTTGATAATGACATTAGTTATTCTTTATGACTCCCAAGACTTTTCTATCTTTGAGTTATTTATCGGAAAAATAAGATCATTTAACATAGTTTCACTTATCACCATAAATAAGGGGTGTTTTATCATTTGGTATGATACCTATCGTATTCACATTTTTTTTTATATTTGAGTATTTTATATTTTTTAAATATTAATTTAAGTATCAGAGAGATTATGCAAAAATTCTCACTTATGTCCCTAATCAATTTTCTTTTCGAATAAGTGATTCATTGCTCATATGTGTCATCTATTAGTTTATTCCACCTAGAGATAATTGTCTATCACTTTAGAGGGTCGCTCATCATTTGGATAAAATCACACATTGGTCATTTTAAGGCAAATTTTCATACTTAAATACAATTGTCATATCTAGCAATTTTCAGATAAAAGGATAATATTGGTATTTTTTTAATTATTAATTATATTGGTATTTTTATAATATTCTTAAAAAATAAAAGAATAAGATGAGATGTAATTTGTGTATAGAATTTGAGTGAACAATTGTCGTTTTTGTCTTTAGAATTTTAGATAATAGGGTATTCATTGTTTTTTGAGTTGCTATTTAGATAGTTTAAAGTTCTTATACGTGAGAGTATTTTCGTAAAAAATTTTAAATCAAGTTATTTTTTGTATTAGTTAAATGTTAGAGAATGAGTTGTTACAAAATAAGTAATTATAGAAATAAATTATTATAAATGTAATATTTGTAAGGAAAATAATTGTGATGGATCTTTAAAATATAAGAGTTTTTAATAATAATTTAATTTATTATATCATGACGTATAAAAGTAAACGTGGGTAAATGGTCAATTAAATTGATTTAAAATTGTATTTAATTATAAAATAAATGACAAATTCATATTTTTTTAACTAAAATTATGTAAAATTATTATAATTTCTAAATTAGGATTTAAACACTTATAAACATATAATAATTCGATTATAATTTAAAAAATAAGCAAAATGTCTGATTTGGTTATCCTATTTTTCATTTTCATTTATAAAGGAAGAAGAAAGGTGCAAAGAAGAGATAAAGTGCAAACGCCAGCCTTCTGAAATCCGAAGCATCGAAGAGGAAACTCGAATGGAGCTGGGTCTCCATCTCCGGCGGCATAATGCTGCAATTCTCCAACCGAGGGCAAGAAGGGACAAGGATAACCACTATTATCCTGTGTACTGTTCGTGTTTTTGCTCTTCCTCTAGTCATCTCATCGCCGTCGCGTACAAGCCTCTTCTCCGGCGCCGGTTTCCCTTCCGTGGTCACACGCGATTTCATCTTAAGGCAGCTTCTATCAGTGTTAGTGTTCATAAAACTACTGGTACTAGCCGTAATAGCACTAGACCTAGGAATTGGAACAGGAACAGGAAGTCCGGGGTGGACGAGAAACGACTCTTGTACAATTATAGTCACGGAGACGAAGCAGAGGACTACGAGGAAGATGAAGGTGATGAAGAGGAGGAGGATTATGCCGAAGCGAGCTCCTCATCATTTTCGACATTGCTGTCGTTGAGTGAGAAGCCGGACAGGAACATGGCCTTGCTCGACGATTACGAGATGGAGGAGGAGGAGCAGCACCTCCATTCCCTCTCCGAATCTAACCTTCATCATCGTAGCGGTTCGCTTCTCTTCTTTTGCCCTAATCAATCTTTTTGGTCCTTTATCCTAACCATCCAAGTATATTTTATTTTTTCATCTTTTTGCCCGTAATCCATTTTGTTCATCTTGATTTTTGGACAAAAAGCAACCATTCCTAATGATGCTAGCAAATTTATTCCCTTAATAGTTAACTCGTTCCCTATTTCGTTGTAAGCATGCAGCCAGGATGCAGGATTAACAGGGAATCAGTGAGTATTTTCAATTTTCGGAACCCTCTCTAAAAAATTTGGCAACATAAAACTTAGACCAAACTGTTTGTTACTCTAAAAATCTGATTTAACCCATACCTGGTAATCACTGGTTACTTAGTTGAAACTTGCAAGATCAACAAAATTGTTCAGAGAAAAAGAAGAATGGAAAACCACCATTGAGTCTTGAAAAAAAAAAAAAAAGAAGAAGGAAGAAACCGCAACACTGTTTCTTTACTTTTGAAAATGCAGTGCCAGTTTATATGGGTTCTTGTCAATTTTATTAAAAATTGTAGGAGAATTATAAATTTATTCATATACATTGTATTGTTGTCAAAATACAACAATAAATTTACACCTATGGAGAGTATTTGTCTTAAGTGTCTAGTTTCTAAGAGATCTGTAAAATAGAAGACAGTTAGGGGCGCGAGGTGTCTTTTTGTGGACCCTTCAATGCTTAAGTTAGTCTTAGCCAAAAAACAGAAAAATATTTAGGTAACTCGTGTAGAAGTTATTGTGCACCTTGATTGGATGGATAACTCCTTATTTATAGAGGTTAAGATTGTTAGGTAGAGGAGCATCCGCATCTTCCAGGGTTGTTTGTTCCTGATCTCTAGGCAAAAATCTCAGAGGTGAGTTGACGCATTCCTAACGGACTATAAGCTGAAGGGCCCCTTAGAGATTGTATCTCTGGGACTCGAGAAAGGCTCCCAGGAGGTTTCCTGAGGATTGCTCTATCGAGAAGGTCTCCCAGGCCTCCCTATTTGGGCTTCTTCCACTTGGGCTTGGGCCCACTTTCTTGGGCACATCACATTGTATAATGGTTTATTAAGAACCGTAAATATCATTGTAGTTTTAATATCTATCTATACTATATAGTAAACACCATGTTTTAGTGTTATGAAGCCCTATCAATAAAGTGTTTTCCTAAAATATCTTCTATATGTATTGGTTAAAAAAGAAAAATAACGATGTTGACAAGATTTGAATTCATATCTCTAAATAATAACTATTTTTTCAAACAACTTTACCACTATACCAAGACTCATTTTGTTTAAACTTTGTCTAGAAAAATTAAAAAGTGAATTGTAACTATCAATGCCAAATGCCACCCAATGAATTTTATTTAAATTTTTTTATTTTTTGCACGTGTGTAGCATGAGCCACCCCTTTAGTAGAAAAGTGCACCTTGCACTTTCCTCTTTCTTTCCATTGTATTAAGACTGCAAGAGGGATTTTAAGCTTTTTTTATAAGCCATTAATGTGACTTATTCAATATTTAGTAAACTGATAATGCGGTTTATGAAGAAAATTTAATAGTTCTTTGAGGCCTTTAATGAAATAAAAAATAACCCATATTATAAACCAATACCGTGTTTTCAAAAGTAAAGAAGAAATTGGTATTGGTACTGCAGTTTCTTTTTTATTTTTGCATGATGTTTTTTTATTTTCTTCTCTCTGAGCAATTTTGTTGCTCTCTTAATGAAGTAATCAGTGATTGATGGGCATGGAATGAATCATAATTTTAGAGTCACAAATAGTTTGGTTTGAGTTTATGTGTAACAAATTTTTTAGATAGGGTTTCAAATTTTGAAAGAACTCAGCAATTAGTATTGTATTAACAGAATGATAATATTTTACTATCTCTCTGTCAGAAATAGGCATATACAAAATTAAAAGATTTGATAGGAACGTATGATTGTAAAGCTTCTCCAGCAGATTTTAACTTCTGGTTCTTGGCTGCAACAGGAATCCATCCACGAGTAGTAGATGACACTTGTAAAAGAAAAATGATTCCTGTTCCACTGAATGGTACTTGTAATTTTTCATCTTGTTAGGGTCATGACACTACAGGGAAGAAAAAAATGAGATAAAAAGCTCATTTTCCTCCTTCAAAACTACCTTTTCTTTGCTGTCTGTCTTTGTTAGTTGTGGAAGGTGTATTGACTGGTAGCATTAAGTGGGATTGGTGCATATTGCTTAAGATTTCTTTCTGCAAGTCACATGTGGAAAAGTGATGTGCCAATTAAGAACTTCTGCATATAAAATTTTAACTAGAAATTTTTTATATACAATTCTGGTTTTTAGGAGGGTGAGCTTGGTAGCAACTGATGTTGAGAGAACTGGACTGGAACAGTCTGTTCACTTGAAAAAACTGGGAATTGGTAGATGGCTTGGTCTGCTTAACAGCAAAAAACCAGCTGATGAATCACTGAAATGGCCAGTTGAACCAGGAACCAGATGAATTTACTGGGTGTCTCATTTGTTTCTTTTTTACTTTTCTATTTTAAATTTAGAAGTTAGAGAAGATAGCAATAATTTGGGAGATTTTGAAGTTGTTAATGTCAACACTTTTGATACCGTCTTATCATTTTAGTGGTTTGAATCTGATCCAAAATAAAGTAGAAGGAGAACGAAATGAAAACATTTACAATGATTTGTAATTTGGATTTTGTTCATGTATGGACATTTTTTTTAAAAAATTTTGAATTGTAATTTAAATATTTTATCTTTACTTTTATTTCATTTTCACCCTAAACTTGTGTTGATATTGTTGTATGGTATTTTTTCTTAATTGTTGGCGAATTTTATTTAGTAAAATTGTCTATTATAGTATTATGTGATGGATTTTAATTTTTTATTTTTTAGATCTCATTTATAATTATCATGTATTTATTTATTTACGTAGCGTTTGTTAACCAAGATATAGACTGAAAAAGGTGGGATATGGAAAACATCCTGGACAAAAGTGCTTTCTATTGTGTTTGTTAAATTTTTTGGAAAGAAGTCACATGACTTCTTATTTTGAACTTTTAAGATAAATTTATCCTTTCCCCTGCTTTGGATAACTTATCTTGAAATTTACAGATAAGTTATTTTGATAGAGTCTTTATCTTACTCATTTTAACAAACAAACACTACCTTAATAAAAATAAATCCTAGTTCAACTGCGATTTGGTCATGTGAGAAGAAGACTAATAGTGACTCCTGTGAGGAGAGTTGATAAAATGGAACAAGTAGTTAGCACAAGAGGTGGAAGAAGACTAAAAAAAACTTGGTGAGGGACACTTAGGTTTGATATTAAGTATATGGTGTCACATCCCTAGGGTTAGTTAGGGTTGTGATAGGAATTGTTGAAGAAATCAGATTTAAAGAAATGAAGAAGTTGGAAGAAATCAGTAGAAAGAGGGAGAGGAATTAGAGAAGAAATGAGAGGGAGATTAGAATTCTTAGAGAGAAATCAGAATATCATTTATCATTTCAAAACATATCCTCCAATCTCTTACAAGTAGCCTTTATATAGGCATTAGCTAGCTGTTAATTGATTCCTAACAAGCACCCATGTGCTTCTAACAATTTGTAAAATATCTCGTAACAACTATTATAAGCCTATTACCATATTACCCCTTTATTGCTCCTAGAGTCATGGCATATGGGTGGGCCTTTCAAAAGATATGGCCATTGAGAGAAATGAATAAAAACCTAGAATTCATGTAGTTGACCCCACAAATGCTTGATATGTTTTGTTGACTACAGTTTAAGCCCAGTCCAACCATTGACCCTTGAACCTCTCTTATCTAGGGGGCTAGGGCTCGGGTTCCGACCCAGTCTTACTCGCTTCGCCTGTGTGCCCATGCAGGCGGGGCCGGGGGGTTGGGAGGGTGTGACGGTCCTGGCCGAAGGTGGTTGTGTATTGGGGACCCCTCGATTCCCCATGATTTGGAAAAAAAAAAAAAAAACTCTCTTATTCAATACCCTAATTTGAATTTTAGGACATTGATAGCAATAAGAAGTTTTTTTTTTTTGTGAGTAGACAGTTATGGGTTTAAGTTGTGGAAATAGCCTCTTTATAGAGTTATGGTAAGGCTGTATACAAAAATGATTTTCCCCTGACCTATGCAAAGCTGGGACCTTGTGCACAGAGAATGCCCGGGCAGTTCCAGTTTTTCAGCTGGGGCTGACCACTCAACATTTTGCATTGCATCCATAGTTTAGTATTATAGGGCTTTCTTGCTCTTCTTACAAGAAGGGTACCGACCAGGTAATTTGCTTATTTTGTTTTTTTCTCTTTTAAATCTTGGAGGTACATTCAGCTGACATGACTGAGTTAAATGGGATCTAGAGGAGTATCATCATTTAGAAATATTACAGCACTTTTCTGGCTTGTAGTCAGTGCCTTTTGCTTTAATTTTTTGTTTTTTGGGAATCATTCTCTTGTAACTTTTGTGCTTTTTGCGGTAAAATATAGGATATGTTGCTGTACTTGGCAAGCCAAATGTGGGAAAGAGTACTCTATCCAACCAGATGATAGGGCAAAAACTGTCAATTGTTACTGATAAACCTCAAACTACAAGACATCGAATTCTTGGTATATGTTCTGGTCCAGAGTATCAGGTTTGGAAATTTTCTAGGTGACGTGTGATTGTGGCTGATTTGATTTTTTTTGTCATGTAATTTGTTTGCTCTCACGGTAGTGACATTAGATTGATTGAAATTCAATTGGATACTAGAAGTTTCAGGTTCTCAACATGGTCCTAACTTCTAATGAAAGATCTTTTGTGTTAGATGATCTTAACCATCTGTCACATTTCGTTGAATAATCAATGCCACCTTTGAGTGAATAATGCAAATTCTGTAGTTTTCAAGAATCTGTTTATTTCTTTGTTACCCACTTGGAATATGTTAAGAGCATCATAAACTGTTCTTTGGTCATTGTTTTTATTCAAAGAAGTTAGCATTTCTAGATTTCGGTGTACACTCAAAGATCATAAGCACAAAGCTCTTTATCTTTCGATCTACTGAACAATGTAAGAGGTGAAGCTTATTTTTCTATTTAAGATTTTTCATCTTTCCTGGGTATATTCTTCTAGATGATACTGTATGATACACCTGGTGTAATTGAGAAGAAAATGCACAAGTTGGACTCAATGATGATGAAGAATGTCCGAAGTGCTGCCATCAATGCAGACTGTGTGCTGGTTGTCGTTGATGCATGTAAAGCACCTCAGAAGGTTTGGTTCTTCATTGGGGCACATTAATTGTGGAAGTTTGTCTCCTTTTCCCTATTTATTTATTTTTACTTAATTGTTTGTTTGTTTCTAGATAGATGATATCTTGCAAGAGGATGTTGGAGTTCTCAAAGAAAAACTTCCTACTTTACTGGTCTTAAATAAGAAGGATCTGATCAAACCTGGTGAAATTGCAAAGAAGCTTGAGGTTAGGACCTTGTAATATCTATTACTACGTGCTGTGAATAGGCGGACTCATTTTCAAGGTTAATTGTGATATGATCAGTTAGTAGTAACAAAAACAAACATAAATCCTTTTTCTTGTTGAGGTTATTTGCATAATTCATAAATTTTAGGTCCGGCACAACATCGTGACCATTTTTGGTTGTCGAAGATAAGCCATCTGGTGTATCTGTGATTCCTGCATGTAATGCTTGTTAGGCTGGGGCCTCCTGGGAATACTTTCCTAAAGGTTTATTTATTTTTTTGATAAGTAAGATTATGCCACTTGGAACCTAGTGGGGGAGCTATAGAGGCTCACAAGACTTGAATTTGAGACTTTGGGCTCACTGGGGCTACCACCCACTAATAGTCTACAATTCAGGTGGTTTGCTAAAGGTTATATTTTATTTTACCTTTGTTCCCCAATTTCTTTCTGAATAAAAAAGCTTGATGTGTAGTTAATTCTGATCTGGTCAGAACGACGTGTAACTTTATTGGTGCTTTCGTTAGTTCAACCCACCTACAATTCATCTCAGGCTCCTTATTTTGTATATGAAAAATCTTTTCTAGCGTTCATCTGGATAATGTGGATGCTTTTGTTCTTTGTCTCTATTATCTTGTATCTCAAGCCAATGCCATTTTCCTTGCAGTGGTATGAGAAATTCACTGATGTTGATGAAGTCATACCTGTGAGTGCCAAATATGGTCATGGAGTGGATGATGTAAAGGATTGGATACTATCAAAGCTTCCGGTTGGGCCCGCATATTATCCAAAGGCATGCAGCCATTTAACTATCTTTTATATATATATATATATATATATATAGATGTGTGCACTTTTGCCTTACTATGATCACCATTATACACTGTGTATGCACTTGCATAACAAGTCTTCCCTCCAGCTATGAATTGGCAGTATCTTTTGCCAGATCTCTTGCTTCATCTTTTCTAGACCATACAGGCATTGCGTTGGGAAAACTTCTGAAACAATATTGAGTACCATAGGATTTCTGTTAGTTACTTGGAATTCCACATCATCAATTTTTTGCGAGAATAAAAAGGTCAGTAGAGGTATAAAGTAGTTAAATTTCTGTTTCTATGGTCTGTGATTCTTAACTCGTAGTGAATTGGCAGTTCACAATGCTTGTAGTGATTCATAATGTCTTCACTAGTATGGCATGCTTTGAACATTTTCTTCAAAATCAATTTTCTGTGTATTTCTATAATTCCATGGGGAAATATTATATTTCAATTCCCTATATTTAGCAGGATTCGCATGACATGCCTTTTTGCAGGAGGCTTATAGGTGAATAGCTCAGAGGTCTTCTACATTGTTTCTTGAGTGCACAAATATTACCAACCTATATGCTGTTAGGAACTTAGGAACCTCATGGATGTCAGTTTCTCTCACAAACAAAAATTTCCATAAAAAAAAAAGAGATGTTTCTCTTTGTGGAAGCATCTAGTGTTCTGTTATGATAGTTATTGTTGTTGCTGTTATGTTTATAATAATTGCTGTTGTTATGTTTTTGATTATTGATGTTGTAGTCGTATAAGTCTTGTAAGGCGGTGCCTCTCTATTGTTAAGTAAGCTGCATATATAAGCAGCTCACTATTTCTTTTGTAGGTGTGATCTTATTTTGATCTTTTAAGTAAAATTCTGCTTGAGGTATTTTTCTCTCTCGTGTTCTGTTTTCGATCTTGCCCTAGGGTTTATTACATGGTATCAGAGCCATTGCTCTTCTCTAATGGCCTCGAATCAAGTTCTTAGTTCGTCCTCCTCTCCTTCTCCTCGAATCCTTCTTGTTTCCATTAGCAAAAGAAATATAGGAAGGCCAAAAAATTTGGTGGGAAACTTTTATTCGGTGGAATAAATATAATGATTTTACAAAAGATGTTGTTGCCAAGATACAACAATGAATTTATTTGGTTGGAAATGTCGTTGCCTGGCCGCTTGAATCTTCAAAGAAAGGAATAGTCAAAGAGTGCGGGAGAGTTCTCGCGCAAATGCTGTGATACTTAAGTCAGACACTGAAGATGCTGAAAATAGTAGAACAGAATTTTCACCAGTATCAGAGACATACGTTTTTTGGAATAAGTGTGCCTATTTATAGAGGAACATGGAGTAATCCAAAATAGTTCAGGATTAGAATTCTTATAAATAACGTCTATCTTGACTTTTGGGAACCTTGTTAGGATTTGGATTCTTATAGATGATGGTTATCCTCGTAATATTTTTAGAATTAGAATTCTTTATGAATAATTGTCTTTCCTTTTCTTGAAATATTCAGAGGGATTTTTGCATATCGGAGTTATCCTGTTTTGCGTGTTGCGTTGGACCCCCTTGTATTTTGGGAAAATGTTTTTGGCAGCGGTGCTGCTCCCGGGGCCACGACAATGGCACGGCGGCCATGGCTGTAGTGGTCACACTGCGGGTGCCCTGGTGGCCCCCTGATGGTGCCACACGGGGGGGCAACTCCCACGAGAGGTCCCCGCGGGAGGTCTCCCACATTTGGCTGGTCCGCGGGGGCACCACCTGTGGGCCCTTGGAGGGGCCGCAGGGTGCCACTTGCGGCCTCTTCCGCCACCTGCAACCACTTTTGTTGGGCAGCGGAAGTGCCCCCGTGGCCCTGTCCAAGCTGCGCTGCGGGCCCTCGTGGCCGCCTTGGCTGGACCCCGTGTCCTTGCGGCCACCTAGGCTGGGCTGCAGGCCCTCAATCGCTGTTGTTGGGTCGGCCCATTTATTAATTTTATTGTAATTTGGTACTCCTTTTGTACTATGGCATATCAGATGTAGTTATTGATAGAGATAATTGGCAAGCTAAATCCATGTTACTGACCCTTTGTAATGGGATTTAAGGCTTCTTGTTGTCGTTGTATCCTTGTTGTATTGATATAATTTATTTTTTCAAATCTGGCTTGGTCATTTGAAATAATTTAGATTAATTTTCTGACTTGAAATTATCAAAGCCATTCATCTTTTAGTGAATCTGTTCTGCGTTCTCTGCCCCTCTTCTGCTTTGCTTTTGTCATTTATTTATGTCAATAGAGTTTTTAAATTTAATTGCCATATGATTTCAGGATATTGCTAGTGAGCACCCAGAAAGATTTTTTGTTGCTGAAATTGTCAGGGAAAAGATCTTTATTCAATACCGCAATGAAGTTCCTTATGCATCCCAGGTACACAGATAGTTTCCTAGAACTCAAATGTCTCTTCATCTTAGAGCTTCTCGTATTATATTCAGCATTATCTGATGAAGAATTTGGTTTATCAATCTTACAGGTTAATGTAAGAAGCTACAAGACTAGACCAAATGCAAAAGATTTTATTCAAGTTGAGATTATTGTAGAGAAAAACTCACAAAAGATCATCCTTATAGGAAAGGTAAGCTGATGCTTTTGCTCATTGCATTAATTTAATTGCTGTTGCTGTGGGGTTGTTTGCAATGTAGATTACTAGACAAAATGGTGGTATTAGGCTACTGTGGTTTGAACTTGAAATCAAACTGCCTTTTTGTCTTCTGGGTTTGGGTAGGTGATTACTGATGGGGATTGATTTATCATGTTCTGATTTATCATTATTATTTAGATGACAGAGTTATATTTGATTTAGAGATTATAATCAATTTTTATATTGTTTCCCATTTTGATTAAGATTAGATTTAGATTTAAATTAGGATTTATTTTGTTATTTGGATTTGTTTCTATTAGATGATTGTAGATATTATATCATTTGGATTGGAATCATATTAGAATTTAGATTCCTAATCATACTATTATTAGGTTTAGTTTAGGCCTATAAATAAGGCTCATGATGTAACATTTTATTCAGTTCTTGATAAATACAGTTGATATTTGAACAAAACTGACTTCTTTCCTTATCTTCTTTCACGCATTTATCATTAGCTGAACCGGATTCTCCAACAATATTGAAATAATTGAATTTCTCATTTGGTTATTCTCTTCTCTTCTCTTCTTCTCTGAGTTCTCTCTCTTGGCTTTACTTCTTCTCCTCCTCCTCTCTTTTCCCTATTTTCTGCAATTATTTATTGCTGGCCACCATCAATTTTGGTATCAGAGTAGACTTCGATTCTGAGTTCCATAAGTTTTCTTGAGTTTTTGGAGTTGAGAGTTTCTGACAGTAATCAGAAGCAGTTAGAAATCTTCGTAGCCCTAGAAACTTTCAGAAAATCCTTAACCATCAAAGCGACAACAACAGCAACCTCTTAGCCATCAAAGACCTTCAATGTCGATGAGCCTCACCAAGATTGTTGGAGCCCTCGCCAACCTTTTTGAAGATATCTGCCAGCCTCGTCGCAAGCTTTACTGGGAGTGAAGGTCCCAAACTAAGCCACTATTTAAAGCAAGCAGAAGCTGCTGCAAGCCCAAACTCTTGCTGCAACCCAAGTCAGGTTGTTTCTTTCCTTCACTGGCTCAATTTTCCGTTTGCTGAATTAATGTTAATTTATTTTTGGGTGAATCTCAGCAATTTTGAAGGTTGAAGATGTTGCTGTTGTTGTTGCTTCTGGTAGTTGCTGCCTATTGTTGTTGATGGTTTTGCTGAAAGTTTCTAGGGGTTTGAAGATTTCTAGCTGCTTTTGTTTTATGCCAGAAATTCTTAACTCCAACAACTCAAGAAAACCAATGGAACTCAGAATCAAAGTCTGCTCTGATACCAAAATAGATGCAGGGCAGCAATGAAGAATTGCAGGAAGTAAGGAAGAAAGAGGAAATTAAGAAGAAGAGAAAGAATAGCCAAAAGAGAAAGAGTCATTACCAATGTATTCAATAATCAAGAACTGAATAAAATAGTGCATCATAAGCCTTATTTATAGGCCAAAAGTAAACCTAACTATAGTATCTAAATATGATTCCAATTCAAATCCTATAATTATCTAACAAAAATGGAAACAAATCAAAATAACAAGATAACAAAAAAATCCTAATCTAAATCTAATTTCTATAATCAAAATAGGAAACATGTCCCCTATTAGTGGGGTAAGTCTGAAAAGCATATATCTCATGGGGATGGGGGGAGTTATCAGGGCCAGGCTGGAGTCCTCTTGTAATAAAGGCCAATCAGGCCTCAGTTAAGGAGCAGGTGTCAAGCCTGGACTGGTTTGGCAAGTGCAGATACAGTGGATAGACTTTTAAGAACTTTATTAGCTGGCCCACATAACTGTTTCACCCTCTAGTCATGTAGGATAGGGGTAACAGAGTCGGCAAACCCACACTATAGAATAATGGGATCATCCCTTAAACCAACTGTTGGATTAGCATTGAATGTGGAAATAAACCTATATCATTGAATTTCCATGGTTCTGTCCACCCAGATTGGTGTTGGCCTCAATGCACCATCACCTTTTCTTACAATTCCTTTGAGCTAAGCATCAGTATTCAATGCTTTTGAAATCTTCCTTTGAGGCATTTATGAGCAGCATAATAGGTTGTGCTTGTTCCACATGATACTAGAGAGAGGACATCTGCAATGATAGATGTTGGTCTAATGAGCTGTGCTTGGTAACGTGGTACAAGAGAGTGGACGTCTGGAATTATAGACATTTGTCCAATGAGCTCCAATCAACTTCAGAAGTGATGCCTCATGTGAAACAAACTGAATTTCATTGGGGGTTTGCTTTGAAAAGCTAGTGCATTCTATAAGATTGGAACAGAAGTGAAGTCCTGGCTGGACCTTGGAGACTCTTTGAGTTTGATATAATGACTGCGTGTTTGATGATTTGTTTAACATTAATGTAATGCACTTTTAATTGGGAAGACACTAGTAATGTTGTAATAATGTACCTATAGTGATGGAATTTTAGAGGTTTCAAATTGTTTGAAATAAGATGAAACTTTTAAACCATGTACATGTGTGCATGCTTGTGTACACACGTCCATGCTGCTTCCATGTGCTAACTTTGTGTTGAAAACCTGCAGGAAGGGAGAGCACTTAAACTACTAGCAACTGCTGCTCGGCTTGATATAGAAGATTTTTTGCAGAAGAAAGTTTTTCTGGAGGTACTACTTACTATAACTAGTTAGATAATTAGTTACGCCCTGTTATTGCAAATTAAAATATTGCAGCCTTGATGGTGTACAATAATAATTAAGCTGTGGTTTGTGTTTTCCAAAAAAAAACGAAGTGGCTGGCTTGGTAGTATTATCTATTAAACAGTAGTTAAAAGGGAATTCAATTGTTGAACAGATTGAAGTGAAAGTAAAAGAGAACTGGCGGCAAGACGAGGGGCTTCTGAAGTACTATGGCTACGGGGGCCAAATTCAGGCTTTATAGTGTAAACTTGAATGCAAGTTTGTTAGCCTATGCAAAGTTATGTTGTAGTCAGGTATTGTACCTAACATGAGTTCTATTCTCATTCTCAATGTGAACTGGGAACTTTTAACTGTTGTTTGCATTTCTTCCCCTGTTGTACCTTCTGCTTTTCCTTTCTTTTAGGGGATTAATCAGTTTTTGGATATTGACCCTCCAGATTATCATGGCAGAGCTCTATGATAAATGGAATTGTTGCCAAGATTTATTTCACTTAAAAACTCCAACGTTTAAGTTTGTTGGGGTTTTGGAATCAGCTTCTTTGCCAAAAGGAAGGGTAAACTTACATTGGTGAACAAATGTCAATTAATAGGATTGTTAGTTGAAGTTGATTTGCAGCCGCTAATCAATCACTAATCCTCCAGGCTGTGCATTTGTTTCAAAGCAAAGCATTCAAATGGCCAATTGATGATGGTTCACAGAAATCATGGAGAACCTTTTGACCTATAGCTGGGTGTAAGCACAGGAGCTTAAACTATTCAGTTACTTTAAGAATCTCTTTTGCCAATGTTTGTTTGTTTGTAGCTAAAAAGGTCAATGCTTTTGTAAATTGTGTTTGTAAGAGGAATATACCGTGTATATAAATGATTTTCTCCACTTCCTTTCCAACTTTATGAAATGGATAGTCCAGCGGGTCATGATGTTCATTAGGTTTAAATGGGGTTCAGTAATTGACCCATTTATTTTATTTTATCTTATATTTTGTCAATTCCCTTTTGCCCCCGACTCATCCATATTACTTGCAGAAAACCTTTCATGATTTCACTTAAAATGGACTCTTAATATACCGTGGCTTACACTATAATGTCTAAAAATAAAGAAACTTAAACGGGGTAACAATTTGAGTTACAAAAATTTAATTATGGGTTGTGTTATTGGTTGGATATAAAAAAAAATTGTAATTGTAAGAGAGTATTTGTTTTGAACTTTTAGTTTTCGGGAGATTTATAAAATAGAACCAATTAAAGGTGAAAGGTGTTTCACACGCGAGCTCTCTCATACTTAAGTTAGTCCTTCTTTGAGTAAAAATGTATGAATAATAAATTCGAAATTTGAATAAAGTTCTGAGTATATTTTAGATAAATAGATTATTTTCTATTTATAAATGGTGAAATTGATAAGTGTAAGAATACTTCATTTTTTGGGATTATTTTTTTTTTTGAATTTTCAAGCAAAGACATCGGAGGTAAGTTTTTATACATTTTTGTAGTTTTTTGACTTAGGCAGTTCCTCAAATACCATGTATGAGGGGGTTGAATAAGCTCTTAAAAATGTCTCTCGCTATTTGGGATTAAGTGACTTGATAAAACTTTCAAAAGGGAATCCTTATGGTATCGAAATAGGTTTTTGATAAATGTTACTTATGTTTTTAACGAATTTTCTTTAAGTAAGTCAAATGAGATATTCAATTAAATAATATTTAGGATCACTTGAAAATGGTTCTTGAAAGATCAATTAGATTGAAGATTGCCTTTTTAAAAAAAAATTCGATGACTTTTCGAGTTTCTTTCTTTTGGATTTTTTTTGGGTTTAGACTTATTTTTTTGGATATAACAGATTAAATAATAATTTATGATCAAGATTTTTGTAAATATTTTGATTAAAAATCTAACCATATGAAAAAAAAAAATATAGATTGCGCTGAACTCATTAAAAATTTTGAATAAAATTAATTAATTTTATTGATTTGCCTTAGGAATTCAAATTTAATCGATTAATTTTATTTTCTTTTTAATTCAACTCGATTTATCAAAAAAGAGTTTTAAATATCTTATTAGTAAGATTCTTTTACAAGATCGAACCATTTAAATACAGAGAAAACTTTCAGTTCCCAGGTTGAGGGGAATCCACCGCACGTTTGGCATCCACGTGCCCCGGGCGGGGGTGTTTGTGCGAAAAACAAAAATTCTGGGGGGTCAAGTGGCAATTGGGACATTGCCTCTCCCATTTCTCCCCTCCCGATAGGTGAAGTTGTCCAAAAAGGGCCAGGCCAGGCCAGGAGGGCTCGCAAATCCACCAGCCGTTGGATCAACGGAGAGCGTAAACAATTGAGAGGAATACAGGCGTCGTTCTCTGGTGGTCTGGCTTTTCCATGATTTTCTTTCGTCCGTTGCTTTCGTGGAATTGAAGAAGCAGTGAAAAAGCGACCAATGGAGCTCCAAATCAAGGTGGCGCAGGCCGTCCATGTCCTCAATCACGACTCGCAATCCTGCAACCGCGTCGCTGCCAACCAATGGCTGGTTCAGTTCCAGCAGACCGACGCCGCTTGGGAGGTCGCCACCTCTATCCTCACCTCCTCCGATCACCGCCACCACCATCCCCAGCCTTTTCTCAACGATTTCGAAGTCGAGTTCTTCGCCGCTCAGATTCTCAAACGAAAGGTACCTCCTCCATCTTTTCTCCTTAGCCTACGCCCCTAGTTACACGCGTTTTCGGCGATGTTGTTCGGCTCTTTGACAATGTCTAGATTTGTGGAAGAAGGAACTCGACACCAATCTACTGCTATAGCTGCACTGTACTCCGCACAAATTCAGCGGCCGTAGCGACCTAGGTCAATTGAGCTTGATATCTGTAAACTCGCGCTTACTGATTTTCTAGATGCACAAATTAGGGTTATTGTAAGATTAATTCATCGGAGAAATAACGGGTTTGGTTCTGGATATTTCGTGCTAATTCCTTCCTTCCTTCCTTCCTTTTCACTGATTTGCCTAGGTTTACTAGGGTGAAAAGAACTTGAATTTCGTGCTACTTCCTTCCTTCCGTCCTTCCTTTTCACCGATTGGAACTTGAATTTTTAGTTGGAAATAAAAATGAAAAGATAATAGAACTATTTTATGTATATGCATTTTCAAATATACACCAAATAAAATTTATTTTCCTACTACCAATCCTAGTGCGAAATTTAGCCCAAAGTCTTTATCTGACTCATGTTAGCTACGCGGTTTCTATTTTGTGCAAAAAGGGTTACAGCTCCTTGATTGAGGAAGGCGGATTAGTTCTGGAATCATATTGTGATTTGGACCTGCACTTTTTTGTTTTCTAGAGGGTACAGACACACATGAATACCTCCAATATATAAAATCATTGTTAAGTTGCTAACATAAATAAAAATAAAAATCAATCCAAATAAAAATTGCAATGAGCAGAAACGTGAGCAAATTTTGGATACAAGTTTGAAAAAAGAAAAAAAGGAAGGAAAAAGTGAAACCAAACTCATCAATGAAGAAAACTAGGAAAAAGAAAAGGAAAAACTGACCTGATAAACAAACAGGTACGGCAAGTTAACAACATCATCAAATTAAGCAAGAAAAAGTGTCATGGAAACAGGAAAAGAGAGGAAAGGTTTGGCCAATGGGTTATGGACATCGTTGGGGCTGAGCTATCTAAGTTTGTCAGATAAATTATAAGAAGAACAAGACATAAAGAGGGATAAATATTGTGCAGTTCTGCTGGACTTTTTGCTGGGTTTCTACAAAGGAAGTTCTAACAATAACATCCGGGCAACAATATGATGATAGAATAACATTTCAGTAGAATTGGCTTTTACAACATTTTGCTTATTCTAAATGTCATTGAAATGTATGAAGCTACTGAAACATCCCTAATTAATTTAATACTCCTTTTCCAGTGGATATTTCTTTGATCTATTTTCTTTGTGAGAAAGCCAAATAGTGGGATGAAGGCTCTGTGTGTTGTTGTTGTGTTGTATATTCTTTGTGAGAAGTTTGTTTTCAACTTCACAGTATGTGTCTTGTAATGCTTATCATTTATTGTTCTTACCAACCTGTGCTATCTTCTTTCTATTTTCCTCTCATCATTTTCTCTTCCGCAATGTTTATTTGCTTCCTATCGCCATTTTCTTCCTAGATTTATCTACTATGTTACCTCTTGTGTCTCTACGTTGTCATCTCTTTGTTGCTTGGTAAGGAACTCTAGTTTTTTATTCTGAGAGACATCGTGTGAAATATGGCACAAATGCTTTTTGAAATATGGGATGAAATGCCAGATATATTTTTACTGGAGGATTCTTTTTTCTCCCTCTCCTTCATGTTTTGAGTATCAGGAGTAAGTTCTCCTATGAAGACGCTAACAGAATGGAAAACTTGGAAAAGGAAGTATTCTACAATTTCCAAATGCAAAGTGTAAACCTGAGTTTATGAAGGACAATAGTCCATTGGTCATTCTGCCACTTAGTGGAGGCTATATTAGCAAATTTGTGATCAATAATGTAGTTGGCATGGATGTCTTGGAGTCAGCACTTCACAGGGCAAAGCAGTATGCTATAGTCGGCAAAGATCTGCCAGTTTTTATGCATTGCATAGTAAGGATTTGCTTTATATTGCTTCAGGTGTGTCCAGAATAATTTGATACCCTTCAGAATAGTCTCTTCAGACTTTGTTGACCAGCTTTGATGTTTGCTCTTTTTGGACAAGTGTGGATGGACAATGTGTGCCAGAGTGCTTATTTTTCGAACCAGTTATTTTCATCTTACCCCATTTTGGCATCTTGTTACACCCATAAGTACACAAATATCTGTTCATGTGTTGAATGCATTTGTTAATCTCTATTTATTGCATTATTTTACAGATTCAGAATGAAGGATATTATTTGCAGTCAGGAGCTAAGGAGGCTCTGCTAAATGCCCTTCTTGTGGGTGCTAAAAGATTTAGTTCAGGCCCCCCACAGGTGCTCCCATCTTCATCATCCTGATCAGCTGTGCTTATGCTCTAATACTTGAAAGATATGCTATTTTGAGATAATCTGTTCCAAACTGGCTTTACTAGCCTCTTTTCTTTTTGTATCTGTCCTTTGTCTATGGCATTTGTTTATGTATTAGCTTTGGTTTGAGTGAACTTTGGTTTATTTTCCTTACAGCTCTTGACACAAATCTGTCTTGCACTCTCTTCTCTCACCCTTCATGCCGTCGAGCACACTAAACCTATTGAGCAACTTTTTTACAGTCTCCAGAATCTGCAAAGCCAGGAAGATGGCAATATTGCTGTTCTGGAGATGCTAACTGTCCTGCCAGAGGTTATTGAGGATCAAAGTACTGATTGTAATATAAATTCAGCTTGCCGACGCGAGTATGGCCGAGAGGTTTATGGCATTCTAATGTTCAACATATTTATAACTACTTTAATTGTTTTGTCCTCTTTCAATTTTCCCCGTATTATAGTTTTTATGAATTTGCCCTCATAGCTGTTAATGTTCAATTTCATATGTTGAAAGCAGCTTCTTTCACGAACTCCTTTGGTTCTCGAGTTTCTACTACAGCAGTCTGAGAAAAGGATTGATGGTGGCATTCAGCTGCATGAGCGAAACAGGAAGATATTGCGTTGCTTACTGAGTTGGGTAAGACAATTGTAAAAATATGTGTTTGCTCCTATCCAATGAGTGAATTATAATATTTGATATTATTACTGGAAAGAATGACTTTTTTTCATGTAAGAGTAGTATCTTGGAGTTGTGTATTTTTGTTTTTGCCCCAACAGATCTAATTTGAAGCATCCAGATACTGTTTAACAAATTTCCCAATCTAAAGTAGGCATGGAAAATATTAAATTGTGACACACTAAGGGTTTTTTTTTCTCATTGTATTGTTCCATCATGCATTCAGGTTAGAGCTCGTTGCTTCTCAGACATTCCCCCCAGCTCATTGTCAGCACATCCACTTCTTGATTTTGTGTTCAAATCTTTGCAGGTAATCTTTGCAATATAATTGGTTGTCTGGAATATCTTGATTGAGTTGCTGATGCAATCCAGTGCTTGTGATTAGGTTTCATTGTCATTTGATCTGGCTATTGAAGTTCTTGTTGAGCTTGTGAGTCGGCATGAGGTATGGACATCAACTTGACCTCAACAATCTACATATTGGTCGCTTGATTGTCATTTAGTCCAAATTCATTAGAAGAGAAATTCAATCTTTGTACGTATGCAAGTAGAGGGGGTTTGTTCTAGAATGGGAATTGATGCCATTTTTGAACTCAAGAACCATATCTAGTTGCTATCTTCACATGCACAGACCAAAGCCTAGTTACTACTTGCACAAGTTTGTGAACAGTAACTAGGATTGGTTCTTGAAACACTCGGAGAACAGGCATTTCCTCGTGGAGAAGCTCTAGTAGGGTTGGTTGTCCATTCCTAGGCACACATGAAATATATAACAAGCTTAAACTAAAATAACTTAGAATCAAATGATAAAACAAAATAAGGCAGAGGTAAATGAATTAATCCCTTCTATCCCTTCTTAAATAGAGTTCTAATGTAAAGAGTTTTAACCTCAAATATGGAAAATTATTTCCGAACAACAACAACAACAACAACAACAACAACATATCCAGCCTTTATCCCACTAAAAATTATTTCCGAACATTTTTATATAATAAAATTATGTGATTTTGTAATCTAAAAAAATGTAGTTACTATGATTATATCAAAATACATTATTTTGTGTTACAACCCAAATGTGACAATGAAATCTGCCTTCTAATTCGGTGTGAATTAGAGAGGACAATAGGGAATTTAGAAGAAGACGAAGTAGGTAAGAGAGATTAGAAATGGAGGAAGAGAAGAGAAGAGGAAACAGAGAGAAAGGATAGAATTCTTTCTGATTTTTGCATGCCGTTACAAGCTGAGTCTAGAGGATATTTAAGCCTCTAGCATGGGTGCTGCCACAGCAGATCCCACCCCTAATAACCAACTCTTTCGTCTTTTTTCCAGGCCCCTTTACACGTGGATCAACCCCTAAAATATCCTCCCCCTTACAGCTGTAATATCCAAACTAATACAAATGCATAAAGTAAATAAAACATACAATATAACATGAAGGAAATGACTAAGAAGACAGTGCAAATTTGTAAATAAACTGCCGATGTTGCGCCAAGATCATAGTGTGTGACAATTTGTAATGTAGAAAAATATAGTTACTGTGGTTAAATATCAAAATGTATAATTTTTTACTACATCATACATCATATCATGTCTCAATTATTTTTTGAAAATTTCTATGCCTCATACTCATGCACTTTTAATCAAGTAATAAATTTTCAGTTTCATTAATTCCATGCTTGATTTGCTTGTATTGTAAGGAACCTGATTGATTCACTAAGGGTCCGTTTTATTTCACTTTCATTTCAGTTTTTTGTTTTTGTTTTCAAAATTTTGTAAACAAAAACAGAAAATTCTGTTTGATTACCTATCTCTGTTTTTAAAAGTTATTAAAAAATTTCAAAATTTTGAACACACAAAAAACTTGTTTTCATTTTCTGTTTCTGTTTTCACTTTTCAATTTTACTCAGTTTCACTCACATTGATGCTCAACAACCACCATTGATTTGCTCCTCACTAGACTGCAAACTTGTTTTATTTTATTATTTTTAAACTATGATATATGAACTTTAAAATAACTTTCACTTACAATTAAAATCAATATATGTTGTATATCTGAATCAATTTATTTGTTTAGCCACATAATGGCTACAAAATGGTTAAAAGCTAGTCGTGTTCTAACATCTAAGGAAGCTGCTATCAGAATTACTGTTTTAAATCCCACAGTTGTTTCCAGTGGTCGGGCTAGGATGGTTGTGTGCAGCTCGATCCATTTGACATCTCTACTTCTCACCAATAGACCTACATTTAGCTATTGTCTTATTCAACCTACTACTCACCCTCAAACTGATATCTTTTTACACCAAAAATGTTCAGATTTTATTTTTAAAATTTTTCAAAACTAACAGTGTTATCAAGTTATCAACCAATATGCTCAATTTTCATTTTTTTTAACAGAAAATGAAAACAGAACATAAAAAACTGAAAAAAAAAATTAAAAATGAAAATAAAAATTGACAACCCTCTTGAATGGGCCCTAAATAGTTGGAAAAATAAAAGCCTCAAGTGTTTATTTTGCAGGAACTGCTCTGAAACAAAGTTGTGACATGTATAGTGTCCAATTAAATGCCTTATCTGTTCCTTAAGTCTTGTTGGAAGAAAAATAGTTGTCGAGCTACCATTAGAATGTTCTGCAATGTAAATTAGATTGTAATGTTAACATAACTGTAAGTAGCTTTTCACTTTCTAGCTAAACCATATCTTATCAAGTTTGCTTGCCTCCATAGGGGCTTCCACAGGTTGTGCTACAGAGAATAGGATATCTTAAAGATGCACTTCTCTTACCAGCTCTTACTAATGGGGATGATAAAGTGGTTAGTGGTCTTGCATGCTTGATGTCAGAAGTTGGTCAAGCAGTAAGTATCTAGAATTCTAGTTCAGCTATTAGGTTTTATTTCATTACTTCCTCTTAGTAGAAAAAGCTGCTTTGAATTTTAATAGTTGATGTACCTTGCAAATCCCAGTAATCAATTTTTCTCATTCTACATGTTGGTCACTTTGAACCTTAAAGAGAATTTTAGGTCAAATATTCATCTTGTGTACCATATTTTCAGCCTCACTTATAAAAGAAAAAAGTGCCATATCTCCATGCAATCCCGATAGCTACATAAGAATCTATCCCACATAGAGAAGTAGGATGTTCAGATTTATGTATGTTGGCGAACCATATTTCATTATATTATAGTTTTTCATTAGAAGAGCCTATTTGAATTCATCCCTGTAGTTAAAGGTTTGCATTAAAACTTATATGTTGATACGAATATATCGTTCTCTTATAGACTGACCTCTAATAGTGCATACAGATTCTCCCAATTCAACCGGAACCCTTAAATTCTTAGAAAAAATTGCATGTCATGCTATTTTGAAGGGTTTTACATGTTGGTTTGTGGATAGTTCTTGAAAATCATCTTGCAACATTTATGACAACCTTTTATAACCAAGGAGAAGTTGAATTTTTTTGCTCTTTTATCTTCATTTTTTTTTCATATTTACTTATTCTGTGCTAGGCACCAGCTCTGATTGTAGAAGCAAGTTCTGAAGCACTTGTATTGGCAGATTCACTTCTGAGGTCAGATTTAAATTTTATTTTATTTATTGATTTTTTTGGTACAAAAAGATTCTTAGATGGATTGCCTTGGGCCAATGGCAATGTTGCTCCTCTTTAATTTGACAGTCATGGGTTCAAAGTTGTGGAAATAACCTCTTTGCAAAAAAGCAAGCGTACAGTCTCCTCCCCTGACCCTTGCAAAGTGGATGCCTTGTGCATTCTGGATGCCTTTTTGGTATGAGAGCTTTTTAGATATTTTTGTGAGAAATGTTCATTCGGTATACCCCACTTTATGTGTCCTAGGCTGTATCCAATGCACTTTCGAATCCATCCTTTTTATGCCCAAGGATATCTGTAATGATTGTTGTAGATATCAACTCTTAAGCAATGAATATAAAATGGGCATCTGTTGCTAGTCATGAATTGACGGCAAATGATGCTAAAGAGACCATTATGAAAATCTTACAATATATTACCTCATGGTCTTGCATTTTGTGTCTTTTTCCTATTGCAGTTGAAGTTTGAAGAGTTCAAATTCCCCCCTCTCCCACCCCCCCTTTTTTTTTCTGTCCATATTGATAAATTTGTTGCTAATAATCTCAAGCTGATATCTTAGCTATTGTGGCAGTTGTGTGGCATATCCAAGTGAAGAGTGGGAAATAGCAGACTTGACTTTGCAGTTCTGGTACTCTTTCTTTGCCCTATCTTGGATAGCTCTTTCCTTGCTGCTTGGTTGGCTTGTTAGTGTTACTAAATGCACTATATTTGAGTTGCTTCTGGTAAATAAATTGGTGTACATATTCCTGACCACATGGACGACTTTAGCTTACAAGTAACTATCCCTAGTGGCTGGCGTGGTGTGATGCTGTCATGTTTGTGTGCATTTTTAACTCATTTTTTTTCACATGATTAGAGCAAATTCTTGTACATCAGACAACTATATATATCTTCTCTGCATTGCCATGGATAATGTGCCATTGAAGATGGCCAATTTGCGAGATTGAGATTTTTCATGCAGGTTTCTTGTGGTATTTATGATTTACAAGCTTTCTTCAATTGTATTTTGAACTTTTTGGTTTGTAATTCCAGTCTTGTTTCATATTCTTTCTTTTCCAGGTCTACTCTTGCAAGTTATATTCTCGGTCTCGGTGGGGACAGTGGAAAAAATATGAAAAATGCAGAAGACATATTCTTTTCTATCTTCTCAGCATTACTTGATGCTCTTCTATTGCGTGCTCAGGTTTTCTTTTTTCTACCATTTGATTTTTGGTATAAATAAGTAGTCCATCTCCTTTCTGAGTACAGGCATGTTCTTTTTGTTGGTTTATTTTCTGCATGATTTCATGCTTTTATAGATGGGAAGTTCATAGTTATCTGTCATCTTACTCTGTATTGCAGTGTCACAATTTAGTAGGTTAGCTTGATCAGTTGATTGCAGAATTATGGACAATAATCTTTTACCCTACATCAATATGAGGGTCAGAACTTCGATTTTGAAACACTTGAAAATTAAAAGGTGGAGAGGGAAGAATAGAGGCGAGGGTTTTGGATGGAGTTGTATTCATTATCTTATAGAGGCTTTTCTTCATCCATCCATCTTAATCAGTTCAGATCTCACATTTTCTGGGTCTCAATCCCTCTATGAGCAGGGCCAACTTTTTGCATTTGTCACAATTATCTGACTTATACAGCGAACCTTATACAGAAGAATGAGCTGGACACCCTTGCTTCCATTAACTATTACCAACTACTAGTTAATCATCCAAAAAATACAGAATGATGGACAAGCAAAAGGGGGTGTCTATCCTCAACCATAAAAATAAAGTGAAAATAATGTGGCTTCAGACAAAAAACTGAGCTCTCCACTCCTTCAAAAGGATTTGAGTTCATTTTTGCCAAATGCACCACCAGATGCACATGGCAAAAGTTCTCCACATGGATTTATAATAGGCTAGGGGCCAGTGCCTCCTCCAATAGTATATGAAGTAATCATAGAGGCTAGCACAACCAACTGCACTCACAAAAGGGAATATACAAAAGCCCAAACATCTTGTGCCATCAGGCAATGAAGAGGATGGCCAACTAACTCAATAGTACCAATTTAAAACACCAGAGCTATGGTTTCTCATGTTATTAATGTGGAAAATGGCTCTAAGGGACTGCAAACCGGAAACTCTGATTGTAGCTCTCAAATTTTGTTATGTTTTCCAAGGAAAGCCAGAGAAACCTTTGTCTTGCAGAGCCATGAAAGAATGAATAGTGAAGGTCCTCTTGTGTTGGGCTCCATACCCGTCCATCCATCCATCTCTTACCCCAATTATTAGGAAACCTTGGAGCAACTTAAAGAAAGACAACAACGAATCAATTTTCAATCCTGAATATTTTGTCTAAAACTCAGTGACCACACCACTTCATTAGGGGAAGATGAGGAACACTCAGCCATAACTGTTCCTTATTAAAAGCAACTGAAAAGAGGTCAAGAAATTATGCATGTAATGCCTGCGATCCTGGCAATGCATTTTATTTCTAGTCACTTCGTTCTTAAAATAACCTCATTATACTTTTTTTGTAAGTACTTCTACCTTAAACTTTAAACCATTCATTTCAGGAAAAAGCATTAGCTCCCATTGCAATAGATTTGATTTTTGTGGTACTCTTCTATATGTTCCTTTGTGATAGAAAGGTCATGGTTCAAATTGTGGAAATAGCCTCTTTGTGAAGGCTGTATACAAATATGACCCTCTATTGACCCTCACATAGTGGGGAGCCTTGTGCTAAGGGGACACCCTTGTTATAGTTGTAGCACAACCTTTGGAGTTGCCATCTGAGGCAAACATAATAATTTGGGTTATTAATGATTTTTGGTTGGTCATTTGTAAGTGAATGCTCTTAACTATGATGTAGTAGAGAATTATAAATGGTAGTCTGTGTCAAAGAGCAACAACTATAGACTGAGATTCCATTGAGAAACTATAATGCTGGTCTGGGATTTTTTTTTTTCAAGTCATGGCATGAAGACACAAGCATTTATCTTCTAGTTATGTTCCTTTCAGCACTCTGTGATCTCTTCTATTCTTTTTTATTGTTTTAGTGCCCACATCAGTGTGAAATTAAAGATATTTCTCTTCCACAAAGCAGTTTTTTTGGGGCAATTTTGTAATCTTTTGATTGGTTATATTTTACAGGTGGATGACTCTACCTTTAATGATGACACAGGGGAACTTGACCTTCCTGATGGCCTTGTGCACTTCAGGATGAACTTGGTGGAACTTTTGGTGGATATATGTCAGCTTCTAAAATCTGCTACATTTATACAAAAGGTGATTGTCTCTGAAAGTCTTTATCCCTAGATCAGTAAGTGCTTTTTGTGCTGGAAAATGGTACTTGGTTAGCTCAAAGTTTATGTGCCTTTTGATAATGTTTTTTTCTCTTTTTTTATTGTTTGTTTTTTTGAGTTTCTAAAAAAAATATCTGATAGTTATTTGCATTTTTAGAAAAGTGAACAAAAAAGGGTAAAAAAAAATGAACATAAGCAAATGTGTTTCTTCTTATTTTCAAAACATTGCCACTTTTCAAAATATTTCTTGCCATACCATGTTTGCCATTGCCCTTTGGGTTTCTGGGGTACAAACATTTATTACTGTTTTGTTGCCCCTTTAGTTTCTTCCTAGTTACTGAGAGTAAGAATAGTATTCTAATTACAAAATTTGAAGGATCATTAGATCATATATTTATCTTTTGAACTTTGATTGGGTTCAAAATTTGGAATTTAGTTACTTATGTAAGTTGATTATAACAATATGTCAAGCCTTAATCCCACTAGGCAGGGTTAGGGATTCTAACTTGCCAATCATCTCTATCAATGGCCATATCATTTGTAAAGCCATTGTAATGCATAGTATGCTTAAAAGTTGGCAGTTGGCACCAAGTTTTTCTTGATCTCCCTCTTACTGCTTTTATTAAAAAATTCTCTAATTCTAGTAGTCTTTTTCTCACATGACTAAACTATCTTATTAGTCCTTTGCAACATCCACATCTTTGATATACTCATATTTTGTACACTTTGGCCTTTTTTGGTCCCAACATTTTTTGACAAACGACATAGGTTGTCTTAATAACATTTTTCTTTAGCTTTAATGGGATTTTACTATTGCATAAAATGCCAAACACACATCCATTTTAACCATAATTCTTTAATTATGTAAGCAACAATCTCAATAATGTTTCCATCTGAAAAGACAATTGATCCAAGATATCAAAACTATATTTTGTTTGTTGAATAACTTGATTTTCAAGTATCACCCTAACATTATCCACAGTTATATTTTTTCTAAACTTATATTTCATGTATTTGGTTCTTGGTCTGTTCAACTTGAACCTTTGGAATCTAAGGTGTTCCTCCATAGCTTAGCATTCACACCTTTTGTCTCAATTACCATGACAATGTCATCTGGAAATAGCATTTACCAGGGCACTTCCTTTTTGGATGTGCTTAGTGAGTTCATCCATCACTAGAGGGAAGCAATAAGGGCTCAGTGTAGATTTAAGATGTAATTCAGTTGTAATGGGAAAAGTTTCAGTATCTCCCCCAAGTTCTAACACATGTTTCAGCTCCATGATGGATGCTTTTAATAATCTTTATATAACGAACTCAAACTTTCCTTTCTAAAACCCTTTATATGACTTCTCTAGGAATTTATCAAATTTTCTCTAGACCTAGAAACACTATATGTAGATCATTTTCTTCTAATCCTTCTTCTAATCTCTAGAGATTTCCCAAACACATTTTTTTCCAGCCATAAAATCAAATTGATACCCAAACACATTGTTCTCTCTTCTTAACCTTTGCTCAGTCACCCTCCGCAAAAGTTTCATACTGTGTTTCATTATCTTGATTCCTTTGTAATTTTCATAATTTTGAATATCTCCTTTATTTTTAGAAATAGGTTCTAGAGGGTTCCTTCTGCATTCATCAGGCATCCTCTTTGATTTAAGTATCACATTATATAATTTTGTAGAAAGATGCCTGAACTGCCATTTCTTAAATGCCATTCTTAAAATAAAACTAGCGCAAGGTAACTCTGGGAAAGTTAAAACTCCAATTCTGTGGCAATTTTCTATAGCGTGAAGTAGCATTGTGTGATTCTCCAACACTGAATTAACTAAATTACCTGGTGTTCATCTTACAACTTCCATTTTGCTGATAAGTTCCTATATAGAAGGAAAAATGCTGAGAACTCACCTCTTCCTAGGCCAACCTCCTCATAAAAAGTTACAACTAGTTATCTCCCTCCATAAAGGCATGAGAGTGATCTCATTTAAAGAGCTTAAGAAATAGGTTTTGGAGACCTAGATTTCTGTATGGTCATGAAGACCATTTCATGTTGGGTCAAATGGGTGTATCCTTTGTGATTTTTGAAATGCATTCTCTTTGAAGCTGCTAGTGTATGGTGCTACTTTTTGTCAGAAGATGTATTAGTTATTGGGAATTGCTTCACATGTGAGGGAGCTAAAAAATGATTATATCATGGGTTTCTATGGCTGAAGAGCTGCTCTCTCCGTGGGTTTCCTCAATATTAAGTGAATGGATGATGTTGGTTTATTTTGGTCTCTAAGTACTTAGGCTTGAGTTGAGAAAATACTAGCCTTGTCCCCTTTAGTAACTTCACCCCTTTAGTAACTTCAACAGGTTCATCCTTCATATGGCTTGGTACGATGTTTCATTTCATGATTGAATAAAAAGGAACAACACAATATAATATGGCTAGCACCCATTGGCAAAATATCAGACCTTACCTCATCCTTGTTGTAGACGTCACCCATGTTAAACTAAAACAAACATCACATAGTGAAAAATATCTCATTATCCTTCTACATGCATGTGATTTTGTAAGGTTGGGGATTTTTTCTGTGGTAAGTTTTTAACTTTTCTAATGCTTCATTCAATACAACATTCTCAATACTACCATTATCATTGATAACATCACAAACCTTTTCTCCACAAGTTACCTTGGTGCAAAATATGCCATGGCTGCTCCAATCTTCTTGTTCTACCACCTTAGGAGTAGATAAACCAGCTGTAAGATAAGACTTTCGCCTTGGACAGATAGTTAGTCATTTTCTTCCTCCTCAGTCCTCACTCCTCATCTTCAACATATTCATCATAAAGAAGTTCTTCAATGCTTTCTTCATCCTCAGTTTCAGCTTCTAGTAAATTAACTTGGTGTGAGAACAAAAATAAGAGGCACGACCCAACTCATGACAATCAAATATCGAAGGGCAGATTGTGTACGGTTGCAGCCAGCACCGTTTGATACTCCAAACTCCTTCCCCTTGTCACTGTGCCTTGAATCCCCAACAACTCTACAGGTTGTCTTTCCAAAACTGCTGCTTGTTTGGTCTTTCTTGAAGCTGTTTGGGCACTTTTCAAGCCTTGGAAAACAGCTGGAACCTTGGGACTTGACACAATAGTCCCCTGAATCATTAAGGAATGTCTAGTACCATAATGAGATACCCTCTTTTCATCTGTTAAAGTATATTGTTGAGCATCTTCAAGGATAAACAAACATACAACTGCCATATCATCTCTTATAGATTGATTCAAACCAGCCAAATATTTTAAGGTCATCTGTTCATCAGTTTCATTTAACCTTAGTGATAGATGATTGTACTCAGTTATGTACTCTTCCATGGTCACCCCCTTTTGCTTCAAGGAATGAGATCTCTCAGATAACTGTATTGCATAATCAGCAGCAAAAATTGCTCCCACATCTTAGCCCTCATGTCTTTCCAAGTCTGAATTTTTGGTTTCCCTAGGTGAGCACGCTGCTCTACAATTCTCTTCCACCATTGAGTGGCAGTGTCTTTCAATTTTATCTTTACAAAAAACTCTTGTCTTCGACCATATTCTTCTGCTCAACAGAATTCCCTAAGCTTGTTTCCCAGTCCAAATAGCCCTTGACATGCATCTTTTTGTAGAAATCAACAACTTTTACTTTGATTCCACCCACCTGACAAATTGAGTGCATGTACCAACCGCTCTTCCAATCTGCCTCAAATTTGCAGTTCCAATGTCATGCAATGAAAGGGGTTTTCATTTTCTCCATCGCCATATTTTCTCCCTCAAGACCAATAACCGGAGTGTCAAGTCTCAAAACCACCTTCATAAGGGTTCCCACAAGTTCCCGTTGCTGTAAAGCATGCACAGCTTGAGACAAATCTTCAATCATATGTTGCATCTCTGACAATTCTGTTTCCTAGACTTGTTTGTTTCTTCCATGTCTTCTAGTGCGTCCAACCCTAGCTCTAAGTGAAAACCCTAACAAAACTATAGGATCATTTCGCTCTTACAGAATCAACAAAAACAAGTGCAAAATTTGGGTTAAAAAACGTAAATTTGTAAGGGTATATGAATCTTAGGGTTTAATAAAATCTCAAATGTTGAATTAGAATAAAACACCTCCCTACAAAATGTTTTATAAGGTTTTTTTTATAGGGTTACAGCGATATTAAATCCTAGCAGTTGGTCACAAAGGAGTGGTTCTAATCTTAGGCATCCGTCTATTAAAAGTCTAATGCTAGTCACATGTCTACTCATTAAAGCTAATAATGTAAAATACTTTCAAAACCTAATAACTTGAGTACTAACCATAACTAAACAAAAAATAAATAAATAAAAACACTAAAAAATCAAAATATGCTCCAGGATCTAGATCTTAATCTATTGAAAGATGTATGATCAGTTGGTCTGGGAATTAGTTATCCATTTTGTCCTTGCCTTAAACTAGTTAAACTAATTGAAAGGAAGTTATGTTTTGCATCATGCCAATTTGTTGTTATTTCTGTCATTGTGCTTATAATTTTTATAGTCATTTTCTAACACCTTTTCCTTTCAAAACCGCATTCCAGATATTCTTTGGTGGTTGGATATCTTCAAATGTACAAATTCCTTGGAAGGATGTGGAAAGTAAAATGTTTGCTCTTAATGTGGTGAGTGCATTTAACTAGAACTTTCTTTCCTTGGGCAAATGAAATATTTGTGCTATTATTACTTGCAATGTCATCCTTAGATGTTGCTAGAAAAGCAGGGTTGGCTTTTCTAGCTGACAAGAAGATTGATGAATGCCACAGCAATAGTCGCAAAGAACAGTGATTGGAGTCCTAAGGCTTTGATACCATGTCAAGAATGACGTGAAAAGTGTATTCAATCTTATTTCCCTTTGAAGGGATAGCTGAATTTATATACAAGGCTGCCTATCAAACTAGGAAGTTCCTAAAAAACATAATAGGAAAGTTTCCAAATTCAGATTTGGAAACCAATACAATTTAGGATACAACCAAATATAGAAAGAAATTATAGCAACCTATCTTCTAGAAGATACACACTACGTTTAGAAAGAAAAGCCAATCAAAATGATTTGATCTTGCCTGAGAATGAGGACAAGATCAACTTCTCATCTTTGACAAGAATCATCAGGGCCAACAGCATTATCTCCACCTAAATCTGCAAAGCCTTTATAACCTTTGTTTGAAAATGGCCTTTTCTAGGCAATGAATTTGGATGGGTAGATCTCCAAGAATCTAACTCTCCTCTTTGGACCAAAAATAACGAAAATATCAATGAACCTAGAAGCAATTTCCTCCTCCTTAACAATCTCCAGTCCCTGAAGTCCAATATGTTTACGTACAACCATTGCCATTTATGAATTTTTTTTTGGTATTTATGTCTATCTCCTTAAAATAGATTGGCCTAGATTGTTGTTTCACACACACCTTTCATATCTAAGAATTTTCTCCCACTCTTTTTTAGTCATTCTTGAAAGCCTTCCATCTGAAGGTAAAGATACCCTCCCATTAATAATCTAAATTCTTAATTTCATTAATTTGAAAGAATTCTCAAATAATATTTTCCAAAACATCCCTCATAACTAGAATAGAAATTCCTCGTAAGATCTATGACACCATTCTCCTTGGGTCCATATTCTCAAGTCTGACTAGCATAGGCCTTGAACTGGTGCGCATCTTAGTCACATAGAATAGGGAAGTTATTTTACACGACCCTAGGGAGACCAGATTGAGAAATATCCTTCCAATCCCAAGAGATTAAGAATTAATCAATATATGATGTATCCTCCCTTGATTTTATCCATTTATAATTGACACCCACCAAACGGAGATCCATGAGATTCCTGTTTTCTTTAAAGTCCTTGTCACGACCCCAAGGATTCCTAAGGAGATTAGTAAATGTAGTAGTAGTTAGCTTACATGCATTACTATATTGTACAACTATTTTGAGGGTTTACTAGGGCAGTAATTGTAATTTTCTTTCCTTTTTTGTTATAGATGTTTGTCCTTAGCCATAGGTAGTTATGCTTATAGTTGTACTGCATATGAGTGCATGTGGAAAGTTGTTAGGCTATATATAAGCCACAACTAGAGGATGGAAATGTCACGACCCTAGGGGTGAATCAGTAAATGGTCGTTAATAACTACTTGTATGTGTCATTAGTTGCTAACTAGATGGGGGTTAAGTGGTTAGGGAATTAGCTTAGTATTTTGGCTGTTATGTTAGTTAGCTATTATATTGTTAGAATGTTGTTATGGTTGCTGGAGGCTCTATAAGAGACCTACAACAGTACGAGGAAGTATCATTGAAGAATAATGCAAAAGTCTTTCTTTCATTTCTCTCTCTCTTTCTCCCTCCCTCATTCTGTCTATCTTCCTACATTCATTTTTTTCTCAGAATTCAATCGGAATTCCCTCAATTGTCCAACTCATAATCTGAGGGCTTAACAGGGAAGGCATGTTTTGGAATGATAATTGAATTCTCTCATTTCCTTTTCATGAATTCTCTCTCAATTTCCCTTTGAACTCTCTCCCTGATCCCTCTAATTTCTCTCTAATCTCCCCCTCCTTGTTGTTCTGTCCGTAATCCTTCCCCATTTCTTGTTGCATTTCCCTCTCCTTTTGTCTAATTCCCCCTCGATTTCTTCCAATTCCCTATCAAAACCCTAGGTACATGACAATCATATATATCCCTCGTGGCCTACTAAATCCTCTACATCTTATCCTTTTAGGGGCGGTACCTAATCATATTGAAATCACCCCTCCTCCCCACCCACACACACATAAAACAACAAAAATTGTTATGTTATTGTTGAAGAAGATCCCATGAGCTCCTATGTGCCTATGAAGTCAGAGAAGTCCCTTATAGCCTACTAAAGCATTTGCATCTCGATCTTTCATGGGGGTAACTAATCATGTTGAAATCACGCCCTAAACAACAAAATCCATTCTTGCAAGCAGAATTTTTCTATCACTAACTTATTTGATCTCCAATAAGATATGTATGTATTTTTGAAAAATACACTATTGATGGTTGATGGTTGATGCTACCCTCTATCAACTTCTAGCATGATGGTTGTTGCTGCCCTTAATTGAATTTGTGATCTTCTTTAGTGAGCAAGGCAGACACAATAGCCACTATACCCATCATTTCACTTATCTTATTTCATCTTCAAAAGGATATATATGTACAGATAGTGTTTGTTAACCAAGATATAGACCAGAAAAGATAAGATATGGAAAGCATTCTAGATTTTTGTCATTTCCAATGTGTTTGTTAAACTTATCTGGCGACCCTCGGAAAAAAAGTCACATGACTTCTTATCTTGTATTTTTCAGATATGCTTATCTCTTCCCCCACTCCAGATAAGCATATCTTGGACCTTACAAATAAGAAAAAGTGACGCATATGTCCTCCAGTGCATTCCAAAAAATTTAACAAACAGTTTAATAAAAATTTTAGAATACTTCTCAGGTTTATCTTGACCATTCCATATTTTGGTCCAAAAAGCATTCCGACTTTATGTTGATACAACTTTATCTTACTTATTTTAACAAGTGCTACCATAACATACACTATTGATGGTTGATGTTGCTCTCCGTCGAATTGTGGCCTTTGGTGTGTAAGGCTGACACAATAACCACCACTATGCTTCATCTTCGTCTGAAATTATAAATAAGTGAAGTCTTTTATTTTATTTTCTTTTCTTCTGCAAATATCACTGTATTTCCTAAGTTGGTTGATAAGAAGCACAAAGAGAAGAAAATGGGTGAATGTGAAATCTCACATGAAACATATCTTTGCCAAGAAGCACATTATGGTGTTATGACGTGACAATATAGAACATGGACAACTCATAATGGAAATTTAAAAAATAAATTAAAATCTGATGCATTAAAGACCCATTGATGAGTATGTGTTACATACTTATGAAGATAATATTATTTAGGCAAATATTTAAATGCCTATTTGAGAAAGATTTATCCATAGCAAGCTGAAAGGTTTTGGGCTTTATGGTTTGCCCCCCTTTGTAACTCACCCAAAAGTGCTAGCTGAAGGTGATCTTTGGGATCTTGAGACCAAGTGATATACCAAAGACCTCCCTAGTAGACTACCGATGTGGGCTTGGGTATGACAGACCTCCATGGTGGTCTTTTGTTATTGTATGGTCTCAATAATCAAAGTGAAAAGCTTGAAAGAGGAAGGAATAAAAGATATAAATTCTGAATTAATTCTTTTAAACTAGTGAAGGGAGTCTAATTTAGTTTAAATGTTAAAATGAATATTCTTAACTATGTGCATTCATATCCTAAACTGACTGTTGCTTGAAAAGTTAAAAATGAATGAAGCATGCATAGTTGAGTGTTGGACACATGTTCAGAAGTGTCTTCTTAGTATTGGTATCTAATGCCATGTCTGATACAATGCGACACATTTTTAGAAGTGATTATTCATCTTGTTGCACTCTTTTTTTTTTTTTTGGAAAAATAAAAATATCTACTCCCTGTTTCAGCCCTTAGGCTTGAAACTTTATATTACAACCACCCATGACAAACCTCTAAATAATTTAGGTTGCTAAAAAATGTCTGTCACATACCATTTACATTCTGCTTGAATTGCTTATACTACATGCACATTTAACTCTTGAACTTCATTAAGATGATATGTTTGTCATTACAGCTAAGGAGTCATGTATGCTGTTATCAGCTTGATCCTTTTTTAGAACAATAATTTGTATGCTTATTTGACAGGTTGCTGAAGTAGTACTGCAAGAAGGCCAAACCTTTGATTTTTCTGTGATAATGCACTTGGTGACAATTCTGTCTAGTATGGCTTCTGAAGAAATCAAAGGCTTCATGTGCATTGTAGGTCATACATGCCCCTTTTAGATTCCTCATATTTCTTCTAGTGTGTAGTTTTCATTTATACGAACAATATTTTGACTTCACAATAAAATGTAGAGTTAAATCCTGAAGGATCTGTTAAAAGATCTCAATTATTCTGACATCTGTTTTTTCTACTTGTACCATGATTTCATTCTAGGTATATAGATCAGTTGCAGATGTTGCTGGTTCCTTTTCCAAGTGGCTTTCTGCTTTTCAGGCTAATACCAGTTCCTTATTGTAAGGCAACCTTCTGTCTCTAATGTGATATAATGTACGCCTGCATAAAATACATGCCTCTTGAGCATATCCCTATACCTTATATTGTCAAGTGCCCCTATCATAACTTTTAGTCCAGTACTGTTAAGAATGCCTACAATTTTTGTGCTATTTTATCTCATTAATTTTTCTATAGTCCAACTTCTTAAGGCCTGCTTGAATTTTTGTTGTTGTCATTTCAGGTTTTCCATTTCATTCCTTTTGTGTTAGAAAACAATGGAAAATGAAAATGTTTGATTTTGGTGTCAATTGTCAATAAAATGGATGAAAAAGAAAAACTGAATGCGGAAAGGATTTGGCTTCCTTTTTTTCGATTTCTTTCCATTTTGTTTTTATTTTCTTTGGAATGGAAAATGGAAATCAAACACCATTTTTATTTCTGGTTCCCAAAATTCTGGAAAAGAAATGGCAATTTTTGAAATGAAAAGATCATCGAACTCCTCTAAATTTTCCCCAATCTGGCCTTTTGATGTCACTCAACTAATTTGCTACTTTCAGATTATTTCTAGGAGCTGGGATTTCAAAACCTTTGTCTTCCAATGCTTGTGCTACTGCTTTGCGTAAATTTTGTGAAGATGCTTCTGCAGCGATGTATGAACCCTCGAATTTGGAAATTTTAATATGGATAGGGGAGGTGAGTAATATTTCACAGTTAATTCCTTTCATGCTTCATGTAATTTATTTATATCTCTTATTTAGAAAAATGAGTTGGATTTTTATCTATGTTGACATTAGAATATTCTTTCATCCCATTTCTTGGCATGGTTGTTCATGCACCCATTTGTTGGAGAACAGTTTTAAATTAAAGGGCTTAGAAAAATACCCTTTTTCATATTTTAGTTGCCATTTCTGTTGAAAATTGGAATTGTATTCAATTTTAAATTTAGGTCTATATTTCCCCGAGCTTTTTCTCCCCCTCTAACCCAAAAGGGGAGAGGAACTTAGCAAAGTTCCATGTTTCTTTGTATCATGTTCCTCACATTATATTTGAGGGCCTTATTTTGCTTTATATGTCATACATCCTATCATGTGACTTGTGTTTATACCCCAATGGCTTTTGGACTTGTCTTTGTGGTTGGACCATTGGTGGCATTGAAATTTTAATTCTTGTAATTTTATTTCATTTTCTGTGGTGATCTTTGTTCTCTTACAAGTAAATATCTTTTTAGGGTTTGGAAAAGAGGCACCTAGCTGTGGAAGATGAGGAGGAAGTTGTGAGCGCAATTACTCTAATTGTTGGTGTTGTTCCTAACAAGGAGATAAGAAACAGCTTGTTGGCTAGAATGCTTTCTCCAAGTTATGAAGCTATAGGGAAACTTGTAAGCTTTGCTGCTACTCTTCTAGTCTCTTGATTCATTAAATATGATGATACATATACTTTGTTTCAGCCATTTGGTCCATGGATATATAAGTATCTTTATGGCACTTTGTGTTCAATTCCTGTTTTCTTCTCATTTTGTTTGTCTCTGTATGTGTTCTGCCCTTACTATTGTTGGCTTTCTAAGATGACACAATAATATTATGCCCAATTATGTGAAACAGATTGGCTTGAACCTTGATGATCTGCTCTGTTGTTCAGCTTAATGGTTGCAGATCTCAATACTTACTCGTGGATGTCAGAAACAAATAACAAATCAAAGAGGAAATTGATAGTTAATTTGGAGTTCTATGTAAATCAATTTGTTTGACAACAACAAACTAGATAGTAAAGAGATTTTGGTTCTTGCCTTTCAATATTCAACTGTCTTCTGCAACATCACACCACCCATTTATTCCACTAGGTGGGGGTAGAATACATGGATTCTTGGATCTCCAAACATCTCTCTTCATAGCCATATCCTTTGTAAGGCCATTATATCTATGTCATACCCAAGAGTTTACCACCAAGTTATCTCTCTCTCTCTATCCCCCCCTCTGTTTGTCTTCTTCTTACATGTCCAAACCATCTTAATTATGACTCTCTCCTTGTATCTTCAGTAGGTCTCACTCTACCTTTATTACAAATAATGACTTCTTTTATTTTGGATTTTCTTGTATGGCCACACATCCACTGTAACATTATCATTTCAACTAGACTCATATTTGGCACATGTTGGTGCTTATCTGCCCAACATTCTGTGCCATTCACAAATATTCAACTTTGTTCCTGCTGTATTTTATTTGGAGCTTCTGTATTAGTGCTTAGATTATGTATTCAACAGTTGCTTATAAACATATACTGATGGGATTTTGTTGTTGAAAGGAAGGAGTTGCTCGTTTTATTTGTTCTAAAAAATGGAGCTTGTTATACTGAATTTGTTCTGATTCTTTTTCCTTCCCTATTGCCCCGACATGTGTTACCTGGTTGTGCCATTCACAATGTTGTGATCATATTACCTGACCTGGATCATAATGAAGTTATGAGATGAAATGGAAGTTATGAGCTTGATCTTCACCTGAAGGGTTAGAAGCCTTTCAGTTTCTGTTGGTCACCCCAAATTTCTAATCCTTTATTTTCTACCACAAGATTATGTTCAACTTGCATTTGTTATGCATATAATTAGAGCTGAAAACCATTTTGCTACCAGATTAAATGAAATTTCTTCTGGAACATTTTACCTCAAAGCATTTTCTCCTTTTTGCAAACCCTTAATTCTGCAGTTGTAAATATTTTATAAACAAGCAAGTTGGAGCACAGATCTTCTAGCTGCTTATGAATATATGCATTTCTGCAACTCTTTAAGCTTCCTTGTGCTATATTTAACCTAAGTTTCTTTTCTGAGAAAGTATGTGGTAGTTTCTGACTGCAGGCTATTCATCTAACTTTTGGTTCTTTAGATTAGCAAAAGTCCAAACTAGGAGTTACATTGTTGATTTGCATTTTAACAATGCCAAATAAAGAGTTAGTCCCATTAACAAATGATTGCAAATTATTCATTTAATTTTTTATTGCATTCCAGCTAAAGCTTTGTGCATCTTTCTTTAGATCGATGATGCTCATGAGCATTCTTTGAGACAGAATCCTGCTACTTATACGCAAATAATTAATTCTGCAGCAAGAGGGTTGTACAGGTTTGCCTTCTACTTTTGAATTGCTTGCATGTGATTTAGGATATGTTCCCCAACCTGTGTCTGCGCAAAATGCCTGGATTTCCTTGTTCAGATATGGTAGTTTCCAGTGCTGACTGCTTTTTAAGAGCACAAGAAGTTTGTATATCTTGGACATTTTCTTTCACTTCTACATTGAAGTGAAGAATTGAATTTTGTTGCCCAGGCATGCAAAAGTGTGTCTTACAAAAGTTTGTGTCAAATACATCCATCCTTGTTAAAGTGAAAATCGTTTCCTTGCAATAAGGTGTACTTACAATTGAACTTACTTTGTTTGTTGTTCACCTGCTTTCAGGATTGGAATTATATTTAGTCATCTGGCAACACCTCTGCCAACCAGTCCTACCACAGATGATCCAATCTTTGCAGTGCTGGGAGTTTTCTGGCCAATGCTTGAAAAACTCTTTATGTCAGAACACATGGAAAGTGGAAGTTTGTCCAATGCAGCTTGCAGGGCTCTTTCACAAGCAATTCATTCCTCTGGTATTGGTGCTTCTACTCGCCAATGCTAATTTCTTTTTAATATTAAGGATTTGTTCTTGGATGTGTTTGGCTTTTTGATAAAGCTTGAACTTGTTGGCAAAGCATTTTTGATGCAATTTACACTTGGTTATTTGCAGGTCAACACTTCCTAACATTATTGCCAAAAGTATTAGATTGTCTCTCATCAAAATTTGTGTCATTCCAAGGTCATGATTGCTACATTAGAACAGGTTTGCTATTTACATTGCAGTAGAGGCCATTTAATAGGAACTGATGGTAATATCTTTTTATTTTCCTGTCTATATGTTTTCTTTCGTGGACACTATGTTGTACACAGCTTCAACTAATGCCATTTTGGTTACGTTCATGATAAATTTGTTTGGAATTCTTTTTTGACAGAAGATATGGATCAAAACCCAAACAGATCAAAACCCTCACACCACCAAATGAGACTTAATGACAAAACAGAGGTCAACAGCCATCCAATCCTGAAGGGAATAGGGTGCAAGAAACTGAAACCACCCTCAGCTGCTATTAGTAGCCAAAAGACAATCACACTCGAGGTAGAACCACCCTGAATCTGAAGCTAATACCAATCACCTCCTACTGCCAAAAATGCAATGGCAGCCTGCCATGAGCATAAAAATGAGCAATAAACTCCATAACATCAGAAGAGATCTGAGGTCAAAATCTTTTAAAGAAGTTGAAATTGAATCTGTCTGGTCCTGGAGCTTTTCTGCCATCACACTCCCAAACAGCCCTTAAAACTTCATCAAGAGTAAATGGAGAGCATAGTTCTGAAAGGCGTGAGGCGCAGCGAGGTGCAAAGGGTCTTGGAGCTTGAGGCGCGAGGCGCACGAGGCGAGGCGCGCCTTTGCGAAGCGAGGCGCACCTTTTAGAAAAAAAACTCAAAATCTTGTAAAATTATAAAAAACTATCAAATTATCAATAATAACACATGCATATCATTAATGTTTCATTATCTTCAAATTCTAAACTAACAACATCAAAGTTAATTCATTCATTATGCAATTTCTAAACTAGAAACATCATCAAAGTTCAAACTTAAAGTCTCAAACTCAAACAAGTACCAATCATCGTGCAAAGTTCTAAATAAACATATAAACACTACAAGTCCACAATCAATAAAGAAGTTTTAATCATCATCATCATCATACCCTTCACCAAATTGAAAATCATCATCTTACGGTGCCATATTTTGCTCATCCTTGATTCCCTGTTATTTTTCTTCTTTTGCATGTATTCTCCAATCTCTTGTTTTATTGATGGAGGACATTTTGGAATAGCTTTAGTATTCTCCACAATCAATAAACACTACAAGTCCACAATCAAGAAAATGCTTTCATTTTGAAAAATGCTATTTTTCTAGGTCTGGAAGATTAGCGCATTTTTTCTAAGTCTGGAAGATTAGGGCATTATAAGGAGACATATAAGAAAATGTTTTCATTTTGAAAAACTATCTTCCGGTATTTTGATAGTTAATATCCATTGTTGTTAAAATGATTTTTAATGAATTTTTCAAGAAATAGTAGGTATGTATTTTGGGGGTTGTAAAATTGCTAAATCCTGAGTTTGTACTAAAATCAAAATTCTATTTTCTTATTGTTATGGATTTTGATTTTTTAGATATTTTTATTGAATCCAAATGGGGGGTACTTTCTTATTTACATTTATGTATTAAAGTAAATGGAAGGTAAAATATAAATAAAAGAAAATGTGGACATTAAAGAAAATGTAAATAAGTAGTGATGTATATATGCTAAAACTGAGAAGAGGGGATGCTGGAGAGGAGAGGAAGAAAGGATGCAGGCGCGGGTTTCATGAGGCGCGCCTCTCGCCTCAGCGCCTCACCTTGCAAGGCGAGTGCCTTGCAGAAACCGCCTCGCCTCAGCCCAGGCGAGGCGCCAAACTGGCGCCTTGCGCCTAGGCGCGCCTTTAATAACTATGATGGAGAGATTGTGAAGAAGAGGGAAGTAAGCACTTAAAACTCAGACCTGCAGCTGAAGGCCTATCCCCCAGCCCCTTGCGAAAATGATTTTGGAGCTCAGCCACGATAGCTTTATTAATTCCAGATCAGAGGACAAAGAGTGCCCATCATGAAAAGCACCAATGTAGTTCCTCTTGCTCCTAGATGAAGCAAAGAGATTAAAAAGCCTCATATTACGGTCCCTTCTTTAATCCATTTAATCCTAGAATGCTGCCTCCAATAAGATTCTTTGAGTTTTGACAAACTTACTTGCTCACCCCAGAGAAAGATCCTCCTATTTTGAACAGGAAAAGATGTAGAACCCAATTCAATTTCTGTCTAAGGAGTCCAGTTCAGCTTCCCACCTATCTGTTGCTGCCTCCAGATTATGCACATGCCATTTGTGCCATTCCTTAAGAAGAATTTTGATATGTCTTAACATTGCACCACACAAAAGGGGCTGGACATATTCCCTCCTAGATATGCCTACCAGGCCATAGTCATATTCTTAAAGTCTGATAACTGGAACCAGAAATCCAAAAACCAAAAAGGCTGAGGACCCCAGTTAACTGGAACTGAATCAAGAAATAGAGGTGTGTGATCTGAAAGACCTGAAGGAAAGCCCAAAATTTTAACCCCGGAAAAGTAGAGGGCCATTCAGAAGAGACCATAAATCTGTCTAGCTTACTCGCCCCAACAGCATTTGCCCAAGTGCATTTATGTCCCAACAACAGGATGTCAACCGAACAAATTAACAAATATGTTGAATGCCAATCTTCCCTTAGCCCAACCCATACCACTCCTATCCTCACACCTCAAAACTACATTAAACTCGCCAAAAACACAGCAAGGTAGAGACGAATAGGACATGAATTGTTGAATTTCCTGCCACGTGATTTCTTGATTCAACATCTGTAGGCAACCAGCAACCCTCTACAGCCACCCAGGAATTTTCACCTGTTATATTCTACACCTGGAAAATAAAATTGTTTAATAACATACACTGCTGACAACTGACAAATACATGGCCAGATTAGGTGCATTATTTTAGTTGAATCAAGTTAATGCTTTGATGGCCATACAATTTCATATAAATTTTCAAGTCATTGCTTTTGTATATATCTTCATGCTTCATAAGAAATGTCATTTAAGCTTTTATCAAATTAGCTCCTTTATGATTTAAACAAGGCAGGGAATAAGTCTCCCGCTATTGAGGGATCTGAAGAGGGTGTTTGGATTCACCCTAGGGTTTTATCAGTGTCAGGTGTATGTAGTCTTAATCCTGCATGCAGAGAAGTGGTTTCTGTAATTTGAAGCTATGACCCCGGTACCTATGAAGCAACCTTTTACTGCTGCTCAAATGCCACCCTAATCTTCTTTATATGACATAATTAGATTACGCTTGAAGCCTAATACAAAAAGACCACAAATATGAAGCAAATTGAATAATACAAAGCTAATAAGCTCCAATTAGCTGATATATTTATATATGTATATGATTTATAATCAGGACAGGGTTCTTCATATATGCAAATATAATTCTGTTCTCATCACATGGTTAGCTTCTCTTGACAATGAGTTATTTTCTACTTATGTTTCGGTTTCATTTTGGCTGTGTTATCCTTCTTTGCAGCTTCTATTGTCCTTGAAGAATTTGGAACTAAGGAGGAATATGGACCTCTATTCATCAGTACTTTTGAAAGATTTACATATGCAGCATCGATAATGGCTCTTAATTCTTCATATATATGTGACCAAGAACCTGATCTGGTGGAGGCTTACACTAATTTTTCTTCTGCTTTTGTTCGTTGCTGTCCCAAGGTCTTGTAGGCCTTTCATTTAGGTTTATTTTTCGAGTTCTCTCTTCCTTCCTTGCATGCACGTGCACTTTTTTAAGAAGTTGGAAATGTTTTCCATACTTCTTAGTTGTGTCACTTGACTTGTCACTTTGATATGTCTCAGGAAGCACTAGCTGCATCTGGTTCTCTTCTTGAAGTATCCTTTCAGAAGGCAGCTATATGCTGTACGGCCATGCACCGAGGAGCTGCACTGGCAGCAATGTCGTATATGTCCTGTAAGTACAACTGTAACACTAATATTTAATATTTAATGCCAAATTGTTATCTCTTTAATATCAGTCATCATTCAATTAGACTTCCATCAGATTCTTTTGTTTGCCTGGAAAATCTTGGTCCCCGTGTAGTTTACATTTAGACCCAAATCCATAAGCTAAAAATGTAATAGTTTTCTTATCACTTGATAAAAAAGTTCCTTCATCTTCCTCCCCACCTCCTGACGCTAATATCATCCGTTTTTTCTCATAATATTAAAGGTAAATTGACCACACACCTGGACTTTACCTTTTGGGCTGGGCATCCCTTGTAGTTTGTTTTTCACTGTCCCTGTAGTTTTTCTAAATTGCTAGGACACCCCCACCATTACAAACTACGTTAATTAAACCAAATTAACTTAATTATCCCTAGTCACTATCCAATTAAATTAAATTAAGTGAAATTTAATTCAAAATAAAGTTATAAAATACAAAAATAAAAGAAGTTGCCAGCCGAGGGGGATCCACAACTGGGAACCCAGAACCCATCACTGGGTTCCAGCTATGAATTGGCCGGAACAGATGGATTCTGATGATGGCTGGTCTGGGTTGGCCAATTCATTTAGGAAGGATTATATTTCCTACTTTGTTATTAATAGTATCTTCTAAAACATTTCCTATCTTGCTATTTTTTTTAGAATATTTTTTGTTTATTTCTTTCATAATTAGTTTTTGAAAGATATATTTCCGGGATTTAGAATATTCGTTAAGATAGGATTTTGATCTTTGATAAATTTCCTACCTTGTCCCTCATCACCAAGTCTGTTCTCGAACCTCTTCATGACCCTATCTCAAAGTGCCTTAGTTTTGGCAGATCTAAGTGACAAACCCATGTAGGAGGGGAATAAAGAGGTAGGTATGGTCCACAGGCATATAATGTTGCCAACTTGTGTCATTGTTGTGCATGCTTGGAGCTGTCTTGAAAGGCTTATTTTGTTGGGATATAAGTTAAGAAAACAATGAATGGTGGTAAAAATGTAATATTAGCAATTGCTTATAGTAATGGTCCATAAATTTGGTGTCTTGTAATGGCAAAAGATAATTGCAATAATGCTTATGTTGGATGTAGTTTTAGTGTTGAAAGTGACGAATGCGATTATTTGGTTAGGGTGGTCCAGTTGATGGTGGTAGTATTATCTTATTATATATACTGTTAGAACTGGTGTTGTACATATATATATCATATATATGTTCGATAGTGTTGTACATATATATTAGAAAGATATGCTATCCTATGGTTGTACCTTGTAGATTGGTATGTGTGTATTTATATACACACCTCATTGTGAATAAAATATTGTCCGGAAACTTTTCTCTCTCAAAACACAATATGGTATCAAAGCCTCTAGACAAACCCTAACCCTAGTTCTAGCCGATGCCACCATTGCCGATCACTCGGCTTGCCGTCGCCGCTATCCAACGTTGGTGCACATCTCTCTCCTCAGTCGACGACTCGACTCTTAGATTTGGTGTGCATATCTCTCCTTGACTGGCGTGAACTCGACTCTCCTTCCATCATCATCGGCCACCTTCGTCACCATTAGCCACCTGAACCAGCTCTGGGCTTTACAGTTTCAAATTTGGTTTGCAGTGCTATTTGGTTTCAGATATGGGTTTTGCAATTTCAAGTCTAGTTTGCAGCAACTTTAGATCTGTTTTAGGTCATCAGGTTCAGATTTGGTTTGTAAGATTTTGATTCAGATCGGGGTTGTGCTATTGCTGGTTGGGCTTGAGTTTTGCACTATGGCCTCTTCAAATCCTGGAGTGGTGAGTTCCTCTTTGACTGTGATCGTTCCTATACCTATGCCGTCTTTTTCTGGTATTACAGTCATTACCACTAAAAAATTGAATGGTGAGAATTATATGTCATGGTCATTATCTGTTTGAATGTGGTTTCGCAGGCATGGCGTTAGCAACCATTTGATTATGAAGCTTTCTGACTTCGCTGAAGCAGATAAGACTGTATGGGATCACATAGATGCGTAGTTGGTTACATTGTTGTGGTAGTCAATAGATGTTAATTTAATCCTCTTAATTTGTGTTTATAAGAATTGTTTCGATATTTGGTCTAATGCATAGTTCTGAAAGGCGATAGGCGCATTGAGGCGTAAAGGGTTCTGGAGCCTGAGGCTCGAGGTGCACGAGGCGAGGCGCGCCTTTGTGAAGCGAGGCGTACCTTTTAGAAAAAAAAAAACTGAAAATTTTGTAAAATCATAAACAACTATCAAATTATCAATAATAACACATGCATATCATTCATGATTCATCATCTTCAAATTCTAAACTAACAACATTAAAGTTGATTCATTCATCATTCAAATTCTAAATTAGAAATATCATCAAAGTTTAAACTCAAAGTCTCAAACTCAAACAAGTATCAATTATCATGCAAAGATCTAAACAATCATATAAACACTACAATTCCACAATCAATAAAGAAGTTGTTGAAGTATGTCTTGATTTCTAGAATGAAGCCCGTTATTTGACTTGGCCCGAATAGTTTGGGACAACACCCAAATGTGGATTTTTCAGGAGACCTGTGGTGGTAGCGAAGGCTTGGGCCGTTAGGTGTATGGAGTAGCCCTAGGCAAAGTTGAACCTGATTGTGATCAAGTTTGTTTAATTCTAATTCTAATCAGATAAAATAAGTAAAAAACTCATGAGAGCAAGCTGGAACTGAGAATGGCAACTGGTTTCGGTGGGCAGCGGGCTGCTTGACAGCTGGTTTCATGAGGCTGTCACAAGACCAGAAACGGATGGCTAGCAGTTAAAATTTTGAATTAAGGATCGGTTATTACCTATATGTATTACTTTAGTATTTTTATTCCTTACGTGTATTTACTTTCCAACTAGATAGTTTGTTATGGTTACTTTCCAGCTAGGAAGATTGCTATGGTAGAATCTGCCAGGTGTCTAAATGCTAGAATAGGACAAAATAGTTTGTTAGAGGTGGAGTGATCCTCTGTGGCAGTACTCTCGGCTAAGCTATATAAGCCTATTCTCTCTTCTGTAAAAGGTATTCAAGAATTCAATCAAAGAATCTGTTATCCTTCCTTATTTCTCTTCCTCCCTTCACTTCTCTTCTATATTTCCCTCTTCCTTCTTCCTCTCTGTTTAGTTCACTACCTAGGTTCATATTGAACCAAGGAAACTGCTGAGCGTCACAGCATTGCCGTGATAGAGGCATGCTTCACGCCCCGGCGCCTCTCGAAAAATGCCTCGCCTCGGCCTAGTCGAGGCGTCAAACTGGCGCCTTAAGGCACCTTGCGCCTAGGCGTGCCTTTAACATCTATGGTCTAATGCTCAACAACTATATACTAATGATATTGTGTGTTTATACACTATTATTAGTAATTTGTTCTATATTTAGAAGGGGGACTTAGATGTGCCTACTTACTTGAGTCATATCTAGTCTATTGTGACAGATTTTAATGCTATGTTCCTTGTTACAGCTAATCTCACTGAGCAAAAGAAGCAAAGAGACAAGTTGTTTATGGTCCTTATCCTCGTAGGCCTTGGGCTTGATATGGAGGGTGTTCGCACTTAGATCTTGAGTAATCCCCCTATACCTACCATAGAAGAGGTGTTTGTCCGAATCCTTCGTAGTACACAAACATTTTCTGAGGTTTCAATTGGAGAGCGATCTATACTTGCCTCTCAGACTCCTAGATCTTCCTTTGAGATTGGACTTGGAGGTGGTTGTGGTAGAGGTGTTGGGCGTGGCCGCAATAGTAAGCGCGTTTATTGTAATTACTATCGTCGCCCCCAAGGCCAATGTTGCAATTCTTGAGGGTGCAGACGCATAGTTCGTGGTACCTGATATCTCTCATACTAAGTGATTAGCTTCTACATGTACAATATCTACTGAGAAGTTGGTTGAGTATCGTCAATTTCAGGCAACTTCGCAGGCCTTATCCCCTGTAGCTTCTATTGCCCAAGGATCTCTTCCTTTTGCTCGGTCACCCACTGGTACTCATATGTCTTACTCATGCTCAACTTAGTCCTTGGATTCTTGTTTCTACTACTTCAGAGCATATTTATATGCTCTGGTAATAAATCTTTATTTTGTCATTTTGATTCCTCTGTTTCCCTTCCTCCTATCACTATGGTTGATGGGTCTAAAACCCTTCCCACTAGTATCGGTAGGGCTAATCCACTTACGTCTATTTCTTTTAATTCTATTTTACATGTTCTCAATTGCTCATATAGTCTCATTTCTATTAGTCGTCTCGCTCATTCTTTGAATTGTCATGTCATCTTTGATTCTAATTCTGTTCTTATGCAAGATTGAGGTATGGGACAGATGATTGGCACTGGACATGAGTTTGAGGGACTTTACCATCTTGCCCTGCCGTCATCTATGGCATATGCATGTGCTACTACAGGGGCATCTCTTATTCAAATTCATTCTCGACTTGGTCATCCTCATTTATCTACTTTTCGTCAGATGATTCCTTCATTGTCTTCATTGAATGTTCTAGAATGCAAGTCTTGTCAGCTAGGCAAACATGTTCGTTCTTCTTATTCTAGTCATCTTAATAAATGAGTTGATGCTTATTTTGATCTTGTACATTCTAACATCTGGGGTCCTAGTAGAGTCAAGTCTGAACAGGGTTTCTCCTATTTTGTTACGTTCATTAATGATCATTCTCATTGTACTTGGCTTTACTTAATGAAAGATCGAACTAAATTGCAATCTTTATTCACTTCCTTTTGTAATAAAATTTCTACTCAATTTGGCCTTACCATTTGAATTCTTCGCATTGATAATGGCAAGGAATATTGTTCTCATGCATTTTGGCTTTTCTCTCATCTCGGGGTTATTGTTCATCAGTTCACTTGTCATTATACTCCGTAACAAAATAGGGTGGCTGAATGTAAAAACCGTCATCTCATTGAGGCTGTTCGAATGCTTCTCTTTCACATGCATGTTCTTGTTGTTTTTTGGGATGCTGTTTTTCTCACTTTTGGTTATTTGATCAACTAGATGCCATCCAATGTTTTGAATGGGGCCATTTTACATACTTTACCTTTTCCTTATGATCCCATCCATCCTATCCCCTCTCGTGTCTTTGGATCAACTTGTTTTGTCCATCGTCTTTTCCTTGGTCGTGATGAATTGTCTCCTCCCTCGCTCAATTGTGTGTTTCTAGGCTACTCTCGTCATAAGAAGGGATACAAGTGCTACTCTCCTGAACTTGGTAGATACTTTCTCTCCTCTGGTTCCAGTACTGTTCTTGTTCCTCTTGGTCCTCTTCAAACTTATTAGCATCGTTCTAAGCCTCCATTAGTGCCTCCAGCTCTAGCTCCTCCTACTATCGATAATGGTATTCCTTTATACTCATGTCTTCCTTCAATTGATGCCATTATTCTGTCTCCCTTCGACTCTGCCCATGCTCTTGTTCACTGTGGTACACGTTCCACTCGAAATCCTCATTCCATTTATACTTTTGTGAGCTATCACCATTTATCACCTGTTTATTCTATTTTTGTATTTGCTCTCTCTTCTTTTTCTATTCCTAAGATAGATGCTGAAGCTCTTTCTCACCCTAGGTGGAGACATGCTATGGATGAGGAGATGTCTGCCTTGCTGGCTAATGAGATGTGGGATCTAGTTCCTCTCCCTCTGGGGAAGTCTACTGTTGGTTGTAGGTGGGTGTTTACTGTTAAGGTTGGTCCGGATGGCTCTGTTGATCGTCTAAAGGCTCAGTTGGTTGTTAAGGCTATATTCAATTTTTTTGCCTAGATTATGGTGATACATTCTCTCCCGTGGCTAAGATTGTTTCTGTTTGTGTTTTTCTTGTTATGGTCGCTATTCAGCAGTGGCCTCTTTATCAGTTGGATATTAAAAATGTTTTTCTTCATGGCAACTTTCAAGAGGAAGTGTATATGGAGTAACCTCCTGAGTTTGTTGTTCAAGGGGAGTTTTGACTGGTATGTCGCCTAAAGAAGTTCTTATATGGCCTAAAGCAATCTCCTCGGTGCTGGTTCGGTCGCTTCAGTTATTTTATCCAATCTTTTTGGTATAAATAGAAATGAAGCTGATCATTCTATTTCTATTGCCATTTTCCTGGTAGAGTCATTACTGGTGGTGTAGGTAGATGACACTGTTATTACAAGAAATGATTAGGTTGGTATTGGGTAGTTGAAGACTCATTTGCTTTCTCATTTTCGGACCAAGAATTTGGGGAGGTTGAAGTATTTTCTTGGCATTGAGGTAGCTCAATTTGCCCATGGTGTGTGCATCTCTCAAAGAAAGTATGTCTTAGATATTTTGGAAGAGATCGCTATGCTTGATTCCTGCCCTATAGATACCCCTATGAATCTTAATGTTAAGCTTGTACTAGGACAAGGGGAAGCCATTGGAGGATCCTTGGAGATATAGAGACTGGTTGGGAAACTTAATTATCTCACCATTACATAGCCAAACATCTATTTTGTTGTTAGTGCGATAAGTCCATTCTTGGACTCCCCTTGTGATAGTCATTGGCATGCTTTAGTGCGTATCTTGAGATACATTAAAAGTGCTCATGGTAAAGGATTGTTGCTTAAGAATAAATGACGCAAGCAGGTAGTTGGATATACTGATGTAGATTAGGTTGGTTGCCCCATAGATAGGTGCTCTACCTTCGGTTATTGTATCATGGTTGGAGGAAATTTGGCATTTTGGAAGAGTAAGAAGTAAAATGTTGTGGCTAGATATAGCACAGAAGCGGAATATCGGGCCATGGCTTTAGCCACCTGGGAGTTGATTTGGCTCAAACAACTTTTTATGGAGCTGAAATTTGGAGATTCAGGGCCAATGTAGCTTATTTGTGATAATCAAGCGGCTCTTCATATTGTCTCTAGTCTAGTTTTTCATGAGCAAACCAAACACGTAGAGATAGATTGTCACTTTGTGAGGCAGAAGTTGATTTCTGGAGAGATTAGTACCTCATTTGTTGGTTCTAATGACCAACTGACTAATCTTCTTACCAAAACATTATAGGGTCCACGGCTTGCCTACATTTGTACCAAGCTAGGCACATATGATATATGCGCTTGGTTGAGGGGGAGTGTTATAACTGTTGTTGTACATATATATAATATATATGTTGGATAGTGTTGTACATATATATTAGATAGATATGTTGTCCTATGGTTGTACCTTGTAGATTGATGTGTGTGTGTGTGTATATATATAATTACCTCATTGTGAATAAAATATTATCTGAAAACTTTTCTCTTCTCAAAACACAATATGCTATTAAGTTTTCATATTTGAAATAATTTTTTTTTTTTTTTAATCTTGAACTTATTATAGGTTCCTTAAGAGAGACACTAAAACTATTAAAGATTAAATTGAGAAAAAAGAATGAGTGTGAAGTTTATGAGTCAGTCTCAAGAAAGATGATTTTTAGTTACATAAAACTGTAAAGACATATTGAAGTGCAAAATGCTCCTGCTGTATGCCTAATGCTTGAAATGGTTCAGGGACTGTATTCAGAAACTCAAGTCTATGTGAACTTTATATGTGGCCGAAGGCATTTCCTTGCTTCTGATAGACATTGGCATACTGGATCTTTTAGAAATATAATATGAAACTAACCTCATTGTGATCTTTTAGAAATATTGCATTTTTTTAAGGGTTGTCTTGTTTTGATATTTCGCATACATTTGTCAATGGATCTTTAGGTTTCTTGGAGGTTGGCCTCGTATCATTGTTGGAATCCATGACTAGCATCTCTGAAGGATCATATGAGGCCGTCACAATTCAGATCATATCTCATAGTGGTGAGGGACTTGTATCAAATGTGGTGTATGCTTTACTTGGTGTTTCAGCAATGTCCAGGGTAAGTACAATTATCCTTAAATCCCATTTCTTTCATTAATATAAACAGGAATAGAACAGAAAATGAACTAGCCAGGACAGCATTATCCTTAAAACATCCATATTTTGGTTGTAGATTTATGGATATTCTATTTATTTTACATGTTACAACTTAAAACAGCCAGTCTCCTGTGACTAAACGCATGGGATGTTACCTTATATGCAAGTGCTAAATGTGGGTGTGTTTTTTGTGCGTTATCAGTAAAACCTCTAAAGATTAGGACAGTGATGCAATTGAATAATTGAAGTTGATATGCTTTTCTTCTTTTATGACCTGAATGTTTATGTAATATGGTCAATCAAACACGAAGCTTAGAAAGTCTCGGGAGTCAATGTGTTTTCCTTGTCATTATCAGTTATTGTAATTGGTCATCTTTCCAACACAAATTCTATATTTCTGTAATGTCTGCAAAATTATTTGGAGTTTTGAACTTCTGATTTAGAGTTAAATGCTTAATCTAGATACATCTGCACTCTCAATACCAAGGAAAGAGAGTTGATGCTAAGCACATTAATTTCATTGCATCACTCTTTTATGTGATTCAAGTATGTGGATTATGTTGTGTTGAAGAGGTTTTGTCTTGTCCATTTCTGTGTTTCATCTTCGTAGGGAATGTAGAGTCCAAATGAAATTTTCTTTCAATCTGTAAAATAAATTTTACCATGCTCCTGTTTCCTGCTATTTGATTCTTATTGATTATTTTCTTTAGCGTCAAATAAAATGGGCTTCTTTATAATTTTCGTTTTCTCACATGAATCAATCCACAAAAAGGAAAATACAGTACAGATGTAATATTATGCTAAGCCAAATAAATCTAAAACAAGCTCTCTATGAACACAATAAACACATGCAGTCTCTGTGTGATTTAAAAACTAGTAATAATTTATTTACTTGTTTTTTATCCTTGTACAAGTGCACCTAAGAAATTATTGTTGCTCTATTGCTTATAGGTTCACAAGTCTGCCACAATTTTGCAACAAGTGGCTGCAATATGCAGTCTAGCTGAGAGAACAACATGGAAGGGTATTCTCTGCTGGGAGTCTCTGCATGGGTGGCTACGCTCTGCGGTCAGTCTCTCTTTCTCTCTCTCTCTCTCTATGTGTGTGTGTGTGCGTGTGTTTTCCCCCAACACACGCTCGCGTGCGCGCATTGCAAGTGAACATTTATATGCAAAATTGGAAACATAACCTTCTGAACAATGTCTTAGATTAGGGGGTTGGGTTCTAAAGGAATTGCAAGGTAATCAGCGTGACCAATGAGAATGATGGCTTGTTTAGTTTTCAGATACTAAATTTCAGGAGGCAGATCACCAAACAGATTAGTATCTCTTTGTTTTTCTGGTTTCAGTTGTTAACTGAAAGATTTGTACTGTTGGCTGGTCAAAAGATTGCTAAAAAAAATCATGGTCAATATAATTTTTTTTTTAAATATTGTTATATTGTGTTCTCCCAGATGTTGAATAGGCATTTGGAAGGGCCAACTAATAGTTATGGAAATCCTGACCCTTGAAACCTTGATTGGTGCTTTATCAGTCATCATGTGCAACATGACCAGATGATACATCACAAAGGTCTGGTCGTTAAATAGATGACATTCAGAATTAGTTGGGAAATTTGCATATTTTGTTATCGAACTTGGTTAAGAACCAGTTAATAAAGACAATAGAGGAGGTAAAGAGAAGATGAAAAAGAAAGAACAGAGGGAGAATCCAGAGATTGTCAATTAAATTCCATCTAGTCTATGCCTTATTGGGAAGAGATTGGATTTACCCTTTGTTCTGTAAAAATGTTGTTACCACAACTTGAGCCTATGATCTTCCAATTGTAAAAGAGCAACCTTATAGTTACTACTAAAGCTAGTCCTCTAGTATCTTAATAGGGAAGAAAAAAAGTTAATAGAACATTAAGCCTGTAGACCCATTAGGTTTTTGTTCTGCTTTGTATTAAGGAAGATTTTGTTAACAAGTATTTTAGCTTAATAAAGCAGTGTGATTTCCCTTTGTTCTTTTTTTGTTTTTTAAGATATATTTGGTAAGTGAAGAGGCTTGAGATAGAAAGCTAGATGAGTTACTGTCTGAATACATCCAAAATGACTTAGCTTTTCTAGATGCTCTCTCTAGAAAAAAGTGATTTCTAATCTTTCTTTGCATCTAGGATTCAGGGATTCGCAATTGATGCACGTCTTATTGAGCTAGTTGTCTCCCTATCTGGTTTGAAATCGATTAACCACTCCTAACATGCTGATGCTTTAAACATGGCACATAAATTTGTTGGGCTATTGACCCTCCCTAAGTTGTGAATATGAATAAGTAGGACATCAAGATTGTGGGTTGTGATCATGGAATCATGCAAAATTTGGTTCTATGGTTGTGGTATGCCCGTTTCTTTCTCATGGCATGCTTTCATGGGAGGACTGCATCTTGGTTGGCTGCAAAGAAATAGGTTGTCAGGACACAACTTTCTTGAAGAAGCATTTACCGTTCAAGGAACTTTGTTTCAGGCTATTTGAGGCCAGTTTGTTAAGGTATCTTAGCTTCTTTACCTTTTAATATGTATAGACTCTTGAGGGTTCGGTTTGACCCTGTTTTCCATGCTGTTGAATGCCAGTTTATAGGATTATTATTTCTAGAAATCAATTTGGTTTTAAAGAGAGTGAGTGCAATAAATGCCTCATGGACAGTGTCTTTGTGTTGGGTTCATTTTTTCATTTTCTTTTGGGCTTTTCCAGTTTCAGTTCCACTCAATTACTGAATCATTAGCAGGTACAGACGTTACCGATTGAGTACCTGAAACAGGGGGAGGCAGAATCTTTAGTACCAGTTTGGATGAAAGCACTTGGCAGTGCAGCCATTGATTATGTCGAGAGCAGGAGCTGTGATGCAGTAAAGGACAATCACGGGCATATGCAAGGCAAAGGAGGAAGAGTTCTCAAGCGTTTAGTCCGAGAATTTGCGGATGGTCACCGCAGTGTCCCAAACCTGACTTGATTGATATAATATGCTGCTCTATGCTCTCGTCGCCGCTGCTTAGGGGGCACCTGAAACAGTTGTAAATCAATCGCATCTTCTCTCAAGTCTAGTCAATTGGTGGAGGACCAGTTAACAACCACCCCTCTCAAAAGAAGAAAGGAAAGGAAAAGAAAAGGAAAGGAAAGAAAAAGAAAAGAATTTGATAATCCTTAGTAGCATATTTGGCCTTTAATGTACAGTATGAGTATCCCCAATTTTGCCGAGCCTCTAAAATTGTAAGGTTTTTTTTTTTTTGTCTTTAATTTTCTGGCTCATATTTTTGCCCGTGTAAGAGCTTTACAGACAATAATTGAACAAAGCAAATTTAGTCTCTTGAGATTTAATATTTTATGGTGCGCTTTCTTTAGTGAGAGTTGGGAGAGGATTATTTTGGTATGGTCTCCCGCTAGTGTATTTTGCAAAAAAGGTAGTTTTCACAGCGTGAATTCATTGGACTTGAAAGAGACATAGGAACTGCCAAAGACTTAAATCCATTGAGTTATTCTTAGGAAGATCTTTATATATTTTTATCATCACTAGCAGATGTAGATGTAGCCATTCTAGGAAGTTGACAAGAAGAGAAAAAGAGAGAGTTCGTCTTTTTTTTTTTTTTTTATACACAACAAATCAAGCTTAAATTTCATTAATTACATGAATTTTAATTCATTAATTATTATTTAGCATTCAGGTTTTATTTGAGAAAAACAGAGCAGGAAGAGGAAGGCACCCTTGACGGAAGCAGAGGGATTTAGACTTGAATCAAATGAAATATTATTATTTTGTGTGTTATGTTGGAACTTACATGGAACAAAATATATATATATATATATATATGGTCATGTTATTTGTATATTATTTATGTATATTTTAGATTACACGACTCATATAAATGATATAAATACCCTTCGTTTCCAAGGTGCACATAATTATGTACCATTAGCATTTTTCATATATATATATAAGATTGAATATTATAAAAATGATCTTTAGTTTAAAAAATAATAAAATATTATTTTTATCTTTTGGTTGTTAATAAAATATAGTTTTTATTTTTTGTATAATAATGTCTTTCAACTTTAAAAAAAATAGGGAAGGTATAAAAGTAAATAAAAATTATTTTGGATCGAATGAATTCAAGATTCTATTTCAGATCCCAAAAAAATAACCATCCTCATATATTATGATGGAACGAACATTTTTCTAAAAAGTAATTATCAAGTTACAACCAAACATAATTTTACTTTCTTCTAACCCTTATAGACACACCCTCCACCTTATTTCAGTGAAACAAATAGAGCCCTACACGGTTGTTAAAAAGAAGGGCGGGCGGGCAGAGTTCCAATTTCGAGAATTCTTGAGCTTTTCACAATTTGAGTTATAAAGATTCTTTTAAAATGTAAGTTTGCACCATTATTTATTTTAGGACTATTAACATCAAAAAATTAAATTTTTTTTGAGTTGTGATGATTTTATTTAATTTTTTTAATTTTAACAATTAAGGCTTAATTTATAAAATTAATAACAATTTTAATCAAATTGAAATAAGGGATTATCCGGCCGTCAATCCTTGATTATGTGATACGTCACGTGAATATTTTAGGAGGTTCACATTTGCATAATGGACTGATTATGTAATTTTATCGAGTGCGATTTTGTTCACCCCATTTAACAGGGGTTAAAATAACTCCCGCGAAAACTAACATCCCTTCCCTCTCCTCTCCTCTCTGCTTTTCCTTTTCTTCTCCAAATCTCCCCCTCTCCTCTCCTCTCCCTTCTCCTCTTTCCTTTTCTCGAGGCGCGGCGAGGCGTTGGCGAGGCAGTGGTGCAGAGGCGAGGCGAGGTGAAAGGCGGCTAAGCGATGCAGCGGAAGGCGGTGAGAGGGTCGACGATGACGAGAGCAAGGGAAGGGGAGAAGGGGAGAGAAAGGGAGAGAGAGAGGAATGAGTGGGTGAAGACTCCCCAAAATAACTTTTTTACCCCCCAAACTAACGGAGGGGTAAAGTTACCCCGTTAAAGGGGGTGAACAAAATCACACTCAATTTTATCTCCACACACATATATATATATATATAATATTATCGATACATATCTATCAATACATGCAACGATGGGCTTATGCTTGTCTCGAAGGGTGGTGAAGAAGAAGTAGATGAAGCGAGTATTGAGCCAGTCGGCGGTTACCCCTGGCGACGACGGTGTTGGTTCGAGCAGTCGATGGACTCGAGTTCGGTCAGCGAAGGAGGAATCAGTGATTCACGAGCAAGCTCTCGCGGCCATGATTTTGTTCCAGCAGCTCACAGGTGGGCGCTGCCGTTTGATCGATAGGCTTCGCTACGGTATCCAGCGCCAAGCTCCAATAAGCAGCCACGGTTGCCTCGGAGTTCGAGCTCAAGGGCGCGCTCCCTCGCCAATCCTCTGCTTCCGCCTCACCAGCTTGTTAATCAGGTTTTGATATTTTGACTCTTAAACTGATTATATGAAACTTTTGTTCCTAATCTTTGGTGCTGATGCTGTTGTCTACCTTATTTTTTTTTTCAATCCGATTCGTTCATTATTTGTTAACCGATTAACCCTTAACTTTTGTATTTTTCTTTTTTATTTTTGGCTCAATCAATAATAGACCTACTAAAATATTAACGTGCCACATAGTCAAGAGTTGACGGCTGGGCAACCCATTATTTCAATTTGATTAAAATTACTACTAATTTTACAAATTCGATTTTAATTACTAAAATTAGAAGAATTGAATAAAATCACCACAACTCAAAAAGTTTTGATTTTTTAGTGCTAATAGCCCTTTATTTTAGCATATTCGTGTTATCCACAACAGCTTAAACTAAAAGCGATTGAAACTGTTACGGAATCAATCTCGCTTTTAAGAAAATCAACCAAAAAAAAAAAAAAAGCTAAAAAAAAAAAATGGAAAACAACCCAATCCTTTCTTCATCGTTTAATTAGGAATAACCAAACTATTTTTAACAAAGTACACAGTTAAGGAATTCAACATTTACGAAAAGTCTTTACCAGTTTTTAACATACCATACTGAGAGATGAAGAGGGAGCACAGGATTTTCAAACATCACACGCAACAGCAGCAATGTCGGCGGCTTTTGCAGAAACTCCAAAATTAAATGCAAGCTGCCTAATCGGAATCCTCATAAACTTCTCCGTCGTCTGAGAACTCATCAAAGGATCTCATGTCAAGTTGGTATCGGAGGATACCCCCAATTCCACCAAACCCCCTACAAAATTGGGATCCCTCTTGTGACTTGTTGGTGACGAATTCGAGCGTGCAGCCGAATCGCTTGTACTCGTTGGCAAACCACTCGAGTAGGGCCAGTTTCTCCTGAACTTCCAACTCCACCGAGGTGGCAGGGTCCCGGAAGTTACTCTGATCCGCCTCTTGCTCTTTGTTCAGATGTTTGATGACAATCTCGCCGGTAGAAGTGTTTTTGAGCGCGTACCTGTTGACGTCCAGGTTTTCCCAAACAATGAGGGTCTCCACAGCACCCATTTCAAGTGCCTTGAGTGTGTCATCAATCCCGAACACGTATTTGCCCGTGTCCTGGCTGATCTCCTCAAAGTACTTCCCAATTAAGCGTTTCTCCTGTATGAACTTCACATTAGACAATATCTCGGCGGAAAGCTCGATAGCCTGGTTGAAACCGTTTTCCCCCCCGTAGGAAACATCGACCACGTTTAGTATCTTAGCTTGCAGCCGAGGATCGAACATATCTGATTGGCTCAGCTCAGTCTTGAAGTCTGCTGAACCAGCCAGTATGAGCCCCGCAACATTGGGCTGACTGGTAGCTGGATTGATGAAGAACTGTGTGGCAAGCTCTGCAGTCTTCCTCACATAGTTGTGCCGTTTTTCCATCCGGAGACGAGCAAATCGCAGGGCTGACTGCCCTCCTCTACCATGCTTCTTAGGTAGATCAACAGTGAATTTATGAAGAACCTCCCGGGTGTTCCCACTTAATGTCCCGAAAAGAGTGCCGTTTCCATCCATGACAATAAAACCAAATTTATCATCAGATTCTAGTAGTTCATTGAGAGCTTCTGTATGAAACTTATTATCACAAAGGTAGAGAGATGCATTTATGGGCTTGAAAGGCTCAAAGTCAATTGTCACCTTCTTCTCCTTCCCATCCTCGGTAACAATAGTACCAGTATACAGCACCAGCCCATTCGGCGGAACCTTATTATAAAGCTTTAGCCTCTGTTGAGCAGAGGTAATGGCAGCCAACACTGACTGACGGTTGACCCTACTTTTAATATTTGAAGCAGTTCCAAATTCATCGCCCAGCATCTTGGTCACTCGTGATATCTGATCACGAGGAGGCATAATGAGAGATATCATGCTGGTACCATTGCCTCTAGCAGATTCCAATGCCTTGATCAATTTCTTAATCTTCCAGATTTCTATATTTTTGTCTGATTCATGGTCCGCCATTGCAAGGGAAGACACACACTAAAAATACAGTGATAAACCAGCCTGAAAATATTATATACAGATACAGGTGTGGAGGTCAGAAAGCTCATTGCATAAATTCCAAGTGCATGTTTCTTCAATAAAAACTTGAAACAACAAATGCACAAGTAAATTGTTATGTGGTAATATGGTGCTTCTTAACCACAACACCTCCCAGGAAGACAATATATATAAACATATGAATGGGCAAATCACGAGTCATGTCATCACAAGATGCAGTGTGCAACATAGTGCATTTACAACTCATATTTATGCAAATACTCATGGCTTTAGCAAAAGTATTTTCTTCGTCTGACCCGCTCTGACATAACAGGATCATAAACAATGCAAGATATATTTTAATTTTACATTTAGATCATGAATTTATGAACATCAAGGTACTTCATAATCCTATTGGACAAGTAGGCAATCTATTTCATTTTCTAATTGGAAATCTCAACAGCTCAAGTACTTGTTGAAGCCAAAGAAATTCTCATTAGGATGCAAGCTCTCAGCTCAAGGAGGACAATAGCCATGGTGCAACACAATTCTTGCAGAAAGTGGCATAAAAGAAACCATACAGCTATTATCATGCAGAGGAGGTTAGAAATGGTAACTATGCCACCCCCTAAGATAACTACAAGTACCATGAGGTCTCAGGTTTGTCAAGATCCTAGAAGGGAAGAATAAAAACACATTTGAAAAGAATCAAGTGCTAAAGACTTGGGTTCCTCAGACTGACTGCCAGTATCTACACTAAGTACTTGGGTTCCACAGACTTGACTGCCAATATCTACACTAAGTACCTGCAGCTAAATTGCAACAGTCCCCAGAACTGGACAGTTAGGTTTGTTCCATGGTGTGGACCTAACAGCTAAACAGTAGAAAATTGTGAAGTTAAAAGTAAATAACATAAAATAGTGAAATATGATAATATAGTAAATGTTTCAACTGCTAAATAATAATTTTCATATTCTAGAAATAAAAATATGTTAATCTTTCATTCTATTCTGGAAGTTGCACTAAAACAAGGGCCAAGGCCTTAGCCTCCCAACATGGAACAAGAACAACCAAAACATTCAAGGAATCATCTCTACGTCTAAAAATCATCAGCCACGCTCTTTGGAGCATTTAGAAACCATGTATGACAGGACACTTCTTAAACATTCCTTAATCATGTCTAGATTTTATCTTTTTTCTAGTTTCCATAATTGTGACATTCATTTGACATTTGGATAACACTTCTTGAACACTCTCCTGCACAACTTATATATGGCATCTCTTACTGGAAACAGATCTGACGTTATGGAGGATGCAACTCTCAAGCATCAAACCTACCTTGAAAATTTTTAAGGAGAATGTCATCTAGATGTCCACCATTACCTAAAATTATGCAATTGATAGTTTCTTAACACACGAAAATAACTAAGCTATAGAACTAGGACCAAACACTGTGGATATAATACTTAAGGGGCTTCATTTTCATATTTCCATATATATAATTTTAACTATATATTTTAAACGCTAGCATCCTGTTTTCTATACAACAACAATTCCATGAACCAAGTTATAGAAAAGCAAAGAGAAGAATAGAAGCCCACTAGGAAATGTATGGGAAGCAGGGGGTGGAAAAGCAATTTGTGTCTCTTCTTCTCTATCTTGGATGTGCATTTCATTACATCAGCTTCAGTTGTTAACTTCAAGGGGCAAGTGGAGGTAGGCTTGTTAAAAATGGAGATAGGTTCAGGTTTAGAGTCTTATCCATTTCATGTAAAAATGGAGCTTTCAAACAACCTAACACAATAACCACAACAAAACAATGCCAAGCAAGCCCTTAAATGACCTTGCAAAAATAAGCACGAGTTTATCTCTCTATGGTGATACGGAGTTAAGAAGGTTGGAAATACTGTTAGAAGTCATTATTCTGTCAGAACAGATTGCATCACATTGTTTCTCCAATAATCTAGTTCTAATCATGTGACGTACTTTCCAATTTCATGTGATGCAAAAATTTGTTTTAAGTTCTATAAAACTATTGGTAATGTTATCTAAAGTAACAGCAGCCTAACATTACTTTTTTGTTTTTTGTTAGAACATCATTGGTGTTAAGTCTAATAATAATCAAAAGGGCCGTCAACATATAGTTACTGTCCTAGGGAAAAGCCTCTGTGGCTTGAGATGCTAAAAATTCTCATTCTGATGAAGCATCCAATTTGAGGCCGATCATTTCTCATAAGTAGATCCAGCAACGCAAGCTACAATATAATGTTTAAGCTCCCACTAGTTACGAAGTAATTAAAAGAACATTAGAGGCCAGCAGAAGAATTCAGCAGCAGACGAACACACGTCAAAACAGAAATGAAAAGGAAAGCGGGAAAGAAGATAAAAAGGCACGAGCTCCAATCGATTATCAAGAAGCAACCAAGAAAATGAAGAATTTTGTACATCATATTTTGCATTCTCCTCTTTCTTCCTCCTCATACTATACTACGCAGTGAACACGAACAGTCTGCACAGATCTGGAACGAAAAGAAAGCGAAAGAAAGATGAGGCAGTTACCGAATACAACGATTGATCGTGGTGAAGGCTGAAGCGAGCGAGTGAGGGAGCGAACAGCTGAAAACCCTAGCGATCTGAATCCGGTCCTCCCAATGAGAGAGTTGACGACCTCATCACTTAAATACAGAGAGAGAGAGAGAGTAATGTCGGCTGGCTGTAGGCTGTAGGCTGTAGGCTGCAGCCTGTAACCTGTAGCCTTGCCCGAACCGAGCCCCTGACTCCATTGAAAGGGAGCAAGGACTCATCGTCAGCCCCGTTAGCACCGCCTAATAAGAAGAAGCGACAAAAAGGCGCATTACATGGGACGTGCTTCGCGTTGGCCTCCCTGTCCCACTCCTTTGAGCCATCTTTCACTTTATTCTCGTATTTAAAGACGGCTGAGCGATTTGACCGCTTCTATAAACTGTGAGTGAAGTTTACACGCTATATGTTTTATATAATTATATATATTTGTTAAAAATTAAAAAAATTAAATATTATTAGACAACGTTGTAGAAAAATCTCCCTTAATTTTTTTTAAATATTATCTATAACTTATTTAATTGATCAACTATTTTATAATTTTACCTTTCAATACCTATCAAATTTTCAACCCCATCCATTTCTTCTTCTCCTTCCATCTCATTTTCTCTCCATATTTCTCAAAACTCTAACTAATCTTCATTTTTCTCCTTCTCCTCGCCATCTCCATCTTTTTCACAGCGGCTGCCATCTCCAGCCCCATTCTCGTCGCCTCCATCTTTGTCCATTGTTGTTGCCTCATCGCCATCGTCGAGTCCATCTCCATCATAGCTGCAACCACTATCGTCGCCTTTTTTATCTCCTGCCTATGTTTATATTCAACATATATATTTATTTTTTTTATGAATTAAAATTAAAATTAAACATAAAACATCGTATTAATGTATTTTTAATAATTATATACGATTTATCAACATTTAATGGTAAAAAGTTTATGAGTTGAATATTAATTTATAATTTTTTTATTAAAATTTAATATTTTTATAAATTTTATTTATATTATTTAGTAACATATCTATTTTAATATTTTTATTAAGTTTTACACGATTGCTTATCAACTTTTTAAAACCAAACACATAACGATATAAATAACAGTTTAAAATATATTTATTTAAATACATTATCAATTTAAATTTTAGTCAACCTTAAAATTTTACATAACTTTTAAATAAAAAAAACTTAAAAATCATCTTAAAAAATTAACCCAAACACCCTCTAAAATACATCCTCTTGAATAAGTTTGTGACCAAGCTCATATCAATTCTAGTTTTTTGTTATTTTAATTACATCGCTAAATTTATATTTTTGAATTAATTTAATTCTATATTTTGATTTTTTTTACTGTTCATTATTTTGATTATATTTCTGTATTTGTATTTTCGAAACAATTTAATTCTTATATTTTGATGTGAAAAAAAATAAAATAAGATGAATTAATCTATTTTTTTATAGATCAAAATATAAAAATTTAATTAATTTAAAAATATAAATATATAAATATAATTAAAATAACAAAAAATTTAAATAATCACATTCGACTTGTGCCGCCGAGTGATAGGCTTAGGCTGGATGGTTAAGCAATGGCACGACGATGAACCCCCAAGGGCCTAGTGGCGTTATTAGAGAAGCCCAGTGAATGACACGCTAGAAACTAGACGTGTCTAATCTTATGAATATTAATTAAATAATCACATTCGACTTGTGCTGCCGGGTGACAATATTAAATATTGTCACGAACTGTTTGTTACAGTTTAAAAACTGCAACTTTTAACTTTTAACTTTAAAAAAATTGGGATGTAGTGTTTGTTTTAGTTTATAGAATTCTAACTTATAGTTTCTACTAGCTTTTAAATGGGGTAGAAGCTGACTTTTTCAAAGCTGGGTTACCCCAGCTTTTACAACTTCTGCTTAAATAATTACATTTTTATGACAATTTTACCCTTACTTTTAGCAAAAAATTACCCTCTTATCTACGCAATCATGGGTTTTTCTTCTCCATCGCCATCTCTATTTTCAAATCTCTCTCTCTCTCTCGTCATCTTCCTCTCTCTATACTTTAATTAATTTTTTTATAACACTTGAAACTTATATATATACACTAATTAATTTTTAAATTATCATTCTATAACTACTAAGTGTATTATGAATAATTATACAAAAATAAGTTATTTTACAACTTATGGTATCAAACACTACAACTACTTAACTACAACTTCTAAGAAGTTGCAGCAAACATGTTCACAACTTATTCTAAGTTTTAGAAGTTATAATATAAGAAACTATAAGTTATAATTTCTTTAATTAAGTTGCAACAAACGGGGCCAATGTAAGTTGAAAAGTATTAGTGCAATGTTATTTTTGAACTCAATCTCTTGATTTTAATTGTAATATTTAATTAATCTTATTAATATATTGTAATAAGAATATAATATATTATTATATTATATAAAATTATCATTGGGTTTATATTTTGTGATGTTACAATATAATAACATATTAGAAATGTGGGTTGAATAAATGTTTGTTCATCCTAAAATAAATGGCAAAAATGTGTGATTTGTTGCTTGTGAATCATTTTGTGTCTCTGCTGAATTTTTATCTTTTTTATTTTTTTGAACTTTTAAGATCGGTGTTAGTTATTAGTTGATGTGTATGTGGACCAATATTCAATAAAAAAAAAACTCAATGGGAGATTCAAAGGGAAATCTAAAGAAAAACTAAGAAAGAGAGACTCTAAGACAAAAAGGCTCAAGACAAAAGGATCAACTTAATAAATACACATTGATTCAATCACTACTCTTTTGAAAGAGTAAAGCCTAAAAGTTGAAAATAAAACAAAATGAAAAAATAAGATGTTCAAGCCAAGTCTTGGCTAGCTCTTATGAAAGGGGTCTCCCGAAGACTCTCTCGTGGAGTATTCTCAAAATCAAAAGCGCAAACAAGGACAACTTTGAAAATCTTTTTGGGAATCTTATAAGGGATAAAGTTTATCCATAAAAGTTTAAATCTTAGTCAATTTTATAATATTAAGGATGTTTATTCCAAATTTCAAACTCCTCTATAAATAGATGAGCCATATTTAGAAAAAAAAACTCTAATACTGATTCAAGAGCTCTACAAATCTTTCAATATTATCAAAAAATTAATTTAAGCATTAGAGAGTTTGCGCAATGAATGTCGTGTGCCCTCTAATCATTTTCTTTCTTATAGAGTTCTAACGACTTGAAGACAAATTTCTCAACAAATAAATTTATTTTTGTATTCAAATAACAACAATTGACGTCATCTGTAAAAAAAATGATCAAAAAAGCTAAAATAGGTAAAATCTATAGAATGGTTCGCAGAGGTCTTAAGTAGCTAAAAACTTGAAAAACGAATCAAATGTCAATAATTTCCTAGACCTACTAAGTACCCAAGAGACTCTCCAAAGAAAACCTCTCAGAACCTTCAGCACAACACCTTTGATTGTTCCATGGAGCGAATATGAATCACTTCAAAGGTATTGTGAAGAAAAAATGCCATGGCTCTTCGAGAGATGACAATCTTTCTACAAACAATCAGACCTCAGGCTCCACTTTCACCCATTCTTTAGAGTTATGTGAAAGGTTAACCATTGCCAAAAACCCTAGGGAAAAGTCTCCTAGAGTGACAAGAAGGACTAGGTCAAGTCTTGGTCCAAAATAAAGTTGAGATAACTTAGCTATGGGGAGAAAAACCCTAGAAAATCATAGAAAGCACAGTTGTGATCCCACCAAGGCATTGATCCGAAATTGAAAATCAATATATTTTTAGTAGTCATGGAAGCTATCGATCTGAAGAAAATAATTGAACAAGTGCTAGAACAAAAAAAACTAGTACCCATAGAAGAAAACCAACATAAGAGCAAGATTCACTTTACTCCTAAAATCATGGAATAGTCCTTCAAGGTAACTGAGAAGAGAGTTTATTAATGCCTTTATTATCAATGCCCAAAGAAGTGATGTTTTGTTTTTGATTAATAATGAAAAATAATTTTATTTTGATAATAAAATTATTTTGTTAATGGTATTAACTTGGTGCTCCAAATTACTTAGCACCAAAATGAAAATTAATTTCATCATACAATTCAATGCCAAAAATTTTATAATAAATTTTTTTTATGGCATTTGAAATATTATGTTTTATTTGATTAAAATGTGCTCAAATTTATTTAAAAGATTTTTTACCGTTGCTACAGTAATTTTACCGTTGCTACAGTGAATAGTGAATAGTGAACAGTATCGGATAGTTGTAAACAGTGATTCTGACTGTTGTGAATAGTAATCCAACCATTTTGAATAGTAACTGTTATAAAAAGGGTTAGTTTCTTTTGAAGTTCTTGGAATTCCTATAAATACCATTCAGTGATCCTTTTAAAACCACCAAGAAGTAAGAATAAATTCATTTGAGCTAACATTTGTATTTTTACTTCTCCATTATACTTGTGCTTTCATTTTTCTCCCAAAAAGGTTTGATTATCATTTGTATAATTTATTTAAGTCTTTATATTTATCTTTGTACATCATTTTTGTATTTCCTACCTTGTGAGATAGAAAGTCTATCAAGTTTTGGTAGGAGATTTTATATTCCTAACAGTGTATGCTAAAGGGCCTATCAAGTATTTGTAGAAAGTTGTAATTTTATAGTTTGTTACTAGAAGGCCTACTTGGGATCAAGTAGGAGGTTTAGTAGATTGTTTTAAAATCCTTAGTAAGAAGATAAGGTAGTGGATTAAGTTTGATTTAGCCTGAACCACTATAAATCCTTGTATCCCTTTTGCATTTATTTTGGTTGTTTTTTCATTATTTTTATATTTTGTTTTCAAAACCTCTATAAAGTTTTTAAAATTCTCAAACACCTAATTCACCCCTCCTCTTGGATTGTAGTGTTATTGCTATACGATTATAACAGAAAGAAAGATGTTACATATCTGTTTAGCATCCAACAAAGTGGCAAGAAAACTCTCAAACAATATGTCAAATGATTAAAAAATGCAACCTTAGAGATTTAAAACTTGCAAGTGGGTGTGGTAATTGCTATAATACTCCAAGGGACAAAGTCTATACCACTACAAGAATCTCTTGCTCTAGATCAACCCACATCTTTGGCAAACCTATTTGTCTGTGTCAACAAATATGTTTTGTAGGCTAATGTAATAATGATAGTTAGAGGAAACTGAAAAAAATGATAAAAAGAGAAAGAAAGAAATTTTGATAGAAGGTCAAACAAGAAGGAAGAAAAATCCAAGAAGATTGATGAATCTCATAGGGTCCATTTTAGAAACTATACTCTACTCACAAAACCATTATTCGTTATCTTAGTAGCCATTGAAGGATTAGGCCTTATTAAATCCCTAGGAAGACTGACAAATCTCTAGGGTGAAAAAAGAGAAGCCTTCTATCAATTCCACAAAACCCATAGACACCCCATTAACAAATGCCACAAGTTGATGGGTTAAATAAAGGTTTGTTGACTCTTAAGGTAGAAAAAAAAATATGCCTAAAGTTAGGAGAGAAATAGAAGGTAAAAAAATGAAACCACATAAACACTTGTATTTTGGGAAGCGCAATTCATCACTAAAGTGTTTAGTAAAAGCCAAATCACCCTAAGGCAGAAGTCCACAAATGAAACCTGCAAAAACACTTGTATTTTGCAAATGTTAGGAGAGTAATAGAAGGTAAAAAATTTGAAATACTAATGAGTTATATTTCAATATATATGCCTAAATAAATAACTTTTACTCTGTTGTAGTTTTCTTTTTATGCATTTTGTTTTTCAAGACAAAAAGTGCATGAAAAAAGACTAAAATCTTGGTGAAACAAGGAAACCTAGTATTGGAAGTGAAAAACATGCAAGAATGACCTAGGGTTTGACAAGAAAAATAAAAAGATGGATGACAAACCTAGAATCAGAAACGTAAAATGCGTGAGATCAAATTAAAACCAAAAATACAAAAGTGTGATAATTATCTAGGGTTTATCATCTCCAAAAACCTAGAATCAAAAACACAAAATGTGTGACACCAGATTAAAACTAATAATGCAAAAGTGAGAAAAATCTAGAGTCCATCATTCCCAAAAACCTAGAATCAAAAACATAAAATATGTGAGACCGAATTAACATAAAAAATGTAAGAGCATGAGAATAATCTAGGAATCATCATCCATCATAAAACTAGAATTAGAAATGCGAAAAATTGCAAAAATGATAAAGGGAAAACCTAGCATAAAAAATGCACAATGCATGAGACTGGATAAAAAATCAAAATGCAAAAATTGTGAATGATCAAGGATAACGAGAATAAAAACGTAAATACACGAGAATGATCTAGAATAACCTAGCATCAGAAGTGCAAAAAGCGTGAGACTTGACATAAAATAAAAAAAAAAACCGAAGGTATAAGAATGATATGAGAAATATCATCCCAAAAATCAAAATGCAAAGGCTTAAGAATTGTCTAAAAATCAAAGCGCAAAAGTGTGAGAACGATCTAAAAAATCAAAGCATAAAAGCTTGAGAATAGTTTAAAAATCAAAATGTAAAAGCGTGAGAACGATCTTAACAAAGTGGAGTTCTATTAACGGGTTATAGAAAATGAAGAGCCACTAAAAGTAAACGTATCAAGAATTCTTTGACGAGTGAAGTCCTCCCAAAAGAATAAGGAGTGAAACCTAACTCAAGAAGGAAAGCCGACAACAAAAGCCATTCTCCTCTCTCGAAAACCCAAAAGAAATAGTGGGGGAACAATTGATATGTATGTGGACCAAGGCCTAGTAAAATAAACCCAATAGGAGACTCAAAAGGGAACTCCAAGAAGAGACCCTAAGGGAAAAAGACTTGGGGAAAACCACCCAATAAATACATATCGATTCAATCAGGAAGCCCATAAAGGAACAAGACCCAAAAGCTAAAGATAAAGCAAAAGTGTCAAAATAAGAGGTTTAGGCCAAAAGATCCTGAGATACCTTCTTGATAAATAGGTTCCTGGGAAAGTCTTAGTAGACTCCTGCAAAAAGAGACTTTGGGATACCTTTTAAGTCTCCCAAATGACTCTCTCACGGGATATTTCTAAAATCAAAAGCGCAAGCAAGATAACTCTAAAAATTTCTTTTGAAAATCTCGCAAGGAATAAGACTTATCTATAAAAGTTCAAATATTAATCGATCTTAAAATACCAATAATACTTATCATAAACCCTCAAACTTCCCTACAAATAAGTGAGCTCACATTCAAAAAATATATACCTCTAATATTGATTCAAGAATTCTACAAATTCTTTAACATTCTCGATATTTGACTTAAATATTAGAGGCTTTGCATAAAGAATAGCCCATGTCCTTTGATAATTTTCTTTCTTGTAGAGTTATGATGGCTTGAAGATGAATTTCTTGACAAATAAATTCATTGTTGCATTTAAACAACACTAAACACTAATAAAAGAAATAAATGCTCACAACAAGAAAAAAAAAAATATTCAACATAATTGTGATAATACATCATCATACTTTTATAATATCACAAGTTCATCATAACGTGTCAGTAGAAATCTTCAATACATTTGCTTGTGAATGGAAACACCCTCAGACCTTCAATTTTAAATTTACTAAAAACTACTCCTTGTCACACCATTCATAATCCGCATACATGAATATATATATACACACATACATATGGTTAACTTTGCATATTACATCAACACGATACCGTAATATCACAATTAAATGGAAATATTTTCTCCAACAAGATCTATCACCAAAGGCCCGACTCTGTTCAGCCTTTTAGCTTTGCCAGCATTGCCCATCTCATGTGAACAAGGCACAAGCTCGTTAATGAGATGCACAAGCCATTGTTTGGATGCTTCAAATGGTGTGCAAGCAAAAACATCAATTTGCTTATTTGAGATGGAATACACATGCAAATAGATTATTCTCAGCCAAGTTCAAAATTAGAGTTTACAAACATTATGGCTACTAATTCCTGCTGGATTTAATGTCAACAACTAGAATGAATTCAGGAGCCAAACACAGAAATACAACTCTATATATTCAAACATCTGAGACGACGGCAGGGACTTGGGAGGGAAGTCGGGGGCGGGGCAATCACTCTAGTGATCATTTATTTGTAGGAGTTTTAACGCTGTACCCTTGTAGTATTGTTGTCTCGGCAACGTCATAAAACAAGTTTGTTGGGGCGGCAAGCAACAGCTGTAGCTCTCAGGAATCGGCAAGTGCTATAAGCTGATCGACCACATTAGGGTCTGCAAGTGTGCTTGTGTCCCCAAGCTCATCCAACTGCCTTGACGAGATTTTCCTCAGAATCCTCCTCATTATTTTTCCACTTCGCGTCTTGGGAAGACCCGGTGCCCAGTGGATTTTGTCAGGAGCCGCAAATGCTCCAATCTGAAACACAAAGAAGCATACTTCATAAATTCATAATATGAACTTTATAAACAAGCTCGGTGCGTATTTTACGCTAGAAATCTCAGTCCAGGTTTCCATTATGCTCAGCTCGTGGCTTGATCATACGATTTCAAAATTTGTTTCATCTAGATGATATGTATGCTAAGCCCAAGCAATAGACTTCAGGGCACTGATGTATATCTAAAGTTGCTGCAAGTCACAGAATCCAACAAGTACCTGGGTTCTGACGGCTAGTATAAGACTTTTCCGGAGTGCTTCACTGTAAGGAACACCCTCAACCAGAGTAACAAATGCATAAATACCCTGTCCTTTGACCTTGTGAGGATAAGAAAAGAAATGGACAAGTCAAAACAAAATTTTGATAGCATACCAGAAAATCATTCTGGTATGATATTTTCCATTAGACAAACATTTTAGCTCACAAACTACCTCATGCTCAACACCAACAACAGCAGCTTCGGCACATTTGGGATGTGAAACGAGGGCAGATTCCACTTCTGCTGTGCCAATACGATGTCCACTGCAAACATGAATGGGTAAAATTTTAAACATCACACAGAAAAGGATTAAATTACTTCAGAACAAGTGCTTTGGAGTTTGCAAGTATGTTATTCAAAGGGTGTATTGCTTCGCATGATTTCTTTATCTGAAAGGGCAAAGTGATAGTCGATGAAATTCAACAAGTACCTGACATTGATAACATCATCAACTCTTCCTGTCAGCCAGTGATACCCATCCTTGTCCCTGAAATGAATTTGAAAGTAACCTCTAAATTGTAGTTTTCAATTTAAAAAGAAAAAGAAAAGAAGAAGAGGAAGAACTTAAAGCCAACATTTATCAAATTTGGTAGAGGAAAATCAAGAAAAATTTGGTGGGACACTCTTAGATTTGATATTAAATATATTGGCCTTATATAAGATAAGGCTATGCATAGAAATGAATGGGAAGCTAAAATTCACGTAACCAAATATAGTGGGATAAAAGGTTGGGATGTTATTGTTGTACCATTAGAAATTTTGAGAATACAT